>NW_011495076.1:12672547-12708030 GCF_000754665.1 Bison bison bison | reverse complement strand
CACAGTTCAAAACACCACAGTTCTTCGGCGCTCAGCTTTCTTCACAGTCCAACTCTCATATCCATACGTGACCACTGGAAAAACCATAGCCTTGACTAGATGGACCTTTGTTGGCAAAGTCATTTCTCTGCTTTTCAATATGCTATCTAGGTTGGTCATAACTTTCCTTCCAAGAAGTAAGCGTCTTTTAATTTCATGGCTGCAATCACCATCTGCAGTGATTTTGGAGCCCAGAAAAATAAAGTCTGACACTGTTTCCACTGTTTCGCCATCTATTTCCCATGAAGTGAGGGACCAGATGCCATGATCTTCGTTTTCTGAATGTTGAGCTTTAAGCCAGGTTTTTCACTCTCCTCTTTCACTTTCATCAAGAGGCTTTTTAGTTTCTCTTCACTTTCTTCTGTAAGTGTGGTGTCATCTGTATATCTGAGGTTATTGAGATTTCTTCCGGCAATCTTGATTCCAGCTTGTGCTTCTTCCAGCCCAGCGTTTCTCATAATGTACTCTGCATATAAATTAAATAAGCAGGGTGACAATACACAGCCTTGATGTACTCCTTTTCCTATTTGGAACCAGTCTGTTGTTCCATGTCCAGTTCTAACTGTTGCTTCCTGACCTGCATACAGGTTTCTCAAGAGTCAAGTGGTCTGGTATTCCCATCTCTTGAAGAATTTTCCACAGTTTATTGTGATCCACACTGTCAAAGGCTTTGGCATAGTCAATACAGCAGAAATAGATGTTTTTCTGGACCTCTCTTGCTTTTTCAGTGATCCAGCAGATGTTGGCAATTAGTATCAAATCATAATTTATACTCTACCAACAGCATATGGGAGTTCCAGTTTTCCCAGATTTAAGACAACACTTGGCATAACCAGGTTTTTTTTCCTTCTTTAATTTTAATCATTTTGGTGAATAGTGGCATCTTATCATGGTTTTTGATTATTTATGAATTTGAGTCCATTTTTATATGTTTATTGACCAACTGAATGCGTTTGCTTGAGAAACACTTGTTCAACTCCTCTGCTCATCTTTTCCACTAGATTATGTGTTCTCTCTCTCCCAGTTGATTTTTAGGAGTTCTTCATATATCTGGATATAAATCCTAAGTCTGATATAACATACTGCAAATATCCTCTTCCTTTCAGTTAGTTTACTTTTCACTCTCTTAATGATATCATCAAATGAATGATATGCCCAAGTTTAATGAAGTTCAATTATTAATCTTTTCCTTTTTGTTGAGTACTTTTGTATCCCATTAGAAATACACCAGAGTCTTTTGGGCAAAAGCCAGGTTTACTGCTCCAAGCATTTTGGCCTATCAAGTCCTAACTGTTAATCACATTAAGCAGAAAAGGAAAGGGTAGGAAACATGACATTGTCTTCAAATATTTGAAGGGTTATCATAGGGTTTGCCTCTGTATAGTGCCGTGAAAGAAATAAGACCTTTAGGATGGAAAGTTATCAACATAAAATTATACATCTGACTAGCCCAATGATGAAAAGAGATTGTACTTTCTCCCTGTTACTGGAAGTGTCTCAGTACAGACTGACGTATAGTTCTCTGGAAACATACACAGTAATAGATAACCTTTAAGCCAATCCATCAGGCTTTAAGAAGAAAGTGGTTATAGTATCTAATGTAGAACAGAATAGTTGTCCTTAACACCACTAGCTTAAAGAAATTAGGGTTGGACTTGTATAATATCGTTATTTTTTCCCTAATAGAATCCACAAATCTTTGCAAATTCATACTTGCAACTATTTATATTTTCAGTCTCTATGACCTCCACGTTTACAAGAGTACAGTAATTCCCTTCACTTTAAATTTCCATTTGGAGAGTTTTTAAGCAAAAATCTATACCTCTAATATTCCAAGATTTGTCTAATAAAATTCTATTTATCCTAAGAAGAGGCTCCAAAGTTTAACTCTGGTCCTTTCCCTTTCTATCTACGTCTATCCAGAAGAAAAAAATTTTCTGCTAACTGCTAACATGGCAGTAAATGTCCTTCAAGTCTTTGTTTATTCTAAAATGCATTCTCCAACATATTCTCTAAACATTCAATAGCTCTATGTATTCCTTGAAGTTCAGTATCAAAAATAGATAAATATTATAAGACAGAATATACTACTGAGGTAGCAGTGTACTGTTTGCTTAAGCGATAGAACCCTAGAGATAGATGAACCTAATCCAAATTCCATCTCTACCATATTCTAAACTATGTTACTTAAACTTTCTAGGCCTCAGTGTTCTGGAGATAATAATATTACCTACCTCATTGTTTGTTGTTGAGGATTAAATGAGATATTGCCCATAAAATTCAGTATAGTGCATGACTGATAGCATACTCTTTCCTTTGGGAAAAAAGTACACACGGTTCAGTTCAGTTCAGTCGCTCAGTTGTGTATGACTCTTTGCGACCCCATGGACTGCCTCATGCCAGGCCTCCCTGTCCATCATCAACTCCCAGAGTTTACCCGAACTCATCTCCATTGATTCGGTGATGCCATCCAACCATCTCACCCTCTGTCGTCCCCTTCTCCTCCCGCCTTCAATCTTTCCTACCATCAGGGTCTTCTCCAATGAGTCAGCTCTTCACATCAGGTGGCTAAAGTATTGAGTTTCAGCTTCAACAAGAGTCCTTCCAATGAACACTCAGGACTGCTTTCTTTTAGGATGGACTAGTTGGATCTCCTTGCAGTCCAAGGTACTCTCAAAAGTCTTCTCCAACACCATAGTTCAAAAGCATCAATTCTTAGGCACTCAGCTTTCTTTATAGTCCAAAGTACACACAATGGAATATTATTCAATTGTTAGAAGAATGACTCCGATACATGCTACAACTTGGATGAACCTTGAAAACATTATGCTAAGTGAAATAAGTCAGACACAAAATGATCAATATTGTATGATTCCATTTACAGGAGGTGTCTGGAATAGGCAAATTCCTAGAAACAGAAAGTATTGTAGAATACAGGTTAGCAGGGGCTGGGTGAGAGAGAATTGGGAGTTACTGTTTAATGGACAGAGTTTCTATTCAGGATAATAAAAATTTGTGGATGTGGATAATGAAGATGGTTGCATAACATTGTGAATGTACTTAGTGCCACTGGATTACATCATTAAAATAATTTAAATGGTACATTTTATATGTGTGTTTTACCAGAATAAAATAATTAAAAATTTTTAATGAGCCATCATTTTTAACGTCCCAGAATCTCTCAGGAAGGTCCATGGTGACCCTAAGATCATGTCCCTACAGTGATCATTTGGATTCTTTCCAGGTTTAGACATTATCTTATACCATGGGGTTGCAGAGAGTCAGACATGACTGGGCGATTGAACAACAGCTGAAGTTTAGCTCTCTTCTTTCTGTCCTCCTTCCCATCATTCCAGACTTTTAAAATCTCTTTAATTTTTTTCTGCATCTATGAAGCATTTATTATGTGATTGTGAACTTAGACATTTAAGAACCTCATCTATAAAATTCTTAAATTAACATCAGCACTTATTATGCAGAGAGTCAACTACTAAACTTTTATTTTTGAATAAGTGTTCTGACACTTTATTACTGGTCTCTAAATGTTTCTAAATAGAGCAAAGCTTTTCCTCCAACCCTATAGCAACCCTATAGTGTATGTTTTAAGGAACAGTTTCTGGTGTGTGTGTGTATGTGTGTGTCTGTGTCTGTGTATGTATGTGAACGAGGTGGGCATAGCAAGGAGAATGAAGACTTTGTCAAAGTTATTTTTTCTAATGTTAATAAGTTATATCTGTTTGTTCCTCTTTTTTCTGATAGGTCTTTATCATTCCACTGAACTCAACTTGATTGGCTGGCATGACTTCCCATTACGTAAATCATACCGTTCATCTGCAAATAGATTGTGTTTGGTTAAATGTTCAACAATTATACTATTCATTACAAATTCTACCAGCTTTCCAGACCTTGAAGTAAAAGTAAGCAATTTGTAATCAAAAAGGACCTCCACTGAAATGCTTTGTGTGGATCGATTACACAGAAGTTATTTGTAATGATAAGATATACACTTAGTCAGCTCACGTGTGCTCAGTCACTCAGTCATGTCCAGCTCTTTGCTAGCTTGCCAGGCTCCTCTGTCCATGGGATTTTCCAGGAAAGAATTCTGGAGCTGGTTGCCATTTTCTACTCCATAGTCAGCTAATATTAATAGATTAGGAAAAAAGAATTCCTTCATGAGTGCCACCTAGCTAAATTATTTTATTTCTTAATCTTGTTATTTCCTATTCTTGCTGCTAAGTCGCTTCAGTCGTGTCCGACTCTGTGCAACCCCATAGACGGCAGCCCACCAGGCTCCCCCGTCCCTGGGATTCTCCAGGCAAGAACACTGGAGTGGGTTGCCATTTCCTGCTCCAACGCATGAAAGTGAAAAGTGAAAGTGAAGTCGCTCAGTCGTGTCCGACTCTCAGTGACCCCATGGACTGAAGCCTATCAGGCTCCTCCATCCATGGGATTTTCCAGGCAAGAGTACTGGAGTGGGGTGCCATTGCCTTCTCCGTTCCTATTCTTAGTCAGATATAATATATCTTATTATCATATATACATTTAAAAATCCTGGATGTGCATGTAATCTGCTCCACAAAAACTATATATTACTACTAGTACTCAAGAGGTACCTAAAAAATTAGAGGCAAAAACTTGTAACACTTTGAGATACAAAAAATATATGCTCTTCCACAAAACCTAGTTTTATGATATCAGAAAATATTCCAATTTTGCTTTTAGTGATGTAGATTCCATTAACAGAAAATACACAAAATATTACACCTAATTTTAGCCAGAGTATTACATTCTCAAATTTCTACTGGACATCCTTGGGCTAGCAGATCACATGAGAGAGCACAAAAATTTATCTATGTTCAGCTTTAAAATACTCTCAGTAAAAAGAACATAGTGCAAGAGTAACTGTGCCTGATCACAAGCGTCCTTCATCACAGGGATTTAATCTATTGTCCTATCCTTTACATCTTACATGAACCTTATGGGAGAGAATTTAAGGAAAGAGAGAACTGATTAAACTCTCCTGGTACCGAAAAGAAAAAAAAAAAAGGCAGTGTATTATGGTGATTAGAAATTGGGATTAGAGGTCTTAGGTTCCTACAAGGGCCTTAGATGAATTTATTGGTATATACTCTCAAAAGTGAAGGATAGGCTAGATCAGGGGAAGCAAGAAAGGGGCTCAGATATAGACGAGATTCAGTGAGACCCCATTAAGCTCAGGAGCACAAATCGCACCATAGAATTATCCTGACCTTGAGGCAAACGGTCAGTCCTTTGTAACCCTGATAATCTAGTCGTTGATCAAGAGCTACTGGGAGGGATATGAGGAATCAGTCTCCAGGAGAGAGTAACTTGCTGAGTTAGCAGCCCACAGTCATATCAGCTGGGGATGGGGTGGCCGGCAGAGTAAAGTGGATCCAGCTGCAGCATCAACATCTACTGCAGGGTCCAGCTGGTCAGGTTTTGAGTCCTACCACAGATGGCTCAGTTAGTAGAGAACCCCCCTGTAATGCAGGAGGCTTGGCTTTGTGCCCTGGGTTGGGAAGATCCCCTGGAGAAGGAAATGGCAACCCATTCCAGTATCCTTGCCTGGAGAATCCCATGGAGGATTCTCAGGGGAGCCTGGCAGGCTACAGTCCATGGGGTCGCAAAGAGTCAGACATGACTTAACAACTAAACCACCACCATACAATGCTTGGAAACTATTTGGGCTCTCTGACCTTGGGTTCTTTATCTATAAAATTGGGGAGAATAACACTTCTCTCTCAAGGTTGTTTGGAAAAATGTTTTAATGTATATATAGTACTCGGGATGGTATTGATCAAAATGCCCAAAAAATAAATGCTTTTAAAAATGCTAAACAGCTAGAAGGCCAGAGTGATTGAAAGAACAGCACGGTTTCTTTCAAATGCATATTATACTTGGTAAGCTCTACAAGTAGGAAAACATTTTGGGGTGCCCTTCCAACAGAGCATTACACAGTGAAGCTATTCTTGCCTGTTTTCACAGATGTCTGTGTAATCACCAAGTCTCCAGTGACTCGGTGGTAGTGGTCAGTGAAAGAGCTGAAGTTGTGAGGTGAGTGATGTGATTCTCTTGAGAGCAACTGCGGGTTTGGTAGACAAAGAGTAACCAGCAGAAGTTGCAACATTCAGCAGAAAGGAAATAGAACAGGAAGGAAAAGAGGTTGAACCTATGCCCTAGCTGACCAAACTTGTTAGTCAGGACATAAGAGGCACAGGATGGAGGGGGAACCTGGCACAAGACTCTGATCCTACAGTACCAAGGGTGGTGATGGTAAGAGTTAACCAAAGAAGAATAGCACTAGATCCCAAGGGGCCACTGCTCTGTCATATTTATTGATGTAGGACATGTTTGACTAGCTACAGGGTCAGGGAAAATATCTGTGATTGGCATCAACCGCAGTAGGCTTGCCTGGAGCAATATTCTAGGGTCTTAAGCCACACCATGGGGAATAAAACACAGATGCATGCTACTGGGGTTTATAGTCTAGCAGGGAATAAACATAATAAGTAAGCAAATAACATATACTGTAGTATGTTAGAAGGTGGTAACTGGTATGGAACAACAAATATGGAGTAGGATAAGACATGTCAGAGGGTGAAGGAGTAGGAGTATGAAACAGGGCGATCATGTAATAGACCACATGGGATACAGGTAATAATACTGTGTTTTATATTTGAAAGTTGCTAAGAGAGCAGATCTTAAAAGTTCCTATCATAAGAAGACAAATGTAATCGTGCATGTGTGTTGAGGGATGTGAACTGAACTTACTGTGGTAATCATTTCTTAGTGTGTATATATATATATATATATAAAACCATATGTTAGACATCAAAAACTAACACAAAGTTATATGTCAATCATATTTCAATTTTAAAAAATACAGGTTGGTCATGATAAGCCTTAGGGAGAGGGTTAAATTTTGAGCAGAGACATAAAGGAAGTGAAAGTATTAGTTTCATAGATATCTTGGGAGAGCATTTCAGACGGAAGAAACAACTACAGCAAGGAACATTAAGTCAGGAGAGATTAGCCTGTCTAAGGAAAAACACAAGAGGAATAAGCAAGAAAGGGAGTGATATGAAAGGAGGTCACCAGGTAAGAAGAAAAAGTAACAAGTGTAGCAGGGGATTCAAAGTGGAAGGACAATTTACAGGGTGTTGCTGATCCTCTCTTCTGTGGGGACATACCTGCCAGATTAGAAAAAGCCACCACCACCACGTTCTGTTGTTGAGTATCATCTCTTGTCTGCACTAGCCTTTTGTCTACTGGATTAAACTCACCATCCTCTCTCCTCCCCTAGTGCTAACTCCTTCTCAAGTCTGTGACCTTGAGATTTTCCTACGACTAGGACATTTTTCTCCTTAGCCTTCCCAACTCATGACCCTGCCACCATTGCTTCACCTCTGTGCTCTTCTGGTTCAAGTGTCTTTTCCTCTTGCATTCTTCACCATGCTATTGACTATTGACTGGATCCTGCAATCTGATTTTTGAGTCCACTCCCATTAAAATGTGAGTGAGTGAAAGAGGGCTTTTATTTGTACCTTCAATCAGCAATAACAGCCACCTCTGCTAACTAAAACTGGAGAATTTGATGAAATGACTGTAGTTCAACATGAATTTTTTTTTTTTTTACTTTTTATTTTTTTTTATTATTTTTTTCTAATTTTATTTTATTTTTAAACTTTACATAATTGTATTAGTTTTGCCAAATATCAAAATGAATCCGCCACAGGTATACATGTGTTCCCCATCCTGAACCCTCCTCCCTCCTCCCTCCCCATACCATCCCTCTGGGTCGTCCCAGTGCACTAGCCCCAAGCATCCAGTATCGTGCATCGAACCTGGACTGGCAACTCGTTTCTTACATGATATTTTACATGTTTCAATGCCATTCTCCCAAATCTTCCCACCCTCTCCCTCTCCCACAGAGTCCATTAGACTGTTCTATACATCAACATGAATTTTTAAAGTGTAGTAAATACATTTACAATAAAGGCTTCTCTAGTGACTCAGATGGTAAAGAATCTGCCTGCAATGCAGAAAACTTGGGTTCGATCCCTGGATTGGGAAGATCCCCTGGAGAAGGCATGGTAAACCACAGACTGAAGGGCTACAGTCCATGGGGTTGCAGAGTCAGACAGGATGACTGAGTGATTAACACTTTAAAAAACATTTACAACATAATAGTAAATAATCCTTCTCTGTGTTTTCCAAAGCCTCTTTTCATGTCAAGCAATATTTGGACAGGTCTGGGACAAAAGAGACTTGGGTTCAAGTCTAAGTTCAGACTCAGTGAATCTCATCAAGGTAATTAAATTTTCTGAGCTTCAGTTTTCTCAACTGAAAAACAAGCAAAAGTGAACTGAAAGCCGCTCAGTCATGTCTGACTCTTTGCAACCTCATGGACTGTAGTCCATGGAATTCTCCAGGCCAGAATACTGGAGTGGGTAGCCTTTCGCTTCTCCAGGGGATCTTCCCAACCCAGGGATCAAACCCAGGTCTCCTGCATTGCAGGTGGATTCTTTACCAGCGGAAAAACAAGGCTGACACATAATTCTCAGGGTGACTTTCAGACTCAAATAAAATAGCATGAAAAGGTCTCACATAGAGATAGGTAGATAGGTAGGTAGGTGCTCAATGGTAATTCCATTTCTACCTTAAATATGTTTCCCTCTTTGTGTTATTCCTTTTCTTCCATTTATCTTGCTCATAACATTCAGCATAAATCTATGAAACTTCTGAAAATCTATTCATTGCATACTAAAAATTCAGATAGGTCAATCTAGATCCTATAAGAACTTAAGATAAGCAATGGCCCTAAAGTCAGGTCAGAGCAGGGAGAAAGCTGCTTCTCTCTTCCAAAACATAGTAAATACCATTTAAATAGCCCATTTTAAGATCTGTTTGTTCTCCAAATAACAAATTATGAGAGGCAAGTTTCTGAAAATTTTCTTGCAAGCTAAAAAATTTCCATCTATATTACTGATTTATTTAATGTGACAATTTCATAGTTTTAAGCCAAATACATACAGGTTATAATTAGCTTAAATTACTGCATATTTATAAATAAAAACATCAAAATTTTTAATAAAAAAGATATGTGCAAGAGATCATTTTCTTCAAGTTCATAAAAACTGTTTTATTAGTATTCTATGGCAGCAATGACTGTATAAATCCACCTTTTAGAATTAAATTGATAGGAAAGCTATTTAATATAATACAAAAACAAGAAGTCTATTAAAAGGAAATAATCTCAGTACTGTTTATTTATGAAACATAGTGCTGAAACCATAAAACTCCTAGAAAACAACCTATGCAGAATACTCTTTGACAAAAATTACAGCAATAGTTTTTGGATCTATGTCCTAAAGCAAAGGATATTTAAACAAAAATAAACAAATGAAACCTAATTAAACCTAAAAAGCTTTTGCACAGCAAAGGAAACCATCAACAAAAGCAAAAGGACAACTTACTGCATGGGAGAAAATATTTGTAAATGATATGACATGTTAATATCCAAAATATATAAACAGCTTACACAACTCAATATTATGAAATGAAGAACCCAATTTAAAAATGGGTAGGAGAATTGAACAGACATTTTTCCAAAGAAGATATATAGACGGCCAACAGGCACAACACGAATCATCAGAGAAATGCAAATCAAAGCTGTAATTAAATATCACCTCACATCTGTCTGGTGGCTCAGTGGGCAAAAAGTCTTCCTGCAATGCAGGAGACCTGGATTCCATCCTTGGGTCAGGAAAATTCCCTGGAGAAGGGAATAGCAACTCATTCCAGTATTCTTGCCTGGAGAATTATTTGAACAGAAGAGCCTGGTGGGCTACAGTCCATGGGGATACAAAGAGTTGAATCCGACTGGGTGACTAACTCTTTCTCACTTTTACATCTCTCAAAATGGCTATCATCAAAAGTCTACAAATAAGAACTTCCCTGGTGGTACAGTGGATAAGAGTCTGCCTGCCAATGCAGGGAACACTGGTTGAATCTCTGGTCTGGGAGGATTCCACACGCCGTGGAGCAACTAAGCCCATGTGCCACATCTACTGAGCCCCCATGCTACAACTGCTGAAGCCCATGCACCTCGAGCCTCCTCTATACAAGAGAAGCCACGGCAATGAGAAGCCCATGTACTGTGATGAGGAGTAGCTCCTGCTCGCCACAACCAGAGAAAGCTCTTGCACAGCAACAAAGACCCAGCACAGACAGACATTAAATAAAAAAATATATTTTTTTTTAAGTCTACAAATAACAAACGGTAGTGAGGATGTGGGGAAAATGGAATCCTAGTACACTCTTGGTGGGAATGTAAAATGTTGCTGTCACTATGAAATCAGTATGGAGGTTCCTCAAAACAGTGAAAACAGAACTACTATATAATCTGGCAAGTCTACTCCTAGGTATAATATCTGAAGAAAATAAATCATTAATTAAAAATATACATGTGCCCCAATGTTCACAGCGGCATTATTTATAATAGCTAAGATATGGAAGCAACCTAAGTGACCATTAACAGATAAATGGATAAAGAATAAGTGTGTGTGGATACTGCTCAGTCATGTCTGACTCTTTGCCACCCCAGGACCTGCCAGGCTCCACTGTCCATGGAATTTTCCAGGAAAGAATACTGCAGTGGGTTGCCCTTTCCTACTCCAGGGGATCTTCCCAACCCAGGGATTGAACCCATGTCTCTAGAATTGGCAGGCAGATTCTTTACTGCTGTGCCACCTGGGCTTCCCATATTCATAAGAATATAAATGTATATAGTATGTATGTGATCAGTCTCTCAGGCATGTCTGACACTTTGGGACCCCACAGACTGCAGCCTACCAGGCTCCTCTGTCTCTGGGATTCTCCAGGCAAGAATACTGGAGCTCGTTGCCATTTCCTACTCCAGGGGATCTTCCCAGCCAAAGGATCAAACCCACATCTCCTGCATTGGCAGGTGGGTTCTTTACCACTGGTCTTCCCTGGTGATTCAGACAGTAAAGAATCTGCCTGCAATGTGGGAGCAAAGGAGACAAAAGCACAAATCTGTTGGAACTTCTAGGAAAGCTTTGCCTACCTTGATGAAAGGAGACAGATGTAGCTGAGACCACCCTCTGTCCTTTTTCTTGCCTTCAACACAAACACACTGCTGGGAGAGACATCTTACAAATATGAAAACAAGGTCAAGGGAATGGGATGCTGTTAGAAACCATTTTATCACTGATTCAATGCCGTTTGCCAGAATCCTGTTAATATGAAAAAATGAACTGTAAATTTTTAACTGACTGATATTGAATATTGTTACCTGCAGCTAAAACTATTCCTAAAATACACAGTATGTATCCACGTGTATAAATATGTGGAATGCTTTGAATAGTTCTTAGCCATGATTAATGCTTAATAAATTTTAACTGTATTATTTTCCAGTTGATCATTTGTTGTATGTCATCAATTTGATATTCATTAAGGCTATGGTTTTTCCAGTAGTCATGTATGGATGTGAGAGCTGGACTATAAAGAAAGCTGAGCGCCGAAGAATTGATGCTTTTGAACCGTAGTGTTGGAGAGGACTTTTGAGAGTCCCTTGGACTGCAAGGAGATCCAACCAGTCCATCCTAAAGGAAATCAGTCCTGGGTATTCATTGGAAGGACTGATGTTGAAGCTGAAACTCCAAGATTTTGGCCATCTGATGTGAAGAGCTGACTCATTTGAAAAGACCCTGGTGTTGGGAAAGATTGAAAGTGGGAGGAGAAGGGGACGATGGTTGGATGAGGAGAGGATGAGATAGTTGGATGGCCTCACCGACTCAATGGACATGAGTTTGGGTAAACTCCAGGGTTGGTGATGGACAGGGAGGCCTGGTATGCTGCGGTTCATGGGGTTACAAACAGTCAGATACGACTGAGCGACTGAACTGAATGTGTGATATGTATTTGTGTGGTTTATGTACCTTATCTTATAATTTCAACATAGTTGTAATATTATTTAAATATTATTTTAAATTCACTGTATTTTAAACACATGATAAATTTAATCATCTTATAGCAATTAATCTGTCTAAATGGCCATTTTTCTGCTATCTACTTTGATTCAAGAGCCCATTATATCTGTTGAACTCTTCTTGCTGTTCATTAATATGTTACTAACTTAAAATTTTTGGAAAAGATGCTCTGGAACTTCACCATTTGCTACCTTTTCATCCATTGCTTTAGAATTTCTAATTTTGTAACATTTTTTAACATAAAAATACTCAGGCACTTATGAGCTTCTACTATTTCCTGCTGCTGCTGCTGCTCCTGCTGCTAAATCGCTTCAGTCGTGTCCGACTCTGTGCGACCGCATAGACAGAAGCCCACCAGGCTCCCTTGTCCATGGGATTCTCCAGGCAAGAACACTGGAGTGGGTCACCATTTCCTTCTCCAATGCATGAAAGTGAAAATTGAAAGTGAAGTTGCTCGGTCGTGTCCGACTCTTTGCAACCCCATGGACTGCAGCCTACCAGGCTCCTCTGTCCATGGGATTTTCCAGGCAAGATTACTGGAGTGGGTCGCCACTGCCTTCTCCTAGTAGTATACAAATATAATGTTCTTTTTGAATAAGGGTTACTCTTACAACACTTTCTTCCACCATGCCTATCTGAAATGCAGTAGCTTTACAGATATACACTAAAAATATAGGAAGAAAAAATAAATTATAAGAGCAATTTAAAAATCTACAAGTTCTAAAACTTACTTTATAAGCTAAGTAAATTATTGAGTAAATTTCTTAGTTAATGCAAACAAAAAACAGATATCAAGTCAAAGAAAATTATTCCAGGGAACCATTCAGTTGTGAACATGTATCCAACTGTACAGAACATTCCATTTTAGAGTTTATTGACACTCCCTACATTATGAAGAGTAAACCAATACTCCTGATTTCAATACTCCTTGACACATATACCTCCACATATACAGATACATCCCTGCTTCTCCTCACATTTTCCTTCACTAGAGTAAATTTAGCCACCATTTACCTAATATTTCAGGCTTAAAACTTGGATGTCATATTAGCAGTTCTTATCTGCTATCTCCACAAAACACATATATACCCTGCCTCTGGCATCTAGCCACCTCCAAAGATAACTCCTCTTGACCTATCCTCTACAATCATTTTCAAACCTAGGTAATATATTAGAATATTTGAAGAAATAAACATGACACAAACATTTTCATTAACCATTACTTCCTTGTATTATATTGGTTAATGCTTCTTTTAACAAATACCCATTTCCATCATTTCCTGATGAGTTTTAACTCTGTTTAAGGATTGGTTTAGTTCTCTGGTCTAATCATATTCCTTAAGGAAGAAAACAAATCCAAATAAGAATCCATTCCTGTATTAATAGTTTAACCTCATCATTATGGATTTTTATACTCTCCCACTGGACAATGATAAGTGCCCTAGAGCTAGCTTGGCATCTTTCTTGTACAACCTTGTGTAATCCTGGCTACATGTTAAAATTATCATAGGAGCCTTGAGAAATATCAACTCCCAGGGATTTTTATATAATTGGTTTAGACTGGGACTGGCTAGAATCAACTCCAGAAGACACTAATATACAGAGAAACCAGACTATTGTGGCAGACTATTCTTAATTGGAGCTTCTGATTCTCCTCTTTCTCCCCTACATACAGTCTTTTCCCCCTTTAGCCAGAATGACCTTTGAAAATGGGAAGTCAAATCCTTGTAACTCCTTATAACACTATGAATAACACTTCAGAGAGACCTTCTTTGAAATCCCTATTTCAAATTCCCATTTCCCTCCACTAATGTCTCTTCCTTTCACCTAATTAAATTTTCCTTATAGAATTAATTATTACCTAATATATAATTATGTATTTGTTTCTTTTTCTTACTAGACTATAAGCACCCCAAGGTCAAGAATCTTGCCTTTCTTACATCCTCCGTGTCTAGAAAGTATTCAGTTCAGTTCAGTTCAGTTGCTCAGTCGTATCCGACTCTTTGTGACCCCATGAACCACAGCACACCAGGCCTCCCTGTCCATCACCAACTGCCAGAGTCTACCCAAACCCATGTCCATTGAGTTGGTGATGCCATCCAACCATCTCATCCTCTGTCATCCCCTTCTCCTCCTGCCCTCAATCTTTCCCAGCATCAGGGTCCTTTCAAATGAGTCAGCTCTTTGCATCAGGTGGCCAAAGTACTGGAGTTTCAGCTTCAACATCAGTCCTTCCAATGAATACCCAGGACTGATCTGCTTTAGGATGGATTGGTTGGATCTCCTTGCAGTCCAAAATATAGTATACTCTATATATTCGGTTGGACAAAATGTTTGCTTTTTTCCATAAGATGGCTCTAGGAGTGCTTAGTTGCCTTTAACTTCATTCCAAACAGTTTATTTAGATTGTATTGTGACAGTTGTCATATCAGCTAGCATTAAAAAAAGAAGCACCAAAACTGATGAATTTTTACATAGCCATTTTAATATCAAAGATGGAAGAAAAAGGCAACATTTTCAGTATATTATGCTTTATTATTTCAAGAAAGGAAAAACACCACTTCGGACACATTCCATCAGTCACAGCACCTTCTCCACACGCTGCATAAATTTTTGTGTTTCAGCTGTGCTTTTCCTTTCTTGAAATAATAAAGTGTAACATGCCAAAATGTTACTTTTTTCTTCCATCTTCAATATTAAAATGGCTATGTAAAAATTTATCAGTTTTGATAAGTTTTTTAATGCATGCTGAAACGATAGCTGTCACAGTACAATCTAAAAAACTGTTTTGAATGAAGTTAAAGACATCTAACCACTACTAGGCCAGTCTTCATCCAAAGATATGCTGTGTATATGACGGGATTAGAAAGGAATCCTTTATTATGAGCTCCTTCCGGAGAACCAAATGATTAATTCTAGTAAGTAGTGTTCCCAATTTGACCAACTGATAGCAGCACTCAACGAAAAGTGTCCAGAATTAGTCACAGAAAATGCATTATCTTCCATCAGGATAATGCAAGACTGCATGTTTCTTTGATGACCAGGTAAAAACAGTTACAGCTTGGCTGGGAAGTTCTGATTCATTGGCTGTATTCACCAGACATTGCACTTTCGGATATCTGTTTATTTCGGTCTTTACAAAATTCTCTTAATGGAAAAAATTTCAATACCCTGGAATACCATAAAAGAAACCTGGCACAATTCTTTGCTCAAAAAGATGAAAGTTTTGGGAAGACAGAATTATGAAGTTGCCTGGAAAATGGCAGAAGGTAGTGGAACAAAATGATGACCATGTTGTTCAATAAAATTCTTGGTGAAAATGAAAAATGTGTCTTTTATTTTTACTTAAAAGCCAAAGGAACTTTTTGGCCAACCCAATATTATACTATAGAAAATAAGCAAGAATTATAATGATGTGATAACATTAAATTTAAAACAAGTTCCCCACAAATATGGAGAAGGCAATGGCACCCCACTCCAGTACTTTTGCCTAGAAAATCCCATGGACGGAGGAGCCTGGTAGGCTGCAGTCCATGGAGTCGCTAGAGTCGGACATGACTGAGCGACTTCACTTTCACTTTTCACTTTCATGCATTGGAGAAGGAAATGGCAACCCACTCCAGTGTTCTTGACTGGAGAATCCCAGGGACGGGGAAGCCTGGTGGGCTGCCGTCTATGGGGTCGCACAGAGTCGGACACGACTGAAGTGACTTAGCAGCCCCACAAATATAGCATCATCAAAGGTACTGGTAAAATAAACTGTATTAGTTAATCATCACTAACGTCTGAATCAAAGCTTAAAAGTTAAAACAAAGCAAAGCAAAACAAACAAACAACAAAACCACCCAGGAACTAAGGGGAGCCTAAATTTGAGTAATATTTATTTCTCAGATACTGCTGGTTTCCTGCCCTCTTTGTTTTACCAGGCTCCTGTCATCAGTGAACCAAGCAGAACACTGTGGTCATTAACAAACAAGGTAGGTGGCTTTCTGACCCACTCCAGGAAGTCACCCTGGGGGAATTCCCAAATCTTTTCAGACAAAAATCAAATGACCCATTTCTTATCTGGACAGGAATGAAGTGAAGCTTGTGATTAACCTGTAAAAAGGAATCGAGGTTTATTCTGAGTATGGTTTACTAAACGGAAGATGAAATCTGCTTTGCAACAGAGTGCTTTAGAGAGGGGGTGACAGTGTGAAACACACGGGAGAAACAAGTATCGTTCTAGGGAGTGAGTGCTTTTGTGGGTGTCACACTTCCCTGAGTTAAACCTGAGCCCCATTCCAGACCCAGAGAGTCTGCTGCGAATTCTGACCACCCATCTACTGGTTGTATAATCTGGACTGTTTACCTAATCTTTCTGTACAGAAAGTACTTTCTGTACTTTCTCACCTGTAAAATGGAGACAATAGTACTTACCTCAAAAAGTTATAGTGAGGCGTACATGAAATTAATGGATGTAAGGTACTTAGAGGGACTTCCCTGGTGGCTCAGATAGTCAAGCATCTGCCTACAATGTGGGAGACCTGGGTTCGATCCCTGGGTCGGGAAGATCCTCTGGAGAAGGAAATGGCAACCCACTCCAGTACTCTTGCCTGGAAAATCCCATGGATGGAAGAGCCTGGTAGGCTACAGTCCGTGGGGTCGCAAAGAGTCACACACTACTAAGCGACTTCACCTTTACCTTAAAGGTACTTAGAAAAGTGTCAGGGCACAGGAAACTTCTACATAAGTGTTAGAACATAATGACTAAAAGTATGAATTTCAGAGCTGTTTCCAGCATTTGAATTCCAGCCCTGACAAGGTAAGTGACTTTGAGCAGGTGACTTTACTTTCTGTGTCTCCATTTCCTCTTCTGAAAAATTGACTGGCATATAGGAAGTACTATAAAATGAATTTAGTTTCATTATTATTGCTGTTACTATTATCTTAGGTTATAATTCAGTGCAAGATTTTTGAGACATTGATCCCTTCCAAGTCTCCTGCTTCTTTGATCATTATTTCTCAGGCCCCTTGATTGCTTCCTTTTTTTGGTGGCTTTCTAAAAGAACAGTCATTCCACAAGGATGTATTATTGGCCAACTGATCTCATCAGCCTACCCATTTTCCATGGTAAAATGGAGCAGGACTCTATGGTCCTTGCCCCCACCCCCAACCCCATGTCCTCTGCCTATCTTTTGTCCTTGGAAAACTTTAGTCAAAGAATAAGTTTAATCAGAGAAATGAGAAATGTGGAAACAAAGGAAAACAGTCAAAGGCAACTAAATAATAATAATATTAAGCCAAGTCAAGGACCTTAAGTTCCTTCTCGAGGGCTATAGATAATATTCTGAGCCATATCCTGTAAGCTATCTTATAGATACTGAAACCCCAGGTGGAGAAGTTAACTACATGATGACCAGACCATCCCCAGGACATGAGCAGCCACAATTCTGAGGGCTGGCCTCAAAGAAATGAAACAAACCGACCCTGGAACGGAAGATTAACAGTACCTAAAACAATCAAGATGACATCTGCCTCACCTCCTGCCGCCTGCTGGCATCTGAAATAAAGCAAACCTTCCTTTCCACCAACCTGGCCTGTTTATTGTCTTTTCAGCGGCAAGCAGCCAGACCCATCTCACCTTTTGGCAAGAGTGGCAATATCATTCCTTTAATATATTCATTATCACCTCTTAGGAAGATGGTTTGTAAAGCTGAACTGATAGCTCAGGACTCTCTGGGAGCTTTCCACCTTATCTGGACATGGATGTTCCTCGGACATTTCAGACTTCATGCAAAACAAAACTTCTGTTCCCTCAAAATGTTTTCTTCTTCTAAAGCTCTTGTCACAGTATCTTTGACTCCTCTGTCCCTTTGTCCTTCATATACAGTCACCAAATCCTACCGATTCTAATTCACAATAAATTTTGAATGTATCCTCTTTTCTCCATCTTTCCTGCCACTTCTCCAACTCACAGTTATAGCAGTCTTATAATGGGTCCTGCCACCTCCTAAAAACTTCTGAAATCAATACCACAGCTTATTCAGCATAAAAGGGAATGAAGTACAGATATATGTTACAATGTGGATCTTGAAAACATTATGCTAAGTGATATATATGCTATATCAGGATAAATTGTGCCCCCTCCAATTCATGTCCACCCAAAACCCGTTAATGTAACCATGTTTGGAAATAAGGTCTTTGAAAATATAATCAAGTTAAGGAGAGGTCACAGTGAATTTGGGTGAGCCCTAATCCAATACAATTGATGTCCTTACAAGAAGAAGGGAATTTAGAGACAGAGACATTTAGAGACACGGATGCACAGAAGAGACTACCTTGTAAATACAAAGGCAGAGATTAAACTGATGTATCTACTACAAGCCAAGGAATGCCAAAAATTGCTAGCAACCACCAGAAGTTATGAGAAGACAGGGAAGGATTTCCCCGGCAGACTTCTGAGGGAATTGGTACTGCTGACACTTGGATTCCAGACTTTAACCTCCAGAATGGTCAGAGAATAAATTTATATTGTTATAAACCACTCAATTTGTAGAAATGTGTTATGGTTGTCCTGAGAAACTAACATATATAGTGTGGATATACCACATTTTGTTTATCCATTAATCAGTTGAAGAACTTTCGGGTTGTTTACACTTTTTGGCTAATATGAACAGTGCTGCTATGAACATTTGTGTACATCTATGATCTGAGTTAATTCTTTAGATGATTTATTTTTAAATAATTTTATTTATTTATTTTTGGCTGTGCTTGGTCTTTGTTGCTGCCCAGACTATTCTCTAGTTGCAGTCCACAGGCTTCTCGTTGAGGTGGCTTATCTTGTTGCAGAGCACAGGCCCTAAAGCCTGTAGTTGCAGCAATAGGACTCGGTAGTTGTGGCTCCCGAACTCCAGAGCACAGGCTCAATAGTTGTGGTGAACGGGCTTAGTTCCTCCGGGGCATTTGGGATCATCCTGGATCAGGGATCGAACCTGTGTCTCCACATTGGCAGGTGGATTCTTTACCACTGAGCCACCAGGGAAGCCCTATTTTGAGTTAATTTTTGAGAAGACGTGAGGTTTTCAAAATTAGGTCTAGGTTTTTTTAACATGTGAATATTTAGTTGATCCAGCATCATTTGTTGAAGACAATCCTTCCTCCACTGAATGCTCTTACACCTTTGTCAAATAACATTTGGTCTTACTTACATGGGCCTATTTCTAGGTTCTCTATTCTGTTCTATTCCTTCTCCAATATGACACAGTCCTGATTATGTTAGTTACAGGATAAGTCTTAAAACCAAGTAGAATTACTCTAACTCTATACGAGAAGACTCTTAGACTACTAGAGAAGATTCTAACTCTATACGAGTCCCTTGGACTGCAAGGAGATCCAACCAGTCCATTCTGAAGGAGATCAGCCCTGGGATTTCTTTGGAAGGAATGCTAAAGCTGAAACTCCAGTACTTTGGCCACCTTATGCGAAGAGTTGACTCTGATGCTGGGAGGGATTGGGGGCAAGAGGAGAAGGGGACGACAGAGGATGAGATAGCTGGATGGCATCACTGACTTGATGGATGTGAGTCTCAGTGAACTCCAGGAGTTGGTGATGGACAGGGAGGCCTGGCATGCTGCGATTCATGGGGTCTCAGAGAGTTAGACACGACTGAGCAACTGATCTGATCTGATCTGATCTGATACTTTTTTCTTAGAATTGTTTGAGCTATCTAGTTCCTTTGCCTTTCCACCTAAGTTTTAGATTAATCTTATCTATTGTTATAGTCTGTTCAGGCTGCTATAACAGAGTACCATAGACAGGGTGGTTTAATATAACAGAAATTTAGTTCTCACAGTTCTGGAAGCTGGGAAGTCCAAGACCAAGCCACTGCCAGTTGCAGTGTCTGGTGAGAACTCACTCCCTGGTTCATAAAGAATCTTCTTGCTGTGTCCTCACATGATGGAAGGGTCAAGAGCATTCTCTGGGGTCTCTTTCATAAAGGCACAAATCCCATTTGTGCCGGCTCTGCCCTCATGAACTAATCACCTCCTAAAGGCCCCACCTCCAAACAGCATAATTTTGGGGATCAGGTTTCAACATATGGATTTTGGGAAGCAGGTGGTCCCAGGGGACACAAACATTTAGTCTATAGCATTTATATTTACAAAAAAATCTTGCCAGATAAATTCTCATTTTAAAAATCAATTATGTGTAGATGACTCCAAAATTTATATCTCTAAGACCAGCCTTTCTTTTGAGCTCCACAGCTAAACACCCAACTACCAACCTGACAGCTACTATGAGTATTTATTTTGACTATGTTAATTTTGGGATGCTCATGTCAAGTTAATCCTTTGATCTTCTCCCATCTTAGTCAATGGCACCAAAAACTTCCTTTACAAGAGTTTGAGTATCTTTATATAGAAACACACACACACACACACACACACACACAGAACATGTCTTTTATCAATTTAAATATTTCAGTGTTCAATTGCTGTGAGAGTAAAATCTAAAAAATTCTTGCTTAAAGCCAACAAGGTCCTCTTATCACATACCCCTTCCTTCAGAGAAGTTCCAGCCTCAGGGCTTTCTGGTCCAAAGGCAATGAAAAAGGAAAGTGAGTGAGACACCTAGAGTGCAAAACAGAAGAACTTACAGACCCCTGAGAGTGAGTGTCTTAAATTTTGCTTCCCAGAGCCTTCAACTGCCCCGTCCTAGTCCAGGCCTGGGTCCCAACTTTTCCTGCCTTAGGGACTTTGTACTAGTCATCTCCTCCACCAAGAAAGCTCTCCTCTCCCGATTCTTATGGTTAGCTCCGGTCAACTACTCCATCTAAAATAATAAAAACAATAGTAGCTAAGATTTATTAATCTCTTACATTGAGCCTGACTCTATTCCAAGCTCATTACTTTATTTAATCCTCCAAACAACCCTATATGATGAGTACTATCATAATTCCCATTTTACAGATAAGAGAATTGACAGAAGAAAGAGGCTAAGTAATTGCCCAGGAGCACAGAGCTCCCGGTAGTGACTTGGCTGGGAAACAACCCAGGTAACTTGATTTCAGAAACTGAGCGCTTGTTTACTTCTTTGACTCATTTACAATCTGCAACCGTCCTGCTTGTTTACTGTCTTTCTTCATAGAATGTGAGTTCCATGAGGCAGCTTGGTTTGTCTTTGATGTCCCCCCAAACTTAGTTATGCCTGACTGTGCTCAATGATCCGGAACATTTATGGAATGAATTCATTTAGAAAGACTGATCTTGTCCCCAAATAACCACAGTACTTAAAAATACTTATCTGTGAAAATCTCTGAAATAATTTCAAAATCTTACACCAAAGACTCCCTAACGAAAAATACACATGTATTGTTAACACTTCCTAAGAGTGGTGCATGGCTGTGCTGTGCTTAGCTGCTCAGTCTTGTCAGATACTTTGCGACCCCAGGGACTGTAGCCCCTCAGGCTCCTTTGTCCATGGAGGTTCTCCCACTCCAATACTGGAGTGGCTTGCCATGCCGTCCTCAGGGGATCTTCCCAACCCTGAAGGAATCGAACCCAGGTCTCCCGCACTGCGGGCAGATTCTTTACCAGCTGAGAAACCAAAGAAGCCCTGGTGCATGGCTACATTCTTTTAAAATTTTCTTTGGGTACAGGCATGTGCCCTTTTCATTGATAGGTCTATTTTTGCAAAAATAATCACTGTGTTACGAATATTTCATCTAGAAATTAGAGTAGATGCAGAAAAGTGAGTTTGGCTGCTTTCACCTGAAGTTGTTTGTACCGCTTACCTTCCGAAAGTTTAAATCATTTCTTCTTCCCCGCTCATCTGATCCACTCTTTTGACTTTCCCCTTCCTTGATCATTTCCTTTCAGGGTTCTATATTTCTTATCTGTGAAAGTGTTCTGATGTCCTGAAGTTTCTAAATTTACGATGATATCCGCGATCACAAGAAATTCAAAGGAAGAATTCTTCTGATTCCTTTATCGGCTCCCATTCATCTGCTCGCTACTTGAATGTGTAGGTGATGCTCCTTGAGGAAATATTCTGGCCAACAGCACTGGCCAAGGGACGCACATTTGACAGCGGATTTGTCAGGGGGGGACGGGTGACGGGAATGGGAGCAAAAGCCTACTTTTCGTGACATTTAAACCCCATTCTGCTCCTGCCACAAGTGGGGCTAGTTTTTAAACTGTAAGGACTTCATCAGGCAAATACCCTAAAAAGAAAGAAAGATAAGACTCCCGCCCCCCGAAAAGTATCGGCAACACTGGCCACAAGGTCAGGTCTGCCTGGCCTGTCACGCTGGCCAGTTTTCCTCTACCGAGGGTTTTATGACTGGCAGAACGAGCTCAGGGCCGCAGCGCGCGCTCACGCGCCTGCGCTGGAGGGTCCAAAGCCCCAACGCTGGCGCGTCGCGCCTGCCCGCACAGCCTTTCCCGCGCAGGCTTACGCACTCCCCAGTGCGCAGGCGCAGATGGAACCAGTGGACAGGCAGCCTTCCAGTGCCGTGCGGAGAGGGCCCGGTGGTATGGCGGCGGGCCCCCTACGCGGTCTAGCAGTGGCCGGTGGAGGCGAGAGTAGTGACAGTGAGGATGACGGCTGGGAGATTGGGTATCTCGACCGGAAAGCTCAGGTAGCAAAGGAGGCCTTGTCTTGGCCGCACCTGGATCGGCCTTCCCTGGCCATGAAACGTCTTACTTCCTTGCCTGTGTTTCCCTAAGTTTTTTTTCCAGCGTGAATACAGGCTTTTGGACTCCAGACAAACTCGCAGTTTCCCTCTCATTTCCTTACTGTGTTTTCCATCATATACGCCTTTTTAGGTTGTCAATATGGCTCTTCTGGGTTTGAACCCCTCATTACCCATTCCCTTTAAAGATTCCTTTTTAGTTATGAATTAGACACAAATTTTGTATTTTGCCTCCCCCCGCTCAATCCCTAAAATGATGTACCTAAAACCAATCATTATTGTTTCCCAATGCGGTGGGAATGAAAATATGTATAACAAGAATTTTTTTTTTTTTTAATTTTCTGTGTTCTTAGAAATTAAAAGGACCGTTACCAGTTGAAGAAAGGCAGGAAACATTTAAGAAGGCTTTGACCACAGGCAATATTTCATTGGTCGAGGAGCTCCTAGATTCTGGTGAGAGTCAAGGGATGGTTTCAAACCTCGCACAGTTGTTTCAATGCACAGGGATTCCGTGTTTTAAAAGATATGAGTTGGTTTTATAATGGAAGCACAGTGAATGTTACTCATATCAAGTGTCCTGCATATCTTACTTGACTCTGAGTTCTCTCTGCCTTATTTTTTCCTCTGATACAAATTTGGAATGCTACTGATTACCTTCCATCAGTTCTTCCACTTCCTTCGAAAGGTCTACTCTGACTAATCCTGCCGTGCTTTGATAATCTTGACTCACTTTTCTCAACATTTATCTGACTATAATTTTGATTGTGAGTTTCTCAAGAGTTGTTCCCAGTTATGTACATTTTAGTTATAGTCTTTGCATGTGCTGGTTGTGTCAGTGTGTGAATGAAAACAAAGGAGGAATGTATCTGGATACCTTTTCCCACCTATGGCCTGTTCAGTGTGCTTCTTTGGGAAAGTCATTTTAAACCTCCAGAGCATCTGTTTCTTTATAAAACATCATAATTATGTCTTGGGTCCCATGACGTTTTTCTGTTTGCTAAATATTTTTTTAAATTACCTTGACATGGAAGTGTGAATTGTTGATATTGACTGAAATTAATCAAAGGAGTAATAAGCATCCACTGTCTGCTTGTAAATACAAAACATTCCCACACAAAATTGTATATAGCAAAATGTTTTTCTTCTATGCTAGAGATGCATGGTTTAATGGAAAGTGAATCATTTGGGAAACAGTACAGTTCTGGGTTTGATTACTAGCCTGCTACTTGGCTCTGTAATCCTGACCAAGTTAGGAAAACTTCTAAGCTTCAGTGTCCCCATTTTCAAAAGCAAGATGCATTGGATCAAAGGGTTTTTATTTTGGGGGGAGGAGAGATTAAAATGAGAGAATATATTCAAGTCTTAGAACATATAGGCATTATATAAATATTAACTGTTGTAACAAGTAAGGATTGTGTGACTTTATGGACAATGGAACTTGAGCTTGAGTTCATAGGTAAAGAATTAAATAAAATTTGAATAATTGAAAGAGGTCTAATACTAGAATATGAATACATGCAGGAGTGTGCATAATGTTGGATGGGATGGAATAGGCAGAAATTTCTTTTAGAAAAGAGAGCTTGTCTTGGGTAGTGGGACTAGATACAGTGAAGTGATGGAGTCTCTTGAAAGGACTTGAAAAGAGCCTTCTGGTAAAGTATTGTGTCAACCTTCTAAAATTTGTCTTTAATTACAAAAAATTTTAAGTTCCTTCTAACAAACCAATAACAAATAGGTTTAAGTAGAAAAACACCTTTGTCCCCACTTTAACCCCCACTATCCTTGAAGTCTCACTTTAACGTGTAACTCCTATTTTAGTATCTCCTGATTTCCTCCCAGAGGTCATCATTTAACACTTGAAAAATATTTTTAATTTTTTGCCAAAGTCATACATATTTCCGTACTAGTTGGAAATCTTAATAAAAAAATGAAAGCTCCTTTTGAGTCAGCCATTTTTAGTAGTCCAACAATACCTCTGGTTTTTGCTTTTCTGCTATGCACTAACATTTTCAGTTCTCTTTAAATTATTAAGTATTTTGGACACTCAAAAATGTATGGAGACTTACCTTTCTCCTCCTGGAAATTAGTATTGTCCTATAGTTGATATTTTTTATTCCTATGCATGTCTTTATACATTTACCATATGTGTATATATCCACAAACAATATAGTGTTATTTTGAATCGTTTTTTTTTTTTAGCTATATAAAAATATCTTGTCAGTTCTTTTAAACTTATCTTTTTGCATTTATGCTTAGAACATCATGTGTTTAATAATTTACTTTTTTGAGTTTAGGGGTGATGATTACTAAGAATTTTTATACTAAAATGCCACATTTGCTTATCTTTATCTTCACATCTTTTCCTTTTTAATTTTGCTGTCACAGTTTGAGCAGTAATATCAATAAGGAAAGAATAATTTTCTCTGATCTTATTCATATGCTTTCAGTTGCAGCAGTTTAAAGAGAAAAATTTGTTAGAGAAGACAAGTTGGGACAGCAGTATATTGTTTATAGAATACTTAGTTTTCTGATGTTTTCTCCAGGGAATTATCATGTACCTTATATCAATTAAACAACTGGGAATTTGACAAATAATCTTTCAGCACCTTAGTGTTCCTACAGAAAAATACTGAGTCTTCAGAGAAATAAAGTGAGTCC
This sequence comes from Bison bison bison, assembly GCF_000754665.1. Taxonomy (NCBI): domain Eukaryota; kingdom Metazoa; phylum Chordata; class Mammalia; order Artiodactyla; family Bovidae; genus Bison; species Bison bison. The sequence continues at coordinate 12,682,623 of NW_011495076.1, read as the reverse complement.
TCCCTAACAAGTTTGCTTTCCTTCAGTGATATGACCTTTTGCAGATGAAATACTTTATAGCCAGACTATAAAACCTGTCAAATATAAGGTATTAAGGGAAGGCTGTATTCAGTGATTTTTCATATGCAAGTTTTCCTTCTTTGAAATACAAAGATGTTCTATTTTCTTTCTTTTCTTAAAATTAGCAGGTATTTCTTAGGTTCAAGAGAGAGTTCAGCATTTAAATATTGATCTCTTCATATAGCAAAGGCTTTACATAAATTTAATGGGTTATGTTCACTGCCTCATTATAACTTTGTCTTTGTGTCATATCTTCTATGCTCCTCCCTAGTCTTAGATCCAAACCTAGATTAGTTCACCAGTTTTTTTATGTGACTAAACCAATCAGTGCTATTGGGGAAAATTAGATGACTTCACGGATTTGTACCATTAATGATTGATTTGAGGGTTTTAAGGGCATCTGGCTCTCTCTCATCCTTTCTTAACAGTTATTATCCATCTCTTCCTGTCTCACTCTGGATGGTGGCTATCTAAAACTTTATCCTACTTCTCAGGCCTGATATCTCATCTGTGCTTCTTCTTACTCTAGCTTATTGTTTCATTCATTTGTCCAAAGCAAACTTGATAGTTATTTTCTTTTTCTTATGTCATTGTTTATTTTTAATGCCAGAACAGTATTCCTGATGCAATTTTAATATTTCATTAAGGCATTAACCTTCATATTATGAGCTGTATCCAAGGTTTTAATGTTTTTTTAATTAGCTTATTTTTTAATTGAAGATAATTGCTTTATAGAATTTTGTTTTTTGTCAAATCTCAACATGAATCAGTCATAGGTATACATATATCCTCTCCCTTTTGAATCCCCCTCCCATCTCTCCACATCCCACCCCCCTAGGTTGATACAGAGCACCTGTTTGAGTTTCCTGAGCCATACAGCAAATTCCCGTTGGCTATCTATTTTATATATGGTAATATAAGTTTCCATGTTACTCTTTTCATGCATCTCACCCTCTCCTCCCCTCTCCCCATGCCCATAAGTCTTATCCTCTATGTCTTTCTCCACTGGTGCCCTGTAAATAAATTCTAAAGTACCATTTTTCTATATTCTGTATATATGTGTTAGAATATGATATTTATCGTCTTTCTGACTTACTTCACTCTGTATAATAGGTTCTAGGTTCATCTACTTCATTAGAACTGACTCAAATGTGTCCCTTTTTATGGCTGAGTAATATTCCATTGTGTGTATTAACTACAACTTTTTTATCCATTCATCTGTCGATGGACATCTAGGCTGCTTCCATGTTCTAGCTATTGTAAATAGTGCTGCAATGAAAAATGGAATACATGTGTCTTTTTCAATTTTGGTTTCCTCAGGGTATATGCCTAGGAGTGGGATGGGTTGGTTATATGGTGATTTTATTCCTAGTTTTTTAAGGAATCTCCATACCGTCTTCTGTAGTGACTGTATCACTTTACATTCTGACCAACAGTGCAAGAGCATTCCCTTTTCTCCACATCCTCTCCAGAATTTATTGTTTGTAGACTTTTTGATGATGGCCATTCTGACCTGTGTGAGGTGATACCTCATTGTAGTTTTGATTTGCGTTTCTCTAATAGTGAGAGACACTGAGCATCTTTTCATGTGTTTGTAAGCCATCTGTATGTCTTCTTTGCAGGAATGTCTGTTTAAGTCTTTTTCCCACTTTTTGATTGGGTTGTTTGTTTCTCTGGCATTGAGTTGTATGAGCTGATGTATATTTTGGAAATTAATCCTTTGTCAGTTGTTTCATTTACTATTATTTTCTCCCATTCAAAGAGTTGTCTTTTCACCTTGTTTATAGTTTCCTTTGCTGTGCAAAAGTTTTTAAGTTTAATCAGGTCCCACGTGTTTACTTTTGTTTTTATTTCCATTACTCTAGGAGGTGAGTCATAGAGGATCTTTCTTTAATTTATGTCATCAAGTGTTCTGCCTATGTTGTCCTCTAAGAGTTTTATAGTTTCTGATCTTACATTTAGGTCTTTAATCCATTTTGAGTTTATCTTTGTGTATGGTGTTAGGAGGTGTTCTAATTTCATTCTTTTACATGTAGCTGTCCAGTTTTCCCAGCACCATTTATTGAAGAGGCTGTCTTTGCCCCATTGTATACTCTTGTCTCCTTTGTCAAAAATAAGGTAGTCATAGGTGCCTGGGTTTATTTTGGGGCTTTCTATCTTGTTCCATTGGTCTATATTTCTGTTTTTGTGCCAGTACCATTCTGTCTTGATGACTGTAGCTTTGTAGTATAATCTGATGTCAGGAAGGCTGATTCCTCCAGCTCCATTTTTCTTTCTCAAGACTGCTTTGGCTATTCGGGGTCTTTTGTGTTTCCATATGAATTGTGAAATTTTTTGTTCTAGTTCTGTGAAAAATGTCATTGGTAATTTGATAGGGATCATGTTGAATCTGTAGATTGTATTTAATAGTATAGTCATTTTCACAATATTGATTCTTCCTACCCAGGAATGTGGAAAATCTTTCCATCTATTTATGTCATCTTTGATTTCTTTCAGTAGTGTCTTATAATTTTCTGTGTACAGTTCTTTTGTCTCCTTAGGTAAGTTTATTCCTAGATATTTTATTCTTTTTGTTGCAGTGGTGAATGGGATTGATTCTTAATTTCTCTTTCTGATTTTTCATTGTTAGTATATATAAATAGAAGTGATTTCTGTGTATTGATTTTGTATCCTGCAACTTTGCTAAGTTCACTGATTAGCTCTAGTAATTTTCTCATATTATCTTTAGGGTTTTCAATGTACAGTATCATGTCATCTTCAAACAGTGAGAGCTTTACTTCTTTTCTGATTTGGATTCCTTTTATTTCTTTTTCTTCTCTGATGGCTATAGCTAGGACTTCCAGAACTATGTTGAATAATAGTGATGAAAGTGGATACCCTTGTCTTGTACCTGATCTTAGGGGGAATGCTTTCAGTTTTTCATCATTGAGAATGTTTGCTGTAGGCTCATCATATATGGCCTTTACTATGTTGAGGTAGGTTCCTTTTGTGCCCATTTTTTTAAGCGTTTTAATCATAAATGGGTGCTGAATTTTGTCAAAGGCTTTTTCTGCATCTGTTGAGATTATTATATGATTTTTATCTTTCAGCTTGTTAATATGGTGTATCACATTGATTGATTTGCATATATTGAAGAATCCTTGCATCGCTGGAATAAACCCAGCTTGATCATGGTGTATGAGCTTTTCGATGTGTTGCTGAATTCTATTTGCTAAAATTTTGTTGAGGAGTTTTGCATCTGTATTCATCAGTGATATTGGCCTGTAGTTTTCTATTTTTGTGTTGTCTTTGTCTGTTTTTGGTATCAGGGTGATGGTGGCCTCATAGAATGAGTTTGGAAGTGTTCCTTCCTCTGCAATTTTTTGAAAGAATTTTAGAAGGATAGGCATTAGCACTTCTCTAAGTGTTTGGTCGAATTCTCTTGTGAAGCCATCTGCTCCTGGGCTTTTGATTTTTGGAAGATTTTTTATCACACTTCAATTTCAGTGCTTGTAATTGGGTTGTTCATAATTTCTATTTCTTCCTGGTTCAGTCTTGGAAGATTGAACTTTTCTAAGAATCTGTCCATTTCTTCCAGGTTATGCATTTTATTGCCTTATACTTGTTCATAATACTCTCCTATAATCCTTTGTATTTCTGCATTATCTGTTGTAACCTCTCCTTTTTCATTTCTAATTTTGTTGGTTTGATTCTTCTCTCTCTTTTTCTTGATGAGTCTGGCTAAAGGTTTGTCAATTTGGTTTATCGTTTCAAAGAACCAGCTTTTGGTTTTATTAATCTTTACTATTGTTTCTTTCATTTCTTTTTCATTTATTTCTGCTTGGATCTTTATGATTTATTTCTTTCTACTAATTTTGGGGGTCTTTTTTTCTTCTTTTTCTAGTTGTTTTAGGTGCAAAGTTAGGTTGTCTATTTGACGGGTTTTTTTGTTTGTTTGTTTCTTGAGGTAGGATTGTATTACTTTAAACTTCTTAGAACTGCTTTTGCTGCATCCCATAGGTTTTGAGTTGTCGTGTTTTCATTGTTATTTGTTTTGAGAAATTTTTTTATTTCCCTTTTTATTTCTTCAGTAACCTGTTGGTTATTTAGAAATGTCTTGTTTAATCTCCATGTGTTTATGTTTCTTACAGTTTTTTTCTTGTAATTAATATCTAGTTTCATAGCGTTACGGTTGGAGAAGATGTTTGATATGATTCAAATTTTCTTAAATTTACTGAGGTTTGATTTGTGACCCAAGATGTGGTCTATCCTGGAGAATGTTCTATGTGCACTTGAAAAGAAGGTGTATTCTTCTGCTTTTGGATAGAATGTCCTGAGATATCAATGAGATCCAGCTCATCTAATGTATCATTTAAGACTTGCATTTCCTTATTAATTTTCTGTTTTGATGATCTGTCCATTGGTGTGAGTGGGGTGTTTAAGTCTCCTACTATTATTGTGTTACTGTCAGTTTCTCCTTTTATGTCTGTTAGTGTTTGTCTTATGTATTGAGGTGCTCCTATGATGGGTGCATAGGTATTTACAATTGTTATGTCTGCCTCTTGGATTGATCCCTTAATCATTAGGCAATGTCCTTCCTTATGTCTTGTAGTATTCTTTATTTTAAGGTCTATTTTGTCTGGTATGAGGATTGCTACTCCAGCTTTCTTTTGCCTCCCATTTGTATGGAATATATTTTTCTGTCCTCTCACTTTCAGTCTATATGTGTCTTGAGGTCTGAAGTGGGTTTCTTGTAGACAGCATATATATAGGTCTTGTTTTTGTATCTATTCAGCCAGTCTGTGTCTTTTGGTTGGAGCATTAATCCATTTACATTTAAAGTAATTATTGATATATATGTTCCTATTGCCATTTTCTTTAATTGTTTGGGGTTGATTTTGTATATCTTTTTCCTCTCTTGTTTTTCTTGACTATATGCTGCTAAGTCGCTTCAGTCGTGTCTGACTCTGTGTGACCCATAGACGGCAGCCCACCAGACTCCCCCATCCCTGGGATTCTCCAGGCAGGAATACTGGAGTGGGTTGCGACTATATAAGTCCCTTTAACATTTGTTGTAAAGCTGGTTTGGTGGTACTGAATTCTCTTAAGTTTTGCTGGTCTGAAAAGCTTTTTATTTCTCAATCAATTTTGAATGAGATCCTTGCCAGGTACAGTAATCTTGGTTGTAGATTTTTCCCTCTCAGTACTTTAAATATATCCTGCCATTCCCTTCTGGCCTGCAGAGTTTCTGCTGAAAGATCAGTTGTTAAATGTATGGTGTTTCCCTTGTATGTTACTTTTTGCTTTTCCCTTGCTGCTTTTAATATTCTTTCTTTGTGCTTAATCTCTGTTAATTTGATTAGTATGTGTCTTGCATGTTTCTCCTTGGGTTTATCCTGTATGGGACTTTGTGCCTTTTGAACTTGATTATTTCCTTTTCCATGTTGGGGACATTTTCGACTATAATCTCTTCAAAATTTTTCTCATACCCTTTATTTTTCTTTTCTTCTTCTGGGCCCCCATAATTCAAATGTTGGTGCGTTTGATATCGTCCCATAGGTCCTCACTTTTTTTCATTGTTTTTACTTTATTCTGCTCTTCAGAAGTTATTTCCACCACTTTATCTTCCAGCTCACTGATTCGTTCTTCTACTTCAGATATTCTGCTATTCATTCCTTTTAGGGTATTTTTAATTTCTGTAATTGTGTTTTTTGTCTCTGTATGTTTATTCTTTAATTCTTCTAGGTCTTTGTTAATTGATTCTTGCATTTTCTCCATTATGTTTTCAAGGTTTTTGACCATCTTTACTATCATCATTCTGAATTCTTTTTCAGATAGTTTGCCTATTTCCTCTTCATTTATTTGGACTTATGTGTTTATAGTTTGTTCCTTCATTTGTGTAATATTTCTCTGTCTTTTCATTGTTTTTTTTTAACTTACTATGTTTGAGGTCTCCTTTTCCCAGGCTTCAAGGCTGAATTCTTTCTTCCTTTTGTTTTCTGCCCTCCTAAGGTCGGTCCAGTGGTTTGTGTAAGCTTGTATAGGGTGAGATTTGTGCTGAGTTTTTTTGTTTGTTTTTCCTCTGATGGCCATGGATGAGTTAGGTGGTAATCGGGTTTGCTGATGATTGGGTTTGTATTTTTGTTTGGATGAGGTGTCCTACACAGGGTGGTTGGGTGATGCCAGCTGTTGTATTCAAATAGTTTCCTTTGTGTGAGTTCTCACTATTTGATACTCCATGGAGTTAGTTCTCTGGTAGTCTAGGGTCGTGGAGTCAGTGCTTCTACTCCAAAGACTCAGGGCTTGATCTGTGAAAAGTTCTGCTCCATAGTTTAAATTCTGTTCTTGGGCCTTCTCAAGAGTCTTTTGACCTCTTAGCTCTGCTTCTTTCTGTGTTGTTTCCACTTATGATAGGTTCTCCAGTTAGATGGACAAAAGGCTTCTGACAGCACTAGACTCGTGTCCCATCCTCTGAGCAACCCCAGCCGAAAAAACGTACCCCTTCCTCAAAAGTTTCAAGCAAAGAATCTGATATTGTCTATTTATTCTTTTTTAACACTTCTCTTCCTCAAAGTAACTTTACATTCCACTAACCGTGCCTTTGAACTATCCTTTTGTATTCCTTCTCTTTCTCAACTGCCCTTGCTCTGACTTTTGCTTGGACTTGAAACCTCATTACCAGGTCTCCCTGCCTCCTATCCCACTCTCAGCAGTGGTACCTAAATTGTCTTCTTATAATACAATTGTAATAATGTAAGTCTCTGAATCACAAAGTACAGTCTACATTTCTTAACAGAGCTTTCATAATCAAACCCTAACCTACCTTTTTAGCCTCATATTTGGCCAGTAACCCATGGTTAAATTCTGCATTCAGAAGGAAGTTAAGAGAGTTTTAATAAGGAGTATTTTTGATATTTGCCACCATAGACATGTGTGATAATATTCTAACTAAAAAGACATTTTTACATCTGTGAAACTTCCCAACTGCCCTAGAAAGGAAAAGGTAGTATGTAAAAACCTGTCCTAATATAGATAACATATTGTATGAAAAAAAGCCTTCCTGGTAGCTCAGTGGTAAAGAATCCACCCACTAATGCAGGAGATGTGGGAGACGTGGGTTCAATCTCTGGTCAGGAAGATCCCCTGCAGAAGGAAATGGCAACTCACTCCATATTCTTTCCTGGAAAATCCCACGGACAGTGGAGCCTGGCAGGCTACAGTCTATGGGGTTGCAAAGAGTCAGAAACCACTGAGCAGCTGAAAAACAAATATATGAAAAATATATCTGACAGATCCAGTCTCTTGAAATATAGTGACATGGAAGTGAACTATCACGAAAGTGAAGTTAGCTATTTTATTATTGGAGAAGGCAATGGCAACCCACTCTAGTACTCTTGCCTGGAGAATCCCATGGACGGAGGAGCCTGGTAGGCTACCGTCCATGGGGTTGCTAAGAGTCGGACATGACTGATTCACATATAAAATTATTTTCTATTTTTCTTAAGCCGTTACTACCAAGAAATGCCCTTCCATTGTGAAGTACATGGTGTATGTCACTGTGTGCAGTGCTTTTAACATATTAATGTGACATGGATTTGTTTGTTTTGGTGAAGGACTTTTAAAAGCTTGTTTTTGTGTTAACAGGCATCAGTGTAGATACCAGCTTTCAGTATGGTTGGACTTCCCTTATGTATGCTGCTAGTGTTTCCAATGTAGAACTGGTTCGGGTCCTTCTGGACAGAGGTGCTAATGCAAGCTTTGATAAGGGTAAGATGTTTTAAATATTTAAAATATGGGAACATTTACTTTGTATACTTCTCTATTTAGAAACCAAATTACATTCTCTTTGGGGTAGTGATATATACTTTTTCCATGCTCTATTTTCATATATTCACTTCAAATTAAAATTTGGCTCTTAAAAAATCATAATAAGGGTAAAATGAGGTAACTGATTATTTTTACTGTGATTTTCTTGATCCCCAAGCAACTATTATGCAAAGTGAAAGAAACTTAAAGGAGTTTTTAAAAAATATCTTCCTGTTAGTTACATAAACAGAAAACCAAATTAGAAACCATAGATATTTTGAAAAACCCTTCCAAAGAGGTGGATTCCATTTATATTACCATTATAACTGATTATGTTATTAATATGTACCTTTAAAATCTGTGCTAGAGAGTTTTGGTTATTTTTATGGTAAAACAGTGAGAGAAAACATTGAAAAACTGGTAATTTAGTGGAAAATTGCTTGAAAATCAGTCTTTTGAATTTACAACTCAATTCTGAGTTATATCATTTAAAAATTGTTTAAAAGATAATTATTAAGTCCATTTCTTTGTTATTAAATAATTTCTATTTATTATTGCTTTGAATAAGAGTATATGTGCAAATCCTATTTAATTATATTGAATAACTATTTTTACATGTTTACAATAGACAGATTTACTTTTTAATTCAGATATAGTTTTCATATTAACTTTGTACTGCATTTGATATTTGTAAGATCATTTCTATTCTGTTTTCTCATATATATATTTTATATAATTTCATGTCTTAGCAATAGTTCTCTGTTTAATCTGTTGCTGTGGTAGGTTTTTCTTTTTATTATGTCATTTAAAATATCACTAAATGAAAGCTATACTTAAATTTTTGAAACTGTAAAATGTTCTGCCCAAAAAATTGATCAGTAGTTTTCTTTCTTTGCTTTTTGTAAACAGAGAATACCTTACAGTTATAAAACATTTTTTGCCCAGCATGTCTTCATAAATTATTTTGTGTATCTCACAGGCCCACTCAGGTAGAGGGCAGACATTAGCTTCTCAACTGTAAGTTAAATCTACTAAGAGACTAAGATATCACTGGAGTCATAGTTTATCAGTGACAGAACTGGGACCAGAATCTAGATTTCTATGTTTGGTCAATAATGAACCACAAATATAAACCATGGCTGGCATGACTTAGTTTAAGTTCCCCAGTTCTTACTTGAGAATTATTTTTTGTCTTTTAATTAACCCTGATCTCCACTGATGCCATAGGAGGCAACGGAAGAAGAGTTTTAGGAAATGGGATGAGCTGAGAGAGATCAAGTACACAAGGACTAAAAAGAAACCAATAGGTGTAGCAGTTAGGACATCTTCAGTAGGAGGGTTTGGGCGTGAGCCAGATATCAGTGAGTTGTTAAATGAGTGAGAAGAAAAGAAGTGAAATCAGAGAATATCAATCATTGTTTTTTATCCATGTGTTCAAGGCAAATTTTAATCAAGCAAAAACTGTTCAGTTCCAGGTGGTAAATCTGCACAGAGCCCATGCTCTGAACCACTTTCCTATCCTCTTAAAGAAATGAGAATAGGGAAAGGAAATTAATAAGTGAATTGTAAATATACTTTGGAAATTGTTCATCACTCATCTCATTTTTAGGTGAAGGAATACAAAATTACCTATTAAGAACAAGAGATTTGGGAATGAGTTACAGAAGTTTAAGAATGCAATAAATATTTAGAATGTTGTGAATGATAAAAGAAGTCAGCTAGTTACAATTTCTGATGTGTGTGGGGTTTTCCTCACTTTTCCTTTCATTATAGATAAGCAAACTGTTTTGATTACTGCATGTTCTGCTCGTGGCTCAGAGGAAAAGATCTTGAAGTGTATAGAGCTACTACTTTCAAGAAATGCTGATCCAAATGTCGCTTGTAGGTAAGAATCTTACTGTTTGTTCAAAAATGATGAAGATGTACTTTTCTTTGATTATTAGTCTTTTCTTTGTTAAACATTTGACAGCATGATTTTTTAAAAATCATAACCAATGTGTGTTTACTTGGCCATATAACTGATGAATGAAAATAGGTCATAAGGTCATGATTGCAATTGTATAAGTGTGTCAAAGGACAGTTATATCATCAAAAGTAGTCTTTCATATTTTAATTTTAGAAGAATGTCCTAAGAAGTTGAAGTGAGCGGAAGAAAGACAATTATTAACTGTATCACTTTCCTTTGAATTACACACTCAAAAGAATATGATAATTGAGCTATAATAGTAAAA
>NW_011495076.1:12663167-12672447 GCF_000754665.1 Bison bison bison | reverse complement strand
ATGGACAGAGGAGCCTGGTAGGTTGTAGTCCATGGGGTCGCTAAAAGTCAGACACGACTGAGCAACTTCACTTTCACTTTTCACTTTCATGCCTTGGAGAAGGAAATGGCAACCCACTCCAGTGTTCTTGCCTGGAGAATCCCAGGGACGGCGGAGCCTGGTGGGCTGCCGTCTATGGGGTCTCACAGAGTCGGACACGACTGACACGACTTAGCAGCAGCAGTAGTAAAGCCTCTTAGCATTCTTTTTATAAACACTTATCAACAGAAGTCTGTTTCAGTGTGTAAAATAGCATAGAAGCCCTTTTGTATTCTGTAGATATAATGAAAATGACAGAGTCTTAGTCTGTATATAATATGAAAAAAAGAAAAAGAGAATTTTACCTGTATTATAGACAGGAAGATAATTCTAGATCTTAAAATGGAAGTGATTCACTAGTCAAATGTACCACTTGGTTCTAATTGCACTAAAGGTGAAGAGAAGAATAAAAATTAGGACAAAACTATTGAGTTCTCTTTGTTGTTCAGTCACTGAGTCCTGTTGGTTTGCAACCCCATGAATTGTAGCATGCCAGGCTTCCCTGTCTTTCACCATCTCCTGGAGTTTGCTCAGACTCATATCCATTGAGCCAGTGATGCTGTCCAAGCATCTTATCCTCTGTTGCCCCCTTCTCCTCCTGACTTCAGTCATTCCCAGTATCAGAGTTAGCTCTGCGCATCAGGTGGCCACAGTATTACAGCTTCAGCTTCAGCCTCAGTCCTTCCAATGAATAGTCACGGTTGATTTCGTTTAGGATTGACTGGTTTGATCTCCTTGCAGTTCAAAGGACTCTCAAGTCTTCCCTAGCACCACAGTTCGAAGGCATCAGTTCTTCGGTGCTCAGCCTTCTTTATTATCCAGCTCTCATGTCCATACATGACTACTAGAAAAACCATAACTTTGACCAATATGGACCTTTGTCAGGAAGTAATGTCTCTGCTTTTTAATATGCTATGTAGATTTGTCATTGCTTTTCTTCAGAGGAGCAAGCAAGTCTTTAATTTCATGACTAGTAACCGTTAACACTGATTTTGGAGCCCAAGAAAATAGTCAGCTACTGTTTCCATTGTTTCCCTGTCTATTTGCCATGAAGTGATAGGACCAGATGCCATGATCTTAGTTTTCTGAATGTTGAGTTTTAAGCCAGCTCTTTCATGCTCCTCTTTCACCTTCATCAAGAGGCTCTTTAGTTCCTCTTCGCTTTCTGCCACAAGGGTGGTATCATCTGCATATCTGAGCTTATTGATATTTCTCCCAGCATTCTTGATTCCAGCTGGTGTTTCATCCAGCCCAGCATTTCTCATAATGTACTCTGCATATAAGTTAAATAAGCAGGGTGACAATATACAGCCTTGATGTACTTCTTTCCCAATTTGGAACCAGTCTGTTGTTCCATGTTCAGTTCTAACTGTTGCTTCTTGACCTACATACAGATTTCTCAGGAGGCAAGTCAGGTGGTCTGGTATTCTCACTTCTATAAGAATCCTCCACAGTTTGTTGTGATCTACATAGTCTAAGGCTTTAGCATATTCAATGAAGCAGAAGTAGATGTTTTTCTGGAATTCTCTAGCTTTTTCTGTGATTCAGCAGATGTTTGTAATTTGACCTCTGGTTCCTCTGTCTTTTCTAAATCCTGCTTGTATATTGGGAAGTTCTTCATTCACATACTATTGAAGCCTAGCTTGAAGGATTTTGAGTATTATTACTTTGCTAGCATGTGAAATGAGCTCAGTTGTACAGTAGTTTGAACATTCTTTGGCATTGCCCTTCTTTGGTACTGGAATGAAAACTGACCTTTTCCAGTCCTGTGACCATGGCAAAGTTTTGCTGGAATATTGAGTGGAGCACTTTCATAGCATCATCTTTAAGAATTGCTCAGCTGGAATTCTATCACCTCCACTCTCTTTGTTCATAGTGATGTTTCCTAAGGCCCACATGACTTCACACTCCAGGATGTCTGGCTCTGGGTCAGTGATAACCACTTTACCATCGTGGTTATCCAGGTCATTAAGATCTTTTTTTGTATAGTTCTGTCTATTCTTGTCATCTCTTCTTAATATCTTCTGCTTCTGTTAGGTCCTTAGTGTTTCTGTCCTTTATTTTGCCCATCTTTACATGGAATATTCCCTTTGTATCTCTAATTTTCTTGAAGAGATCTCTACTCTTTCCCATTCTATTGTTTTCCTCTATTTCTTTGCATTGTTCACTTAAAAGGATTTCTTATCTCTCCTTGCTGTTGTCTGGAACTCTGCATTCAGATTGGTATATCTTTCCTTTTCTCCTTTGCTTTTTGCTTCTCTTCTTTTCTCAGCTATTTGTAAGGCCTCCTCAGACAACCATTTTGTCTTTTTGTATTTATTTTTCTTGGGGATGGTTTTGATCACTGCCTCCTGTACAGTGTCATGAACCTCTGTCCATAGTTCTTCAGGCACTCTATCATATCTAATCCGTTGAATCTATTTGTCACTTCCACTGTATAATCATAAGGGATTTGATTTAGGTCATACCTGAATGGCCTTGTGGTTTTCTCTACTTTCTTCAATTTAAGTCTGAATTTTGTAATAAGAAGTTCATGATCTGAGCCACAGTCATGTCCCAGTCTTGTTTTTGCTGGCTGCATAGAGCTTCTCCATCTTTGGCTACAAGGAATATAATGAGTCTGATTTTGGTATTGACAACTGGTGATGTCCACATGTACACTTGTCTGTTGTGATGTTGGAAGAGGGTATGTGCTATGACTTGGGGGTTCTCTTGCTAAAACTCTGTTAGGCTTTCCCCTGCTTCATTTTGTACTCCAAGGCCAAACTTGCCTTGTTTCTCTAGGTATGTCTTGACATCCTGCTTTTGCATTTCAGATGATGAAAAGGACATCATCTTTTTGTGTGTTTTTGTTGTTAATTCTAGAAGGTCCTGTAAGTCTTCATAGGACCATTCAACTTTAGCTCTTTCACCATTAGTGGTTGGGGCATAGACTTGAATTACCGTGATGTTGAACAATTTGCCTTGGAAACTAACCAGGATCATTCTGTTGTTTTTGAGCTTGTACCCATGTACTGCATTTCGAACTCTTTTGTTGACTGTGAGGGCTACTCCATTTCTTCTCAGGGATTCTTGCCCACAGTAGTAGATATAATGATCATCTGAATTAAATTTGCCCATTCCGGTCCATTTTAGTTCACTGATTCCTAAAAGGTCGATGTTTACTCTTGCCATCTCCTGTTTGACCACTTCCAATTTATCTTGATTCATGGACCTAACATTCCAGGTTCTTATGTAGTGTTCTTTATAGCATCAGACTTGACTTTCACCATCAGACACATCCACAGCTGAGCGTTGTTTCCACTTTGGCTCAGCCTCTTCATTCCTTCTGGAGCTATTTCTCTGCTTTTCTCCAGTAGCATATTAGACACCTTCCAACCTGGGGAGCTCATCTCTCAATGTCATGTCTTTTTGCCTTTTCACATCCACAGCTGAGCGTTGTTTCCACTTTGGCTCAGCCTCTTCATTCCTTCTGGAGCTATTTCTCTGCTTTTCTCCAGTAGCATATTAGACACCTTCCAACCTGGGGAGCTCATCTCTCAATGTCATGTCTTTTTGCCTTTTCATACTGTTCATGCGGTTCTCAAGGCAACAAGGCTGAAGTGGTTTGTCATTGCCTTCGCCAGTGGACCACATTTTGTCGGAACTCTCCACCATGACCCATCCATCTTGGGTGGCCCTAAACAGCATGACTCATAGTTTCATTGAGTTGGGCAAGGTTGTGGTCCATGTGATCATTTGGTTATATTTCTGTGATTGTGGTTTTCTGTCTGCCCTCTTATGAATGAGGATAAGAGGCTTCTGCAAGCTTCCTATTGGGAGGGACTGGCTGTGGGGAAAACTGGGTCTTGTTCTGGTGGGCAGAGCCATGCTCAGTAACTCTTTGATCCAATTCTCTGCTGATGGGTGTAGGGCTGTATTCCTTCCCTGTAGTTGAGGCCAAACTATGGTAGGGGTAATGGCGATAATGGCAACATCCTTCAAGAAGACTTTTGCCAGCACGTCCGGCCTCCTTGGACTACTGTAGTCAGTATCCTGACCCTGCGGTAGGCCCCTGTCAACTCACACCTCTTCCAGAGACTCTCAAGCACACACAGACAAGACTGGCTCAGTCTTCTTTAGGGGTCACTGCTCCTTTCTCCTGAGTCTTGGTGTGCACAAGATTTTGTTTGTGCCCCTCAAGAGTCTGTTTCCCCAGTCCTTTGGAAGTTCTGTAATCAATCCTGCTGACCTCCAAAGTCAGATTCCCTGGGGATACTCAGTCCCTTTGATGGGAAAGGGACTTCCCAGGTTGGGAGGTCTGTTGTGGGGCCTAGAACTTTTGCAGCAGTGTGAGAACTTTGTTCTCCAGTTTGTGAGTTGCCTGCTCGGCAGCTCTATAGTGGGGTTAATGGTGCTGTCCTCCAAGAGGCTATATAAGCCATGCCTCCTAGGACTGCTGTTGCCAGAGCCTCTGTCCCCACGGCAGGCCACTGCTGATTCACATCTCCACAGAAGACCCTCAAACACTTAAAGGTAGATCTGGCTCAGTCTCCTGTGGGGGTCACTGCTCTTTTCCTTTGCCCTGGTGCACACAGGGTTTTGCTTGTGCCCGCCAAGGGTCTCTGGCGGGTATGCGGTTTGATTTAAATGCAATTGCATCCCTCCAGCCATTTTGTTGTGGCTTCTCCTTTGCCCTTGGTTGTGGGGTATCTTCTTTTTGGTGGGTTCCAACATTCGCCTGTCCATAGTTGTTCAGTAGCTAGTTGCAATTTTGGTGTTGCAGAAGATGAGCACTCATCTTATATGCTGCTGCTAAGTCACTTCAGTCGTGTCCAACTCTGTGCAACCCCATAGATGGCAGCCCACCAGGCTCCCCCGTCCTTGGGATTCTCCAGGCAAGAACACTGGAGTGGGTTGCCATTTCCTTCTCCAATGCATGAAAGTGAAAAGTGAAAGTGAAGTTGCTCAGTTGTGTCTGACCCTCAGCGACCCCATGGACTGCAGCCTACTAGGCTCCTCCATCCATGGGATTTTCCCGGTGAGAGTACTGGAGTGGGGTGCCATTGCCTTCTCCAACTCGTCCTATATATATTGATGTTATTTTAATCTTAGCCATTTGCCAAATTGCTTTCTTTCACCTACTTTCTGTCATTTTGCCTTAAATTTAATTAGAGGTCTTCCTGAATGGTACTGAGGAAATTCTGTAATAGTTTATAAAGTTTTTTTATTGTGTGTAATTTACATAAATGTGAAAAAATTCAGATTTTCAGTGTGCAGTTGAATCAGTTCTGAAAAATACATGTTCATATAACTCACATCTCAACACAGAATATTTTAGTCATCCCAGAAAGTTCCCTCATGCCCCTCCCCAGTGCTGTAGAACTTACTTCTATCACTATAAACTATTTTTTGCTATTCTAAAATGTTACATAAATATAATTATACAGAATTTTTTCACTCAGGATAATGTTTTAAAGATTCATCCAAGTTGTGTATGTCAAAAATTTGTTACATTTTATTGCTGAGTAGTATTCTATTGTATAGAGATTCTGTACTAATAAGAGTAGGACACAGTCTTCTTGGCCTCACAAAATGGCTGACCCAGTCAGGCAGAGAGTTGATTTGCTTGGAAATTGAAAGAAAATACAGAATAGTGTATTTGAAAGATCGTGAAATTGTTAGAATACTTCAATAGGCAGAATTGACAGCATATTACGGCTTGCTCTGTGCTTGGGCCGCACAAGTGCTGACGACATAATGCATGATTCTGTATCCCTAGCAGCTCCTGGTATTCAGTCCAAGTACCTGTAGCCATCCCTTAGCTTCTCTTCCACAGTGTTCTTCATGTCACTCCTTTCTTGAACTTGCTCCAGATTCCTGTGTCTTTTCCTCTAAAGTTTCCATAAAGTTATTAAGTCCTACTTGTCCCCCTCCTTTTTTTAATTTAAAAATTGTGGTAAAACATTTATAACATGAAATTTGCTGTTTTAACCATTTTTTATGTGTACAGGTTAGTGTTTTTTTGACTAAACATTTGCTCGAGGCACCCGACACTTGGAGTCTTTTTGAGCAATGCCTGCTTTTCTGACTTGAGTTCTGAGTTAAGCTAAATAGAGATGAGCGTTTTGTCAGTTCTTCAGATAGCTATGACTGTCTGCTTCTTTGTTCTACCTGCTGAATGCGTATTGGTGTTTGTTGTTTGATTTGGGTATGTGTGCTGCACATCAATATCGCTGCTGCTGCTGCTGCTAAGTCACTTCAGTCGTGTCCAACTCTGTGCGACCCCATAGATGGCAGCCCACCAGGCTCCCCCGTCCTTGGGATTCTCCAGGCAAGAACACTGGAGTGGGTTGCCATTTCCTTCTCCAATGCATGAAAGTGAAAAGTGAAAGTGAAGTCGCTCAGTCGTGTCCAACTCTTAGCGACCCCATGGACTGCAGCCTACCAGGCTTCTCTGTCCATGGGATTTTCCAGGCAAGAGTATTGGAGTAGGTTGCCATTGCCTTCTCCGATCAATATCACTAATCGCTCTTATATAATTTTCAACATTTATTTTACTTCCTTAGCTGTTCTGGTTCATTATTATGGTAAACACTTAATAATATTCAAATTTGTTAGATAAATATTATTTAAAAGAGCAACTTTTATCTGCTTTGAAGTTTTATATTGTTTCCAAACTTTGTGTGTAGACTTTCAAATCAGCTAATACATTTGATTTCTAGGTGTCCATGTATTTTGGCAAAATTTTGGTAGTTTCTTCTAATGTTTCTCTGTTTCATCTTGAAAATGGCTAATGAAAAAAATCATTAATTTAATGTGGTAGGTATCTATCAATAAGACATCTCCATCTGCCATTTCAAGCATTATTATGAAAAGCTTCTAAATTTGGGGTTGGTGCCGCAGTTCTGAAGAAGTCTCATCCATTGTCACTTTAGGTATTACCTGTGCCCTTTTCTTTTCTCTTTTTGGGTCTCTGATTGTATACCTGTTAGACCTTTCTCACTGTATCCTCAATGCCTGTCTTTATTTTCCATCGTCTTGTTTCACTGTGCAACATTCTGGATAATAGTGTCCAGTCTGCCTTCTAGCTCACTGAATCTCATTTCACTTCCTTCTAATTTATTGTTAAACTCCTCAGTTGGTTCATAATTTCAGTTAGGTTTTTATTTCTAGAAATTCCATTTGATTCTTTTTAAAATTGACAGCATTATAAGGAAGTTATAAAGTATTATAAATAAATTTATGACTTCTTGTTCGCTGAAAATATTTTCAAGCTCCAAATAAAACTTTAATATGGTAAACATATAGTCTAGATGTAACAATTACAGTATCTGAGATCTTTGTGGGTTTGTCTTTGTTTACAATAGTTTCTTATACTTCTCACTCATGACTAGGTGGTAGTCGTTAGATTTTAAAACTTGTTGGAATAATATGAGGCCTCGGATGATCCATCAGAGATTTTGTATATTTCTAAAGATGCCTGGGGCACTTATCACTCCAGGACTCATGTAATCTAAGTTCAGGAGTTGAAGCTTCCTGGAGAATTTTGGTGATGTAAGTTAAACCTAAACCTAAACACCTTGTTTATTTCTGGTTCACCCTTACCCTAAATATACTTAGAGGCCCGGTGTCTTCATTATGGTTTAATAAATTTCCAATTTTTCTTAGGTGCAGTGCTTTGAATTGTGTTCATCAGGAAGTTTGAAGCTGCCGAAGCCACAGCTCAATTTCCCATTGGGTTCTCAGTTCAGTTCAGTCACTCAGTCATGTCCAACTCTTTGTTACCCCATGGACTACCGCACGCCAGGCTTCCCTGTCCATTACCAACTCCCAGAGTTTACTCAAACTCATGTCCATTGAGTCGGTGATGTCATCCAACCATCTTATCCTCTGTCATCTCCTTCTCCTTCTGCCTCCAATCTTTCCCAGCATTAGGGTCTTTTCAAATGGTCAGCTCTGCGCATCAGGTGGCCAAAGTATTGGAGTTTCAGCTTCAACATCAGTCCTTCCAATGAATGTTCAGGACTAATTTCATTTAAAATGGACTGGTTGGATTTCCTTGCAGTCCAAGGGACTCTCAAGAGTCTTCTCCAACACCACAGTTCAAAAGCATCAATTCTTCGGCATTCAGCTTTCTTTATAGTCCAACTCTCACATCCATTCATGATTACTGGAAAAACCATAGCTTTGACTAGACGGACTTTTGTTGAAAAGTAATGTCTCTGCTTTTTAATGTTCTGTCTAGGTTGGTCAAAACTTTCCTTCCAAGGAGTAAGCATCTTTCAATTTCATGGCTGCAGTCACCATCTGCAGTGATTTTGGAGCCCCCCAAAATAAAGCATGCCACTGTCTTCACTGTTTGCCCATATATATGCCATGAAGTGATGGGACAAGATGCCATGATCTTAGTTTTCTGAATGTTGAGTTTTAAGCCAACTTTTTCACTCTCCTCTTTCACTTTCATCAAGAGGCTCTTTAGTTCTTCTTCACTTTCTCCCATAAGGGTGGTGTCATCTGCATATCTGAGGTTATTGATATTTGTCCAGGTATTCTTGAGTCCAGGTGGTACTTCATCCAGCCCAATGTTTCTCATGATGTACTCTGCATATAAGTTAAATAAGCAGGGTGACAATATACAGCTTTGACGTACTCCTTTCCCAATTTGGAACCAGTATGTTGTTCCATGTCCAGTTCTTACTGTTGCTTCCTGACCTGCGTACAGATTTCTCAAGAGTCAGGTTAGGTGGCCTGGTATTCCCATCTCTTTCAGAATTTTCCACAGTTTGTTGTCACCCACATAGTCAAAGGCTTTGGCATAGTCAATAAAGCAGAAATAGATGTTTTTCTGGAACTCTCTTGCTTTTTCAGTAATCCAGCGGATGTTGGCGATTTGATCTCTGGTTCCTCTAACTTTTCGAAAACCAGCTTGAACATCTGGAAGTTCACAGTTCATGTATTGTTGAAGCCTGGCTTGGAGAATTTGAGCATCACCTTACTAGCATGTGAGAGGAATGCAACTGTATGGTAGTTTGAGCATTCTTTGGCATTGCCTTTCTTTGGGATTGGAATGAAAACTGACCTTTTCCAGTCCTGTGGCCTCTGCTGAGTTTTCCAAATTTGCTGTCATATTGAGTGCAGCACTTTGACAGCATCATCTTTCAGGATTTGGAATAGCTCAACTGGAACTCCACCACCTCCACTAGCTTTGTTCGTAGTGAAG
>NW_011495076.1:12655560-12663067 GCF_000754665.1 Bison bison bison | reverse complement strand
ACATTCGAGGATGTCTGGCTCTAGTTCCGTGATCACACCATCGTGATTATTTAGGTCGTGAAGATCTTTTTTGTATAGTTCTTTTGTGTATTCTTGCCACCTCTTCTTAATATCTTCTGCTTCTGTTAAGTCCATGCCATTTCTGGCCTTTATTGAGCCCATCTTTGCATGAAATGTTCCCTTAGTTCAGTCGCTCAGTTGTGTCCAACTCTTTGTGACCCCATGGACTGCAGCACACCAGGCCTCCCTGTCATCATCAACTCCTGGAGCTTACCCAAACTCATGTCCTTTGAGTCAGTGATGCCATCCAACCATCTCAGTGCTGTTGTCCCCTTCTCCTTCCACCTTCAATCTTTCCCAGCATCAGGGTCTTTTCCAATGTGTCAGCTCTTCACATCAGGTGGCCAAAGTATTGGAGTTTCAGCTTCAACATCAGTCCTTCCAATGAACACCCAGGACTGATCTCCCCTAGGATGGACTGGTTGGATCTCCTTGCAGTCCAAGGGACTCTCAAGAGTCTTCTCCAACACCACAGTTCAAAAGCATCAATTCTTCAGCACTCAGTTTTCTTCACAGTCCAACTCTCACATCCATACATGACCACTGGAAAAACCATAGCCTTGACTGGACGGACCTTTGTTGGCAAAGTAATGTCTCTGCTTTTTAATATGCTATCTAGGTTGGTCATAACTTTCCTTCCAAGGAGTAAGCGTCTTTCAATTTCATGGCTGCAGTCACCATCTGCAGTGATTTTGGAGCCCCCCAAAATAAAGCATGCCACTGTCTTCACTGTTTGCCCATATATATGCCATGAAGTGATGGGACCAGATGCCATGATCTTCGTTTTCTGAATGTTGAGCTTTAAGCCAACTTTTTCACTCTCCTCTTTCACTTTCATCAAGAGGCTCTTTATTTCTTCTTCATCTTCTGCCATAAGGGTGGTGTCATCTGCATATGTTCCCTTGGTATCTCTAATTTTCTTGAAGAGATCTCTAGTCTTTCCCATTCTGTTTTTTTCCTCTATTTCTTTGCACTGATCACTGATGAAGGCTTTCTTATCTCTCCTTGCTGTTCTTCTGAACTCTGCATTCAAATTGGTATATCTTTCCTTTTCTCCTTTGCTTTTCACTTCTCTTCTCACTGCAATTTGTAAGGCCTCCTCACACAGCCATTTTGCTTTTTTGCATTTCTTTTTCTTGGGAATGGTCTTGATTCCTGTGTCCTGTACAATGTCATGAACCTCTGTCCATAGTTCTTCAGGCACTCTGTCTGTCAAATCTAATCCTTAGAATCTATTTCTCAGTTCCCCTGTATAATTGTAAGGGATTTGATTTAGGTCATACCTGAATGATCTAGTGATTTTCCCTACTTTATTCAATTTAAGTCTGATTTTGCCAATAAGGAATTCATGATCTAAGCCATGAATACAGCTCCCAGTATTGTTTTTGCTAACTGTATAGAGCTTCCCCATCTTTGGCTGCAAAGAATATAATCAGTCTGATTTCAATGTTGACCGTCCGGTGATATCCAGGTGTAGAGTCTTCTCTTGTGTTGTTGGAAGAGGGTGTTTGCCAAGACCAGTGCTTATGAACAGGCAAATGCCCTCAAGGCAAAAGCTAACTGTGAATGCTGAGTTTATTTACCTCTATATTTTGCCATATAGATTTTGGTTCAGTAGTTCTTTGATATTGTATTAGTTCTTCAGTCTTTAAGAAATTAAAAAAAAAAAACTAGCTATTTTTAAAGGCTTTCAGTTTTGATCCAAATTTAGCTTGCAATTACTGGAAGCAGAAACCAGCATCTTCTTGATTTTTTAATTGATTTTTATTTATGTATCTTACTTTATCAAATCTTGTTGAAAATAGTATTGATTTATTATTTAATAATCAGCTAAATGTGAGTACATATAGATCTACCTTGATCTTTTATTAGTTTTTCTTAGTTTTAAAAATTCATTTTATTTTCTATCCTGTAGGACTAATGGAAAAAAAACCTGACAACTTGAAATCCATTTTTAAATTAATACAAATTATGCTTTATATTTCTCTTGGATCTTGCCACACAATACTTAGTATACTATGTCTAGCAAATACGATAATTTTTAATACTGATTTATTTGGGGTTTTATAATTTGTTTCTGGGTTAGGCTTTTTAATTTTGTTTTTAAATGAAACATTTATTCATTGCTTCCTGTGTAGTATGCACTGTGTCATTTGCTCTTAAATTTGTTGTCTAATGTAATCCTTACTGCTCAGTGGTAGATAGTATCCATTATTTTTATAGAACAGAAAGTTTGTAATCAAATGTTTGAGCCTTTGACTGTAGCAAAGGTTTGGTAAGGAAATTTACAAGTTTGATGTGAGTAGGATCCACCATTGGAATGTATTTATATTCCCCATCTTGTCTAGGTTGAGGACTTTTTTAGCTCAACCAGTTTAAACAACATGACTTTTCTAATTGTTGCAAAACACATCTTACGTTGACTTGTATTTTGGGATATTTTTCCTCTTTCCCTAAATTATTGTAGGTACTTGAATATTTTTACTTGAAAAGTCCACAGATTGCAAAGGAAAATACATGAACAGAAAATATTATCACTTTAATTCAGCAGTATAATCGCTTTTAGCTCTGAAAACAAGGTGTCCTTCAAG
This sequence comes from Bison bison bison, assembly GCF_000754665.1. Lineage (NCBI taxonomy): Eukaryota > Metazoa > Chordata > Mammalia > Artiodactyla > Bovidae > Bison > Bison bison. The sequence goes on along the minus strand of NW_011495076.1, from coordinate 12,660,416 downwards.
TAAATTAATTGGAACTTGGCAGCTGTGCTATAATATGGACTTTATTGTTCCTTATTTTTTAATTTTATGTCTATATTATGACTGTATTTTATGTCTTATTTCCTTATTTTATGTCTATAATGCAGAAACAGATGATATGAAGTATCAAAGTTTTAAAGGTCTGTATGCGACACATAATGAAATTTTAAACACTTCAGTCTAACCTTAAATTTGCAATTGATATTTTTATTGTTTGAGTAATAATAAGCCTTTAAAAATATAATTAACATTTCTGTTTTTAGAAATTGTATTTTCCCCCTAGTTTGCTAAAACATTTTCTTATATTATAAAAAAAAAAAGAAGATATATTTTCTTTACATTCAGAAGGCAACTTTTCTGGCAGAGGAGTTTATTATATTCACAGTGCTTAGTCATGAGATAAGGGTTTCGTAAAATGATGTGGCATTTTCATTTCAGTAGATGTTTTATTACCATTGATAAGACTGCACACAGGAACCAATGTCCAAGGTTTTGACGTAATCATTTGTGTGATTGTTAACTTGTTGAATGTTATTGCCGGTAGAGGAAATACTCTGGGAAAAATGTTACAGTTACATTTTATCACAATATAAATTTGGTTGTAAACGTCACTGGAGCAGTTTGGTGGATGGAGGTGTAATTTTAGATTAAAATATTAACTTGTTTTCTAGTTGTAAGTAATGATGTGACATATTTTTGCTCTGAAAGCATAGACTGCTGCTGCTAAGTCGCTTCAGTCGTGTCCAACTCTGTGCGACCCCATAGACAGCAGCCCACCAGGCTCCCCCTGTCCCTGGGATTCTCCAGGCAAGAACACTGGAGTGGGTTGCCATTGCCTTCTCCAATGCATGAAAGTGAAAAGTGAAAGTGAAGTTGCTCAGTCGTCTCCGACTTTTAGCGACCCCATGGACTGCAGCCTACCAGGCTCCTCCGTCCATGGGATTTTCCAGGCAAGAGTACTGGAGCGGGGTGCCACTGCCCTCACAAAAATATTTTCAGAAAAAAAAATTTTTGATAGCTTATTTAGAAAACATTACCAAAAATTGTTATTTTATGATTTTTTTCTTTTTTCTTTTTTTATAGATTGCCTGTTAACATCTTCTACTTATTTTTTTTATTTACCTGTCTTTTCTTTATCTGCATTTAGGACCTGATTTTTATTATCAATTTCACATGCAAACAGTGACAAATATCTTAGTGTTCCTTGCATATATAAGGTGTAGGATTGATATTGCTATTCATATATGTGTAAATCTGCTTGGTCCTTTTGAAAGCACAGAATGGAGAGGATAAAGGTGAGGAAAGCTAGGTAATGAAAACCCTTGACACTCATCTGTCAAGACACATGCACAGAAACCAAGACTAAAAAAAAAAAAACTAGGACAGAAACTGTTCAAATTTTGACTTGACTTTGTGTTATTCATGTCTAGCACAGATGGTAAATTGTGTGCTGGCTGCTAAAGCTCCCACCTGGAAGAGACCCATGTCATTTCATCTGTTTAATTATGGTCATATAGTCATAAAGAGTCGGACACGACTGAGCAACTGAACTGAACTGAACGGAAAGAAGTTCAGTCTTGTTGTGTTCACAAAAGAAGAATCAGCAGTATTGAGTGGGCAGCCCTGATGACTTACCATGTTATTCTAAATGTATTTTCTTCATGGCTATAGTAATTGTATTTCCTATTTACTGTATACTTAAAGCAATAGTTAATTCTGAATATTGAACATAAATTTATACCAAGAAAAATAGATATTTATCTCAAACTTTTACATTCACTTTTATATATAATTTACTGTTTCTCGGTAATGTTTCTTAGATTTATTTCAGTTTTGGTACTTATCATCCCACTTTAGGGGCAGCTTTGTTGTTGTTTAGTCACTAAGTTATGTCCAACTCTTGTGAGATTGCATGGACTATAGCCCGCCAGGCTTCTCTGTCCATGGGATTTTCCAGGCAAGCATACTGGAGTGGGGCATACTGGAGTGGGTTGCCATTTCCTTCTCAAAGGGATCTTCCCAGCCCAGAAACTGAACCAGGGTCTCCTGCATTGCAGGCAGATTCTTTACCACTGAGCTACCTGGGAAGCCCAGGGGCAACTTAAATAGCCTCCTAATGGGTATTTCTGACTGCACCATTTCTGTGCTTTAGTCAGTCCTATGTGCTGTTACCTGTGGAACACACTTCCTTTTGTCTATTAGGTGAAATCCTAAACTCTCAGTAGTTTGATCTCCCTAATGTCTAACTTTTATTTCATTTGTACAATTTCAGTGATATTCTTCAGATACATAATCATTTCTACCTCTTTGTTTTTCCTTTTGTTATTCTTCAGTTTGGAATATCCTCTCCTCCCCTCATGGTGCATTCACATTTTGCTGTCAAGGGCCAAATTAATAGTTTGTTAACTTCCCTATTTTATTACAGCCCACAAGAGTGCTTTTTGTTCATAGGCTATGATTTTGGGTAGGTGATTATCTTGTTCAGCACATTTTTATACATGTCATGTGTTGTTCTCTTCATTCTCGCATCATTTAATATATGAAAGTCTTCATTTTACTGTAAGCTGCTTGACTACTATGGTATTTTTTACTTCCTTCATAATTCTTTCATGTTACATTTATCAAGTTTTTTATTGAATTAGTGTATTTGATATAGAATGGTCATTTATGTATTTATAAAGCTTAACTAAAACATATCATTTGTGAAGTAATTAATATATTAATCCATTTATACTGCAGAAAGTTTGAAGCATGACTTCAAGCCTGAAAATCTTGGTCCAAATAATACCTCAATGACTTGTCCAAGCTAATATGGCTATTAAGTCGCTTGAAAATCTTTGAGGTTCAGTTTCCTCTGTCATTGAGATGATATCTAGCTAATTAGCAAGATGACTATGAGAATTAAAACAAGATAATGAATATGAAAGGACTTAATTAACATGCTGCCATTTGATAGTTCTGATGCTTACCAAATATTTAGTCACTAAGTCTTGTTCAACTCTTCTGTGACCCCGTGGACTATAGCCCACCAGGCTCCTCTGTCCATGGGATTTCCCAGGCAAGAATACTGGAGTGGATTGCCATTTCCTTCCCCAGAGTATTTTCTCCACCCAGGGATCAAACCCGTGTCTCCTGCATTACAGGAGGATTCTTTACCACTTAGTCGTCCAGGAACCCTCTTACCAAAAGTTACGTTTACCTAAATTGGGAATACTTCCTGTGTTGTGTTATAAGCACCATGATTTCTAAGATATTCATTTGATTGATTTTAAAACAGATAAGTGTAAGTACTATTTTTCTTTAAACATTTATTCTTTTAATAAAATATACATAAACATGTGTTCCTATGTGTTATGATAAAACATTAAAATGATTATTTCAATGTGAAAAAAAAAATCTGGAGTCTTATTGAGATAAAGAAAGAGAAGTTGCTCAGTCATGTCCGACTCTTTGTGACCACATGGACTGATTGAACCCAGGTCTCCCACATTGCAGGCAGACACTTTACCATCTGAGCCACCAGGGAAGCTCAGGGGAGATAGTAAATGAGAGTAGGGGATGTGGAAAGAATGAATGTAAACTGCCTTTCTGGTAGCTAACGAAGAGAGAGAGAAGAGATACAGGATACTGTCTAAACAGGATGTCAAGTATAGTAATGAACTAACTGTTCATTTTAACAGTTAGTCTTTTAACTCTGCTCTGTTTAAAAAAAATGAATTATGTTAATCTGGAGTTTGCCTCACATGCCTCAAAAAGATTACCCAAGTAGTGAATATAATTATTTCAGATGCTTTGTAATTAGAAATTCTAATCCATCTTCTTCAGAAGTCTCTTTTTGAACCTTGGTAATGATATACTTATGTCACCAGATATATGTTCACAAAAATTAATTTGAAATAAAAACCAACCATATTTCATGTTTTATGACACTTTTTTTCCCACGTATTAGGATTTCTGAAATTGGTATGCATCCTCATATTGATGATGTCTTAGATCTAATAAAATATAGTCACTTGTTACTTACCTATTTTAGTAGTCTTATCTTAGTTTGAACTGTATTCAGTTTGTATTCAGGAATATCCAGTGATACTAGAAGTCCTGGGAAAAGTGAACGGTGTAAAAATAACATTTAAAATTTACTCTCATATTTCATAGCTTTCAAAAAGTAAAAATTTTTATTTAAATATACTCTATTTCAGCATTTTCTCACCAGAATAGGTTAATTTTATATGTTAATGGTCTGTGCTAAAGAATGTTAGAAGGATGATTGCTGATGCAAGTGAAGCATAAGATGTAAAGAATTAATATATTTTTCATTATACCCTTTCATTATACTTTGTACACACATATAGGTGACATATTCATTACTGGGAAGAACAGTGCTAAAATTTTATTTTCATGTGGAAACCCTTCCCACATTCCAGTGTTATAGCAGTAAGTCCACGAATACACAGAAGTAAATCCATTTGTGCCAGGAAAACTTAATATCTGCTCTTCATGTGTCCCTGTGGAACTGTGTAATTATTAGGACCTTTATTTAGTCCAGAATTTACTGGATCTTAATCTTTGAAGATATTCATTTTTAATATCCATTCAGATCAGATCAGATCAGTTGCCCAGTCGTGTCCGACTCTTTGCGACCCCATGAATCGCAGCATGCCAGGCCTCCCTGTCCATCACCAACTCCCGGGGTTCACTCAGACTCACGTCCATCGAGTCAGTGATGCCATCCAGCCATCTCATCCTCTGTTGTCCTCTTCTCCTCCTGCCCCCAATCCCTCCCAGCATCAGAGTCTTTTCTAATGAGTCAACTCTTCGCATGAGGTGGCCAAAGTACT
>NW_011495076.1:12642321-12654534 GCF_000754665.1 Bison bison bison | reverse complement strand
AGTGCGGCACTTTCACAGCATCATCTTTCAGGATTTGGAATAGCTCAACTGGAATTCCATCACCTCCACTAGCTTTGTTCGTAGTGATGCTTTCTAAGGCCCACTTGACTTCACATTCCAGGATGTCTGGCTCTAGGTCAGTGATCACACATTAGTACTTATTAAAGCTAATAGAAGACATTAAAAATTAATAAAAATCATATAAAACTTCTGTGTATCAAAACTGTAATTCATATAGTCTCAGAAAAGCCATGTTTTGCCCAGTGAATATAATTTTGCTTTAAGTATGTTTTAAAATAACATAGATTGATTAAATCTCAGTTTGTTTCCAAGGCAAGGCATTCAGCATCACAGTAATCCAAATCTGTCCTCTAACCACTGATGCCAAAAAAGCTCAAATTGCCCAGTTTTTGTGACAACACCACCTTCTAGAACTAGCACCAAAAAAAGATGTCCTTTTCATCATAGGGGATTGTTATGAAAAAGTAGGAAGTCAGGAGAGTAACAGGCAAGTTTGTCCTTGGAGTGCAAAATGAAGCAGGGAAAAAGCTAACAGAGTGTTGTCAAGAGAACACACTGGTCTCAGCAAACACCCTTTTCCAACAACCCAAGAGATGACTACACATGGACATCACCAGATGGTCAATACTGAAATCAGATTGATTATGTTATTTGTAGCTGAAGACGGAGAAGCTCTACTCAGTCAGCAAAAACAAGACCTGGAGCTGCTGTGACCCAGATCATTGCAAAATTTAGGCTTAAATTGAAGAAAGTAGGGAAAACCACTAGATCATTCAGGTGTGGCCTGAATCAAATCCTTTATGATTATACAGTGGTGGTGACAAATAGATTCAAGGAATTAGTTCTGGTAGACAGTGCCTGAAGACCTAGGGACAGGGGTTCATAACACTGTACAGGAGGCAGTGACCAAAACTCTACAAAAGAAAAAGAAATGCAAGAAGGCAAAGTGGTTGTCTGAGGAGGCCTTCCAAATAGCTGAGAAAAGAAGAGAAGTGAAAGACAGAGGAGAAAAGGAAAGTTATCCCCATCTGAATGCAGAGTTCCAGAGAATAGCAAGGAGAGATAAGAAACCCTTTTAAGTGCATAATGCAAAGAAAGAGAGGAAAACAATAGAATGGGAAAGACTAGAGATCTCTCTTAAAAAAATTAGAGGTATCAAGGGAACATTTCATGTAAAGATGGGTACAATAAAGGACAGAAACAATAAGGACCAAACAGAAGCAGAAGATATTAAGAAGAGGTGGCAAGAATACACACAAGAACTATACAAGAAAGATCTTCATGACCCAGATAACTGTGATGGTGTGGTCACTCACCTAGAACCAGACATCCTGGAGTTTGAAGTCAGATGGGCCTTAGGAAGCATTACTACAAAGAAAGCTAATGGAGGTGAGGGAATTCCAGCTGAGCTATTTCAAATCCTGGAAGATGATGCTGTTAAAGTGCTGTACTTAATATATCACCAGATTTGGAAAACTCAGCAGTAGCCACAAGACTGGAAAAGGTCAGTTTCAATTCCAGTCCCAAAGAAGGGCAATGCCAAAGAATGTTCAAACTACCCTACAACTGAGCTCATTTCACGTTAGCAATGCTATGCTCACAGTCCTTCAAGCCAGGCTTCAATATTATGTGAACTGAGAGCTTCCACATGTACAAGCTGGGTTTTGAAAAGGCAGAGGAACCAGAAATCAAATTGCCAGTACTCTTTGGCTCATGGAGAAAGCAAGGGAGTTCCAGAAAAATATCTACTTCTGCTTCATTAAAACTAAAGCTTGTGACTCTGTGGATCACAACAAACTATGGAAAGTTCTTAGAGAGATGAGAGTAACAGATCATTTTACTTGTCTCCTGAGAAACCTGTGTGGGTCAAGAAGCAACAGTCAGGACAGACATGGAACAACTGACATTCAAATTTTGGAAAGGAGTATGACAAGGCTGTATATTGTCACCCTGCTTATTTACCTTCTGTGCAGAGTACATCATGCAGAAGGCCAGGCTGGATGAAACACAAGCTAGAATCAAGATTGCTGAGAGAAATATCAACCTCAGATATGCAGATGATACTACTGTCATGGCAGAAAGTGAAGAGGAACAAATGACCCTCTTGATGAGGGTGAAAGAGGAGAATGAAAACACTGGCTTGAAACTTATTATTTAAAAAGTTAAGATCATGGTATCTGGTCTCATGACTTTATGGCAAATAGAAGAGGAAGAAGTGGAAGTAATGACAAATTTTATTTTCTTGGGCTCCAAAGTCACTGCAGGCAGTGATTGCAGCCCGGAAAATAAAAGATGCTTGCTCCTTGGAAAGAAAGCTATGACAAACGTAGACAGAATATTAGAAAGCAGTGACATCATTTTGCCGACAGATGTCTGTGTAGTCAAAGCTATGGTTTTTTCAGTTGTCATGTCTGGATATGAGAACTGGACCATAAAGAAGACTAAGTGCCGAAGAATTGATGCTTTCAAATTGTGGTGCTGGAGAAGACTCTTGATAGTTCCTTGGAAGCAAGGAGATCAAACCAGTCAATCCGAAAGAAAATCAACCCTGAATATTTGTTGGAAGGACTTGCTCAAACCGAAGCTCCAATACTTTGGCCACCTGATGCAAAGAGCCGACTCATAGGAAAAGACCCTGACGCTGGGTAAGACTGAAGGCAAAAGGAGAAGGTGATGGCAGAGGACTAAATGGTTAGATAGCATCACCAACTCAATGGACATGAATTTGAGCAAACTCTGGGAGTTGGTGGAGGACAGAGGAGCCTGGTGTACTGCTGTCCATGGTTTTTCAAAGAGTCGGACATGACCTAGTGACTGAAGAAAAACAACAAAGGCCCCTTTGTATCCTCCCAAATCATACTCACTTTTCCTTCTTTCTTTCCCAAAGGCAACCAGTCTTATAATTTGTGTGCATATTTCCTGCCCATGTTAAATTTTATATATATATATATAAAATATAAAATTATCTATCCACATGTATATACATACAATCATCCATCCATTCATCCATCTGTACACATCATATAGTAAAATTTGGCATAATTTTAATTCCATTTTTTTAATTGAGATCTGATTTACAAAGTGAAATATACAGATCTTAAAGTGTAAATTTGAATTATGATTAATGTATATACAAGTGTAGCTCACATCCCTTTCAAGTGGAGAATATTTTTCCATTACCCTTGGAAGTTCCTTAAAGTACTTTCTGAGATAATCTCCTGAGCCCTAGAGGTACCCACTCTTGTTTTTTCTTCTCTATGCTGGTTTAGTGTTTTTGGTTAGTACCTCATACATTATAAATTCTTAATATCTAAATTCTTTTTAGAATTTTTTTTATTTTGCATTTGTGTCTGAATTCTTTAACTCAGCTTAACAGTTTTTAGATACATTCATGTTAAAATTTATTTTGGGGGGCTCAAAATCACTGCAGATGGTGATTGCAGCCATGAAATTAAAAGATGCTTACTCCTTGGAAGGAAAGTTATGACCAACCTAGATAGCATATTGAAAAGCAGAGATATTACTTTGCCAACAAAGGTCCATCTAGTCAAGGTTATGGTTTTTCCAGTAGTCATGTATGGATGTGAGAGCTGGACTATGAAGAAAGCTGAGCGCTGAAGAATTGATGCTTTTAAACTGTGGTGTTGGAGAAGACTCTTGAGAGTCCCTTGGACTGCAAGGAGATCCAACCAGTCCCTCCTAAAGGAGACCAGTCCTGGGTGTTCATTGGAAAGACTGATGCTGAGGCTGAAACTCCAAGACTTTAGCTACCTCATGCGAAGAGTTGACTCACTGGAAAAGACTCTGATGCTGGGAGGGATTGGGGGCAGGAGGAGAAGGGGACAATAGAGGATGAGATGGCTGGATGGCATCTCCAACTCGATGCACATGAGTTTGGGTGAACTCTAGGAGTTGGTGATGGACAGGGAGGCCTGGCGTGCTGGGTTCATGGGGTCACAAAGAGCCAGACACGACTGAGCAACTGAACTGAACTGAACAACAGTTCATATGTTTTTATTGCTGAGAAATACTTTATATATCCACTTTTTTTATTCTCCTAGGTTTTTTTTTTAATGTTTTAAATTGATTTCCAGCCAAATTCCACAGGTGTCAGAAAACATATTTTGTATGGTTTCAGATCTTTGAAATTTGTTGAGACTTTCTTTATGGCCCAGCCTATGAAAGTTTTTGCAAATGTTCCATGTATACTAGCAAATAATGTAATTTGGTAATAGTTGGATATAAATGGTCTATGTGTATTAATTAGGCAACATTTATTAGTTTAATTGCTCAGATCTTCTAAATGACTACTGATATTTTTGCTTGCTTGCTCTACCAGTTACTGTGATTTGTATTTTGTTGAACTTTTGCTTTTATGTTTTTAAGGCCATCATATTTCTGATGCGTTAACATTTTTACTCTTATGAAGTGTACTCCTCTGTATGTCTAGGAATTCTTATTATAATATCTAATGCTAGTGTGGTTATGTCAGCTTTCTTTTAGTTAGTGTGTGTATAATGTATCTTCTTCCACTGTTTTGCTTTCAACCTTTCTATGTATTTTTATATAAAGTATGCAGTATAGTTCATTTTAAATCCAGATTGCTTAATAGTTTACTTTTAACTTTTACTATTTAGTCCATTCACATTTAAGGTACATACTGATATATCTGTTCCATTTAATTTGTGTTCTTTTTTCCAAGATTGTTTTTAGATTAATCTTTTTAGTTATTGGAGTTTCCTATCTTGCTATCACTCATTCTTCTATTATTCTTTGAATGGCTACTCTAGAGATTATAACATGTATTCTCTACTTCTTAGAGTCTATTATAAATGAGTACTTTTGCCAGTTCCTGGACAATGGCAATAATCTTGGAGTATTTTAACTCCATTTGCCCATCCCACCCCACCCCTTTGTGCTGTTGTCATGTGTTCCAAATCTATCTATATTTTTAAGCTTCACAATATATTATTATCATCATTTTATTGTTTTCAACTATGTTGTCATTATTATCTACCTTTATTTAGATTTACTCCTGTAATCATCTTTTCTGGTGCTCTTCATGTCATCCCTATATTTTCATGTTTCAATCAGGGGTCATTTTCCTCTGAAAACCTTCTTCAGTTGATTTGCTGGTGACAAAGTCTTTTTGTTTGAAAACCTTTGTATTTCACTTTAATTTGGAAAGTTATTTTCATTCAGCATAGATTCCTAGGTTAGGAGTTAGTTTCCTTTTGGTATTTTAAAGCTATTATAGTTGTCTCCTGGCCTCCATTGTTTCTGTTGGAAAGCCAGCTAGCTGTTATTCTTATGCTTTGAATGTGACTGTATCCTGTGGTAGATTGTAAGATTTTCTGTTTGTCTCTTGTTTTGGGCACCTTTGCTATGTATGATATCCCTAGGTTTGCTTTCCTTTCAGTTTGTCTAGCTTGAGGTTCATAGAACTTGAATCTGTTGCTTGGTATATTTCATCATATTTTTAGTATTAAGAAACTGCTTTTGTTTCATGCTCCCTCTCCGCTCTTTCTGGGATTTAGACCATTACACCCATATCATGTATGTCTCTTTTCCTTACTTTCCATCTTTTCCCTCTCCCATTTATTACAGTAGTTCCCTGGGTATTTTCTCCTGGCCTAGTTTCCAGGTGACTATTCCTCTTCTCCTATAGCTCATCTTCTATTAAACCCGTGTATTACCTTCTCAATTTCAGTAATCCCATTTTCCGTCCAAAATTTCTGCTTTCCTCTATTTTTTCCCTGAAATTCAGGTTTCTAATTAAATTTTTCACTTGTCTTCTATTTCTGAAGCTTATCAATCACACTAATTTTTAAAAGTGTGTTTCTCATAATTTCTGTGGGTCTGTTTTTATCATTTCTTTGTTTTGGTCACTTGGTTGTCTGTTAATATGCCTAATTATTTTTGATTGAATAATGTATGAACATTTGTATAGGTCTGTCTACTTCTAGAAAATACTTAGTTTTTTTCCTGATTGGCAGTTAATCCCTGAGTAGATCAGGGTTCTACATTAGTTCATGCCTGGGTATTGGGTTTAGTCTATTTCCCCATACTCCTTCAGTGGTCTTATCTCAAATTTAGGGGTTTACTTGAGTACCCTCTCCCTTTGAGGGTCATGAATGCTGTATTTTGTCACCTCAACTTTACGAGTGCTGTGGCTCAGACGGTAAAGTGTCTGCCTGTAGTGCGGGAGACCTGGGTTCAATCCCTGGGTCAAGAAGATCCTCTGGAGAAGGAAATGGCAACCTACTCAAGTACTCTTGCCTGGAAAATCCCATGGACAGAGGAGCCTGGTAGGCTACAGTCCATGGGGTCGCAAAGGGTCAGATATGACTGAGTGACTTCTCTAAAAGCCCTTCTCAGCTTTTCACCTTTTAGCAGCTCATTTGTGGTCTGCCTTTCACCCTCCCTACACGTATTTTGTGTAGTTTAAGAATCTCAAAATGCCTTGAAAATAAAAGCCCAGCAAAAGATCCCTTCTCTGCAGGGCCACTTTTCTGCTGTTCCCTTTATTCCAGACTGTCTCTAGCTAAAATAAGGCCTACTTATGCCACCCAGGAATTGGCAAATGTCACAAGGGAAAACCTGTCAGAATGTAGGACTCCATTCAGTAAATGCTTCTTTTCTCTCCAGGATCCTGACTTTTGATATTTTAGCTGCCTCGATCTACTACAGTGCCTTCAGACATATTTTGTATTTTGTCAGCTTTTATAGCCTTGGTTACTGGAATCATTAATGTCATAAAACTGGAAATGAATGTTCAATTCAGAGACTTTTATGATTTTCAAAATCTCCTTTATCATAGTTATTTCATTAATCTCCCAGCCAAAAGCTGGGACTAAAAATAGTAGATAACACTGATCTTTACAGTAAAAATGTGACAGGAAGATAAACTAGCTGTTTTTTCCTTGGTACAGAGAAGTAATAAAGATACCACTAAGAAGGTATTTTTTTCCTGCTGTCAGACTTGAGCATTTGGTTCTGCTTTTCTTTGGATGCCCTCTAGTGGAGGTTTTATTGAAAAGAAATAACTAGAAAGATGTATAAAAGGCTCTATCATCCACTAAAAAAATTCTGCATAATTTTTATTCTTTTTAACCAACTCTTGATTACTAACAGTTCTGAGGACATTTGGTAGTTGAATTAAAAAACAAACAGTATCACTAGTAAATTCAACTAGGTTTTGTTAAGCAATATGTGCTAAGTACTAGGAGATACAAGATAAAAGACTCAGTCCCTAATTCTACTGTATTTGATAATATAATAGAAGATATTATAATACTGTAGCGATTTACAACATTGTAAGATTAGAGATGTTTAAGAGTGTTTCTGGGAATAGAAATTAGAATTTAACTGAGGTGTAGAAGACAAGTGAAAGCTCTCTGAAGATTTATCTTTTGAACTGAGATTTGAAGAATGAGTGGGATTTGGCCGGCTGAAGATGGCAGAATGGAGTATTCACTGTAGAGGACAGTGCATGTACAGACAGAAGGATGCGAGAGCATAATTCATTTGGGCAATTTTAAGTTATATAAGCAGATGATATAAGAGTAGAAAATGAATCAGAATTGAGCAGTGGCTAGATAGAACCTGTAACCTGTGTGATCCATGCTGAAATACATGAATTTCATCCTGAAAGCTATTGAACAACTTTAAGACTGAACATATTAGTATTTTATAAAGGTTATTCTGTCAGCAGCTGAGATGAATTGGGGCCAGGAGGTCCAGCTAAAAGATTTGCTCTTACCAAAGAATTAAAATTAGCAAGTAATTTTGCCTAAATTTGAAGCTTAGTTCCAGTATACCTCCAGATAGTTTTCAAATTTTATTTAAAATTCTGGTCATAAAAGATTCCTATTACATTTTTTGGACAATGTTTAACTTAGGTGAAAAGTCTTCTGTTTTCCCTATAATGTAGTTGGTTGTTATATATTCTTACAGAACTTGTTCCATGTGTTAGCATTTTTCTTTTGTTTTCCTTTGTTATTAACTGGGATTTTATCCTATATACTATATTTCAACTGACTTATTTAAACAGTGTTTCATGGACACTATACCTGCCAGTATGTATAGATATAGTTCTCTTTATAATGACTGCATTATATTTTACTATGTAGATGTGATATCCTTACTTAACCTAATATTTTACTGAAGAACATTTGGGTTATTTTCAGGTTTTTAATATTATAAAAATGCTACAGTGAACAGCTCTGTCAGGTTGGGTAGGTTTTCTATAGAATATATTCCTAAAATGGAATTTCTGACTAAAAGATATATGTATATTTAGAATTGTGATAGACACTGCCAAATTGTCTTCTGACAAATGGAATCACGTTATACTGCCTCCCACAATATTTGAAAGAACCCACATAATGATATCGCTGGATATTTTGATATTCTAAATTTTCCAGTATGATTTGTAAGTAATACTTCATTTTCTTTTCAATAATAATTGATTAGTCTTCCACATTTTTGTTAGTGATTTATAGATATTTCTTTTTCTATTAATTGTGTCTGACCTTTTTTGACCATTTTTCTATTTGATGGCCCACATGTGTCTTATTGATTTATAAGACCTTTTTGTATATTGAATCTTTTAGTTTATTACATGTGTTGAAGGTCCTATTTCTAGTTTGTTTTTTATTTATGTTTTTTTTTTTTAATTTTATGCTGTGATTTTTATCTGTCTTTTGAGAAAAACTGTCATAAAGCTAACTTCCAAAATATGTCCTGGACTCAGAGTTTAACAGGTCATTTCTTAAACTTCCAAGGAATATATTACACTAATACAACTTGAATAATTCCAGAGTATAAAAAGAGAGAGAAGCCTTTCAGTTTTTTAATAAAACAAACATAATTCTAATTTTTAAATCCAGTAAGAAAAATTATCCACTCCAACAGACTTTATAAAGCAATCTCATTTATGATTATAAATACAAAAATTCCTTAATGAAGTATCAGCAAGGTGAATGTTATCTGCACAATGAATAAATAATATATAACGATCAAGTGGGATTCATGTCAGAATTTCTATTTCATAGGAAAATGTCTCAATATCAGGGAAATAAATTCTATAAATATGTCAAGAGCATTTTAAAAAGGAGGAATTCATTATAATAGATGCCAGAATGGTGTTTTTATAAAACTTAAATTCTGATTCTGATTTTTGTAACCTTAGTAAAATTTGATTAGATGAATAGTTCTTCAGGGATGCTTATTATAAGCTTTCTGTCTTACAGTGTTTGGGGAACTACAAGGTAATTTAGCCATGTAAGAGAAGAAAACAAGAGATACAAATAATAGTAGAAATAGCTAATAATGACAGAGCATTTATTTTATGCCTAGTACCACTCTGATTATTGAACATTATTATTTCATTACCACAGATTATGATAATATCACAAATAGGTACCACAAATATAGAAACTATTTTTTATACTGTGTAAAGTTGTAGAAACTGAGACAGTGACAGTTTAAGATACTTGCCTAAGGTTATATGGCCAATAAATACTGAAAACTAGATTTTAACTTTGGCAGATTGACTTTACTTTTAGATATACTATACTCTAAACTAGGATTTTTGCAATCCTTTAAAGTGTGATTGGAACAGAGCCATGCTCATTCCTTTATGTATTGTCTGTGACCACTTTTGCTCTCAGTAGCAGTTGAGTGGTTTTGACACAGCCCTATATGCCCCATTAAGCCTAAAATAATTTACTCTCATACCCTTTACAGGAAAAAATTGCCAGCTACTGTTCTAAGCCATTGAACTATCTTACCTTTGATCAGACTATGAAGGTTTTTTTTTATTAGGAAAGAGGAGACACATTTATAGTTTAGATTATATGAATATATACTTGGTAAACCCAAGCATGAACTCAGAAACTATTAGAAATAGTAATCATAAAGTCAGATAGTTTTCTTTTACCTAATATGTAAAATTCAGTCAGCTTCCAATTTGCAAATAGAGCCAGCTTTAGAAGAATTGGAGAATAGATCAAAGTCTCAAAAGCAAAAAAAAAAAAACAACCCATAAATATCTGAAGGTAAATGTAAAAAAATGTGAAGGGTCCAAATGAAGAGAAGTTTAAAACTATACTGACTAAAACAAAAAGAGACTGAATAAACAGCCATGCCATTTCCTTGGCTGGGTGATTCAGCATTAAAAAAGACATTTTTTAAATCTAAATTAGTTTGTAAAATTAAATATCTTATTCAGAGTGCCAGGGGAATTGTTTTAACTTGATGAAATGATTCTAAAAATTCTGAAAGAAAAACATGACCAATAAAAGACCAGGAATTTTCTGAAAACTAATTTTATGACTTCAAGATGTTAAACTGAACATATGTTAAAGTTTTGCCCTTCCACAGCAAACTTTAGACATCCGTAAAGTTTTAATAAACTTCTGTTTGAAACAAGAAAGGGAGTTATCTCTGGAATGGAAAAGGAGTCACTCCCTAAAGAAAGAAACAAATGGGAACCCTCTCTGTTAATCCCTAAGAACTGCATTACTGATAGTTCAGGCCAGGGTTGTTGGCTTGAGATTTCCATGCTGAAGGGGTCTTTTTAGGCCAAAAGATGGGTGTGCTCAGTTGCTCAGTCATGTTTGACCCTATGGACTATAGCCTGCCAGGTTCCTCTGTCCATGGAATTTTCCAGGCACATATACTAGAGTGGGTTGCCATTTCCTACTCCAGGGAATCTTGCTGACCCAGGGATTAACCTGCATCCCTTGCATCTGCTGCATTGGTGTCTCTTGCATCTCCTGCATTGGCATGCAGATTCTTTACCACTGTGCCACCCAGAAGTCCAAGAAGATCGTAACCACAAAGTATCAAAACCTAGAGAATATAAGCATTGCAAAACAAGGGCAACAAATCTAACAAAGGATTAACTTAGATTAGATACAGTGGAAAAAACAAAAGAATCTAAAAAGGACTATATTCTTCTGAGGAATAAAAGAGGGATTTTCTTCCACAAAATAACAAACAGGAATTATGAAACAAATAGAGTGAATTATGAAAAACAAACTTATTGAATATTAACCTAAATATGTGTGAATAGCAGATGACACTCAGCTGAAGAGCTAATGAGTAGACTGGAAGATAGATGTGAGGAAATCTCCAGCATTATACAACACAAAAAGTTACAAAGGAAAAGGTAAGAGACATGGAGAACCTCACCAGAAGTTACAACATCTGCCCTAATAAGGGAGAAGGCAATAGCACCCCACTCCAGTACTCTTGCCTGGAAAATCCCATGAATGGAGGAGCCTGGTAGGCTGCAGTCCATGGGGTCACTAAGAGTCGGACACGACTGAGCGACTTCACTTTCACTTTTCACTTTCACGCATTGGACAAGGCAATGGCAACCCACTCCAGTGTTCTTGCCTGGAGAATCCAAGGGATGGGGGAGCCTGGTGGGCTGCCGTCTATGGGGTTGCACAGAGTCAGACACAACTGAAGCGACTTAGCAGCAGCCCTAATAAGAGTTCCAGAAGGAGGAAATGGAAGCTGAACTGTATTTGAAGTAGTCATGGCCAAGAACGTTCCCAAACTGAACACACAAATCCTTAGGATTGAAAGATCTACCAGGTGCAAACTAAAATTTATACACATAATGATGAAGATATATAACTTATATTTTAACTTAAAATATATAGACACATCATGGCTTCCCAGATGGTACAGTAGTAAAGAACCTGCCAAATTCAGACTTAAATTGAAGAAAGTAGGGAAAACCACTAGACCATTCAGGTATGACCTCAATCAAATCCCTTATGATTATACAGTGGAAGTGAGAAATAGATTTAAGGGACTAGATCTGATAGACAGAGTGCCTGATGAACTATGGAATGAGGTTTGTGACATTGTACAGGAGACAGGGATCAAGACCATCCCCATGAAAAAGAAATGCAAAAAAGCAAAATGGCTGTCTGGGGAGGCCTTACAAATAGCTGTGAAAAGAAGAGAAGCGAAAAGCAAAGGAGAAAAGGAAAGATATAAACATCTGAATGCAGAGTTCCAAAGAATAGCAAGAACAGATAAGAAAGCCTTCTTCAGTGATCAGTGCAAAGAAATAGAGGAAAACAACAGAATGGGAAAGACTAGAGATCTCTTCAAGAAAATCGGAGATACCAAAGGAACATTTCATGCAAAGATGGGCTCGATAAAGGA
>NW_011495076.1:12635195-12641893 GCF_000754665.1 Bison bison bison | reverse complement strand
GTAATGCTCAAAATTCTCCAAGCCAGGCTTCAGCAATATGTGAACCGTGAACTTCCAGATGTTCAAGCTGGTTTTCGAAAAGGCAGAGGAACCAGAGATCAAATTGCCAACATCTGCTGGATCATAGAAAAAGCAAGAGAGTTCCAGAAAAACATCTATTTCTGCTTTATTGACTATGCCAAAGCCTTTGACTGTGTGGATCACAATAAACTGTGGAAAATTCTTCAAGAGATGGGAATACCAGACCACCTGGTCTGCCTCTTGAGAAATTTGTATGCAGGTCAGGAAGCAACACTTAGAACTGGACAAGGAACAACAGACTGGTTCCAAATAGGAAAAGGAGTTTGTCAAGGCTGTATATTGTCACCCTGTTTATTTAATTTATATGCAGAGTACATCATGAGAAATGCTGGACTGGAAGAAACACAAACGAATCAAGATTGCTGGGAGAAATATCAATAACCTCAGATACGCAGATGGCACCACCCTTATGGCAGAAAGTGAAAAGGAACTCAAAAGCCTCTTGATGAAAGTGAAAGTGGAGTGTGAAAAAGTTGGCTTAAAGCTCAACATTCAGAAAACGAAGATCATGGCATCTGGTCACCACTTCATGGGAAATAGATGGGGAAACAGTGGAAACAGTGTCAGACTTTATTTTTCTGGGCTCCAAAATCACTGCAGATGGTTACTGCAGCCATGAGACTAAAAAATGCTTATTCCTTGGAAGGAAAATTATGACCAACCTAGATAGCATGTTCAAAAGCAGAGACATTACTTTGCCAACAAAGGTTCGTCTAGCCAAGGCTATGGTTTTTCCTGTGTTCATGTATGGATGTGAGAGTTGGACTGTGAAGAAGACTGAGCACCGAAGAATTGATGCTTTTGGACTGTGGTGTTGGAGAAGACTCTTGAGAGTCCCTTGGACTGCAAGGAGATCCAACCAGTCCATTCTGAAGGAGATCAGCCCTGGGATTTCTTTGGAAGGAATGATGCTGAAGCTGAAACTCCAGTACTTTGGCCACCTCATGCGAAGAGTTGACTCATTGGAAAAGACTCTGCTTCTGGGAGGGATTGGGGGCAAGAGGAGAAGGGGACGACAGAGGATGAGATGGCTGGATGGCATCACTGACTCGATGGACGTGAGTCTGAGTGAACTCCGGGAGTTGGTGATGGACAGGGAGGCCTGGCATGCTGCGATTCATGGGGTCGCAAAGAGTCGGACACGACTGAGCGACTGATCTGATCTGATCTGACCAAAGCAAGAGATGAAAGAGACATGGCTTTGATCCCTGGATTGGGAAGATCCCTTGGAAGAGGGCATGGCAACCCACTCCAGTATTCTTGTCTGGGAAATCCCTTGGACAAGGAGTCTGGCAGGCTACAGTCCATGGGCTCACAAAGAGTCGGACACAATTGAGCACACACACAGAGACACATTGTAATAAACTTTAAAATATCAAGAATAAAGGCAAAATTCCTAAATGTTATCTATAGAAAAGACATGTCACTAAGACAATTCTTATCAAGAAATGACCATCTGACATTAGAATTCTTAGTAACAACTATATATGGGAGAAGACTGATGGTCTGAGGAATAAACTTTGAACTATAATTCTATGTTTAGCCATTCTGTTATTCAAGAGTGAAGGCAAAAATAAAGATATTTTCTTATCTACAAGAACTTAAAGTTATCATCTTAAGCAAAAGTACAAGTGACATTTTGAGTGGGATTATACTGTGTATTACAGGATATTTAGTAACCCTTTCCCTCACTCATTAAATGCCAATAGGTGATTCCAGTCATTTGATAAACTAAAATACCTCCTACATATTTCAAAGAAAAGTGCTACTAGTCAAGAATTGTGTTCAACTGACTCTTAAATCTTGAAAGTTAATTACAAAAAGGAAAATAAACTCAGAGGTAGTGAGATATATAATGTTGAACAAAGAAATAAGTAAATATATTGGTAAATCTAAATAACTATTGACCATAAAAAAGAGAGAGAAAAAGTGTATGTGGTATACTAAATTTTCATGATAAGTTTGGAATGTGGGTGGCTGAGAAAAGAATGAAGCAAAATAAAAGTAAACTTCTCCCTTCAGATGAGACCAAAGTTATTCACTTTAGTTGTTGTTAAATGGTAAGGTGAAGGATGTTAGGGAAAAGGTGAAAAGGATTTAAAAGTAATAAGCACAGTAGTTCCCCCCTTATCTGCTGTTTTGCTTTGTGTAGTTTCACTTACCTATAGTCAACTACAGTCTGAAAATATTAAATGGAAGATTGCAGAAATAAACAATTCATAAGTTTCAAGTTGCATGCCATTCTGTGTAATGTTACTAAATATCTTGCTGTCCCACCCAGGACATGAATCATCCTTGTCCTGCATATCCACACTGTGTATGCTACCCTCCCATTAGTATAGAAAAAAACATAGTATGTAGGGTTTGGTACTGTCCACTGTTCAGGTATCCACTGGGGGTTTTGGAGCATATCCCCTGTGGATAAGGAGGGACTGTTGTACTAGAAGAAAAGAAGGATTGTTAAAAGCTTTCAGATCAAGGGGCAGCAGTGGCGCTAGAGGGTGGATAGAACATACAGAACTTGATTCAGTCCGACAAGACTTAAAAGGAGACTTAAATGCATATATTTATCATGGAAACATGATAAATAAAAAGTGCAAAAATACAGTGTCAGAAATAAGTTTAACTATATTAATATAAAAGAAGACTAGCTGGTAAAGCTCACTGGTTATAATATTAACTCATATACGGCTAAAGTGAAGTGAAGTGGAAGTCACTCAGTTGTGTCCGACTCTTTAACAAAGGTAAATTGGCTGTATCGGGTTGTTGTGCTGTGTTTAGTCATGTCTGACTCTTTGCAACCCTATGGACTATAGCCCACCAGGCTCCTCTATCCATGGAATTCTCTAGGCAAGAATACTGGAGTGGGTAGCCATTCCCTTCTCCAGGAATCTTTCCAACCCAGAGATCGAGCCAGGGTCTTCTGCATTGCAGGAAGATTCTTTACCAGCTGAGCAACCAGGGAAGCCCATGGCTAAAACCAAAAGCCAATGAAATCACAGCTAAAATACAATAATACATAAAAGTTGAAAATAAAATGATAAAGAAATATTCATTTAGAAAGTACCTATACCTGGTGGATAACAAGACCATAAAAACCCAGAAACTCTCTGGGATAATAAATTATTTATAGGAACAAAGAGGAAGTGTTCATTTTGATAAAAGCAAAAAAATTAACAGGAACAGTTTTAATATAAATGGCTTTAAAATATATGAAATGAAAATTATAGAACTAGAAAGGAAATAGAAAATCTACAATTATATTTGAGTCTTTAGTATAAATGTATTAAGACAGAAAGTAAAGATATAGGAGATTCAGATAACATTTAACAAGCATGTCTAATTCATATATATCTAGAATTCTGACTCCAACATAATTTATACAGATTATTTTCAAATACACGTGGATTATTTTTATAGTAGTGTCCTAGGCCATATAGGAAGCCTTAATAAATTCCCTTTTAAAAAGTTATATAGAACACTTTCACTAATCAAAATGTAACAAACTTAGAATTTAATAACCAAAAGCCTTCTCAGTGCATAAAAGCAGGTATTTAAATTACATATTTTAATAACTTCTAGATTAAGAAGGAAGTTAAAGATAAATGATAATTGAATAACAGTTATATCACATGATATCAAAACCTGTGTGATTCACACAAAGCAATACTCAAAGGGAACTTAAGAGTTTTAAAATCATTTATTGACAAGTCAGAACTACATAAACAGCATGATATTATTTATATTAAAAAAATTCTTTTTTCCTGCACACATTTATATATGTAAAATTTGTTCTTGTTTGCTGAGATCTGGAAATATACCCAACTCTTATCATTAATTATCTGTAGTATTCTAAGGGAAAAGTACATATGTGTAAGTTAAGTAATTTTTAAAAATCAATATGTCATTTAAAAAAGAGTAGTATGTAATTTGCCTTGTATTTTTAAATCACAATAATTAAAATGTGTGTTATTAGTGGAAAACTCTGAATTGCTGATCTCTAAAACAGAAAAGAAAATCTGGGATGAAATCCACAAATACATGAAATTATTAAATGATTAATGTGGCATTCAGACTAGTGGGGAGAAAGTGGATCATCATTTTGGTGCTGGGGAGTTAGACAGCTATTTGAAGGAGTAAAAAATGCTGGTTTCCCCATAGCCAATATAATCATACTCATGGTGAAAAACTAAAAGCCTTCCCGCTAAAATTTGGGACAAGACAAAGATGCCTGTTCTCACCTCTTCTATTCAACATAGTACTGGAAGTTCTAGTCACAGAAATCAGGCAAGAGATAAAATGTATCCAAATTGGAAGGGAAGAGGTAAAATTGTATTATATGCAGATGATATGATATATAGAGAAAATTATAAAGACTCCACACAAAAACTACCAGAACTGATAAATGAATTCAGCAAGGTAACAGGATACAAGATTAACATATAGAAATTGGTTGCATTCCTCTATACCAGTGATGAACTATCAGAAAGAGAATGTAAAAAAAAAAAAATATATATATATATATATATATGTTTTAAAATCATATTTCCCAAAATAAAATACTTAGGAATAAACCTAACCAAGGAGATGAAAGACTTATATACTGAGAACTATAAAACATTAATAAAGGAAACTATAGATGATTCAAAGAAATGGAAAGATATCCCATGTTCTTGAATTGGAAGAATTAATATTGTTAAAATAGCCATACTACCCAAAGCAATCAACAGATTTAACATGATCCCTATCAAATTACCCATGACATTTTTCACATAATAGAACGAATAATCCTAAAATTCATATGGAATGATTACAAACTCAGAATTACTGAAGCAATGCTGAAGAAGAACAAAAAAGCAGGAGAAGTAACCATCTCAGACTTCAGACAATACTCCAAAGCTGTAGTAATCAAGACTTTATGGCACTGACGCAAAAATAGACATATGATCAGTGGGACAGAATAGAGAGTTCAGAAATAAACTCACATACCTTCGGTCAGTTAATTTTCAATAAAGGAGTCAAGACTATACCAAGGGAAAAAGATAGTCTTTGGTGTTGGGGAAGTTGGACACCTGCATGTGAATCAGTGGAGTTAGAACACACCCTCACACCATGCACAAACTAAACTCAAAATAGCTTAAAGACTTAAGACATGACACCATAAAACTCCCATAAGAGATCATAGGATAACAAAGCATTCTCTGGTAAGTATAACTCATACTGATGTTTTCTTAGGTCAGTCTCCCAAGACAATGGAAATAAAAACAAAAATAAACAAATGGGACCTAGTCAATTGCACAAGCTTTTGCACAGCAAAGGAAACCATAAACAAAAATGAAAAGACAACCTACAGAGTGGAAGAAAAAATGATCTAAGACTGACAAGGGCTTAATTTCCAAAAATATACAAACAGCTCATATAACTCAACAACAACAAAACAAAAGCAAAAAAACCAATGCAATTGGAAAATGAGCAGAAGACCTAAAGAGACATTTCTCCAAAGAAGTAATATAGATTACCAGTAGGTACATGAAAAGATGCTCAACAGTGCTAATTATTAGAGAAATGCAAGTCAGGATTACACTGAGCTACCACCTCACGCTGGTCAGAATGGCCATCATTAAAAAGTCTGCAAATAACAAATGCCAGAGAGGATGTGGGGAAAACTTACATTCCCTCCTACACTGTTGGTGGAAATGTAAGTTGGTACAGCCACTGTGGAAAACAGTATGGAGGTTCCTCAGAAAATTAAAAATAGAATTACCATATGAACCAACAGGTTTACTCCTTGGCATATATCCAAACAAAACTCTAGTCCAAAAAGATACATGCACCCCTGTGTTCATAGCAGCACTATTCACAGTAGCCAAAACATGGAAACAGCATAAAGGTCCATCAACAGATGAACGGATAAAGAAGATGTGGTGCATATATACAATGGAATTCTACTTAGCCATAAGAATGAAATAATGCTATTTGTAGTAATATGAATGCAACTAGAGATTATCATATTAAGTGAAACATGTCAGAAAAACAAATACCATATGTTATCACTTCTCTGTGGAATCTGAAGTATGACACAGATGAACCTATCTGTGAAACAAACAAGAATCACAAATGTAGAGAATAGATTGGTGGTTGCCAAGCAAGTGGGGTAGGAGAAGAATAAAAAAAAATGCAAGAGGACTGCTTTGGCTGTCCAGTGGGTAAGACCCTACACTTCCAGTGCAGGACACACTGGCTCAATACCTGGTCAAGGAACTAAGATCCCATGTGATACAGTCAAAAAAAATGCAGGGCCATGTGGTATGGCCAAAAAAATGCAGAGCTCCAATCTCATGCCAGAGTAATTTCATATGCCTCAAAATATTTAAAAATTAAAAAATACAAAGTCTCACAAATGCTTAATAAAATTACTAGATGAAAATGTGGATGAATATATGTGGGACTGGCAATGGTCTTTATAAACATGACACAGGATATCTGGAAACTTGGCTACCAGAACATCATTCTCTTCCTCTTTTTTTTTTTTTTAATACAACCACCAATCTTCACAAAATAATTTTAATACTTTGTGCCTGAGCTAGCAGCATCTTGCACTGTGACATTCCTATACA
>NW_011495076.1:12619919-12633421 GCF_000754665.1 Bison bison bison | reverse complement strand
AGTACCAAAGGAAGGTATGGAAATCACTCTCATCAGTAAAGCACCTCAAGAGAGGACTGAGAAAAATGAGATACAAAGGAGTTTCATTCGTGCTACCCTAAATCATCAACTATAAAAAGTTAAAACACTCCTCTCCTCCCCAACATCATACTTAAAGTAGTAAAAATGTTTTTTTAAGAACAATTTTTATATGTATAAATAAAAACATGGAGAACCTAGGATCCATAAAGTGACTTTGCTAATGCAAATTATGGGGGAAATTTGGATTAACTCAATGTAAAGAAAGAACTGATTACAACACTAGTTTGTATACACTGAAGTCTTCCACAATCACTTTTCTACAAAAAATGCATCCTCAAAGAAAAGTTACTGTCTGAGCCAGAACAATCTCTTCCTCTTTGTTCTGAACTCCAAACTGTGCCTTTCCCAAGCTTTGGGCTGATAAGACCGTAAGGGAGCTGGGTCTGATAAGGACTCAGGCTTGTGTTCCTATCCCTGCAAAACATACAGTGGCATCAGACTTCTTATGAGCACAGCTGAAAACTAGAAAAGAATGAAATCACATTTTCACTTAGATCAAGGTATGCAGCCTAAAGATCTTATTCTCAACCAAGCTGTGCCTCTCGGGGTAGAAAAAAAGATTGTCGAAGATATGCAGGAACTCGGAAAATACATTACCTAAGCATCCTACCTGAGGAAAATGCCTGAAAAAAGACTAGCCAAACCAAAAAGAACCAGAGACCTCATGAAGGCGGAGGATAAAGAGAAAGCATTGAAGAGGGATGAATTTTGGTAAATGTGTATTAGACTGGGAATGTGAACTGTGAGTGCTAAATAAGGATTCTGGAAATGGCAAGACAAAATGCAAGCCAAATTCTAATAATTAGATTATGCCAACAGATTGTAAGAGCTATAGTTTGCAGTGAGTTGGGGGATACCCAGGAGAGGAAAGGGAATGAAGAGTATTCAGGAGGCTTTATTCTGTTTGAATACAAGTAGGGAGAATGTGTCCTGGTGGAGGAGGAAACTATAATCTCATTAGGAGAAACAAGTCTCATCTTGCTTACCTATAAGAGAGTGTTTTACTAGGGTAATGTTTAACGGCGTTTTAAAAAAAGGAAAAGCAGAATCAGATTTTCAAGGGGAGAAATGTAGTGAATGGTGGTTTTGTTGCACCAACAAAACAGAAGAATATTGTCAGATATATCAGTCATTATGCTAAATGAGGATGGACTGAATTTTTCAACTGAATATTGGCTTAAAAACAAAAGATGGCTAAATGCTATTACAAGAAAATTAGAAGAAAATGGGTATGAAATATCCCATTACAGGTGGAGGTAAACCCATGGAAATCAGGATTATCAATACCAGATATTACTAATATTATATACAATAAACAATAAATTTTATACTATAGTAAAAAAAAGATCAATGAAAATATAACAAACACAGACCTGTGCACACTATACTACATGACTGCTAAATCCATAAATTGAAACCTATTAAAGTAGATCAAAATACAATGATAGCAGGAAATTTGAGTATTTATCTCATTACACAAATCTAATATATGTAAATTGAGTAAGGATATAGATGAGCTGACTAACACAGTAGACATGAGATGATGTAATAGATAAGAAGAAAACTCTGCCTGTATTAAATGTACACATGAAACACAACAGAGAAGCAGACCTTTATACTAGTTACCGAATGGTCTGCAGGGTGGTGGATATAGAGACAAGTCAGGACCATCATGGGTTTCCCTTGTGGCTCAGCTGGTAAAGAATCCACCTGCAATGCGGGAGACCTGAGTTCAATCCCTGGGTTGGGAAGATCCCCTGGAGAAGGGAAAGGCTACCCACTCCAGTATTCTGGCCTGGAGATGTCAATGGACTGTATAGTCCATGGGGTCACAACCAGTCAGACACAACTGAGTAACTTTCACTTTCACACTTTCAGGATCGTTAGCCTCAAAGAACTGACATTCTGGTTGAGAAAACAGAATTGAACAAATGCTGACATGAAAGGTGACCTGATTTAAATAAGCACAGAGTGCTATAAGAACATAGAGGAGAGTAGGGTTGCTATCTAAGATGAGGCAGATCATCAAAAAATTGGGGTGCATGCTGGCTTCTAAGATTAACCCCAGAGGTAGATTATGAATACATTTGTTGAAAAGCAAAAGGACATTTCGACCAGTAGTGCTCTGGAAATAGGCAGAGGAGAAAGACGAATTCATGCCTGCAGAACAACTGAAGTATTTTACTGGGATGGAATAGGATGACAGGTACTGAAAGGTAGAGAGGTAGACAGGGGACTTATGAAGATCCTCATAGGTGTAACCCTGAAAACTTCAAACTGAATTTATTTGATGAGGTTTAAAAATGTAGAGGAAAGATTGGAAGGAGGCCAGTTGTTATTCTTTTGCATGCAGTAATCCATGTAAGAAGTGATGAGGACTTGAAGACAAGGAAGGAGGCAAGTGTAAAGTACAGGTACAAATGATGGGAAGGAGGTAAAACTGGCAGGAAAGTTGGGTTAGCTCCGAGGACCTGAGGAGTCATAGATAAATTCATTCAGGCTTCTGGGTTGGGTCATGCTTGACCTGTGATGCTGTTCATGGAGATAGGTAATAACAGAGAGTACTTTGTGTTGGAGGGAAGATGGAGACTTCAGATTTAGGTATATGTTGGTTTTGAGTTTTGTTGGGAAATGACAGATATGATCTGGAGCACAAGAGTAAAGCCTGGGCTAGAGATACAGATTCAGCAGCCACCAGTGCATTAACAATAGTCATGAGAGTAGGTGAGACCATACAGGTATGTTGTTTAGGTAGTGAAAAGGGAAGAATATTGAGGACAGCAGCCTCTTGAAATACCTACCTTTAAATGCTAGAAAAATAAAAGGAGTCCAAGTAACTGCTGACTTTTGCCAAAGCAGTTATGTATTGGAAGGAGCGGGAAGTAAAGAATTCTTTATATTAAATCTCAGGAAATAAATAAGATGGAAATTAATATTGAAAGTAAAGTTATCAGTAGCACAAATAGTTATGTCATTTGATCAAACCAGTTAAAAGTTTTATAACTTCCCTGAGGAGTTTATAATAAGACCATTTATAAGTTCATAAGAGTTTGTAAGATTGAAGACTTAACTTAGATTTCATTAATCTATGACAGGCAGGAAACAATAGATGTTAGAAGTTTCTGTAGATATAAAACCACTGTAAGAATTGTTCTGTCCCCTCTCAAAATTGTCATGCAACAATATTGATAGTATCAGTAACTCTAATAACTTTCAGAAGCTAAGTAACACACTGAAATATTGAATATTGAAGCTGATGCTCCAATACTTTGGCCACATGATGGGAAGAGCTAACTCACTGCAAAAGACCCTCATGCTGGGGAAAATTGAGGGCAAGAGGAGAAGGGGGCAACAGAGGATGAGATGGTTGGCTGGCATCACTGACTGAATGGACATGAGTTTGAGCAAACTCGGGGATAGTGATGGACAGAAAAGCCTGGGGTGCTGCAATTTGTGGGGTCGTAAAGGGTTGGACACGACTTAGCAACTGAACAACAAATACACTTTCTAGATAATCTAGACTCCATTATAGGAGTTTGCTATCCCATTCAGTAAATTCAACTTAGAAATTAGAAATCAATGAAGCTTTATTATAACACATATTCCGTAATGATCTGAAGCATCTTAGTCTGCAAACTATACTAGTCTAGTAGTTTTATTATGTAGGATGACATAAGCATTTATAAAAGCCATTTTATGTCTCTCTGAATTTACAGACTGAAAATTACACCCCTGCTGTTTTCTAAGATTCTATTACAAGAAAAATTGATATTTAAAAGAACCTCAATTTTCAAAACAATTTCAGTACAGATTCAGAAAATTCCAATAATAAGTTTCAAGCAGATAGGACACTCAGACTTTCATGTTACCTTCCCTGGAAAAGATGAAGGAGTGTGCAGTATGAAGGTCAAGGGAAAGGTAGAAGGAACAGCATTTGCACAGTCTCTGAAAGGGGAAGAACTTGGCATCTTCAAAAAGAGTACGTGGCCAGAACAGAAGCATGGAGAGCAGTTATGAGGCTACTGCAAAAATACAAATCAGAGAAATAAAAGTGATAGCATGGACTGCTTACAGTGGCTAACAAGTTGATGAGACATGGTTAGATTCAAAACATGATAGTAAAATAGGGAACAGGACCTTCTGATGATGTGTATATGGAGTGCTGGAGAAAAGTCATGAATGATGCTTAGTTTTAGGCTGAGTTATTTGGTTAATGGAAGCTCTGGGAAATAGGGAACCTTGGAAGGAGCAGATTTGAGCTGTTGTCAGGAAGGTGGGAAGAGAAGCATCAAGCGGTCTGATTTAGACTTAGGAAAGAATTTGAATAACCAGTTTACTCAAACAAGCTCATTCTACTGTATATATTCTCCCTATTTGCTTAAGCTATCCAGAAAGTCACACTTCACTTTGTCAAGATTGTCTACTAACGCCCCTATGTAGGAGAAATTCAAGGTAGAGGAGGCAGTGCTTGACAAACTACCTTAGCATGTAATTCTAATAAAAAGTTGAAATTGTAACATACTAGGAAATAGAAGGAACAGATAAATGCGTGAAACTTTCCGTGTAAAGACATTGGTGTGAAGTGACCAGACTCAGGATATACCTTATGTCAACAAATCTTACAGAGAAATATTGTTTATATGTAGTATATGTAATATGAGTAATCAAGACAGACTTCCTTAATGAGATCAAAACTGAGAATTGTAAAATTATTTAATTTATTGTTCTTTTGTGAAGGTCTTTGTATATAGGTCAGATATTTGTGATGACTCAGGAAGATTGAGGCCAGAATCCTAGATCTCCTTTAAAACAGACTGTGCTACTAAGTTCAACCCAAGTAGAACTAATAGAACCTTTCTGGTATCCTTTGTAATTAGGTTCAGAAGCTGAATGACTTCTAGGAGTCGAGGGGTTGAATCTCTAATTTGAGGAAATGATTCACTAGAGGGAAACCACTGTGTTCTCCCAGAACATAGTCTCAGAGTCTGGCAAAACTGTTGGACTGATGTCTTTCTTTATTAAAGTAAGCCTCAGGGTAAAAGTCTCTCAGTCCTAAAGTAGAATTATTAACACATTAAGAAGTAAGAGATTTAAACTTATATTTTTACTAAATAAAATAAAGTTTTTAAAGTGTAATAAGCATTTAAAATGAGCAATTTTGAGAACACAGGGTCGGCGGGGGGGCTTGTTTGTGTCGTTCATCACTATTTTCCAGCATAAGCGTAGTGAGGTACTCTGATATTTTTATATGTGAATAGGTAAATTAATGAAGCCTCATATTAAAAAGTATGGGCTCATTTAGTGATTTTTAAAGACATTTCTTCACTAGAGGGTGCTGTGTAAGCATGCAATACTTTTAAGAGTGTAATCTCCTTCATATTTTATTTATTTGCTGGTAAATTGGATTTTTAGATTTTTTTCCCCCTGCTTTGTGAAAAGCTTTCCCATTTCTTTGCTCTAAGAACAGCACTGATGTTCTGTCCAGCCTTTGAAGAACTGTTAAGGGCAGCGCTGACACAGTTGTCTCTTTTCTTCCTCCTCCTCAGGAGACTTATGACACCAATCATGTACGCTGCACGTGACGGCCACCCTCAGGTTGTTGCTCTCCTTGTTGCTCATGGAGCAGAAGTGAATACCCAGGACGAGAACGGCTATACTGTGAGAACCTTTTTATCTCTAGGACATTGATATCTTACTATCAGTAGTTGGCAGAAAGGTTTTAAGAAGTAAAAATTACAGAAGGGCTGGGATGTAATTGCTGTTCAGTAAAGAAAAGCAACAGTTTCAGTGAGAAAAAAGAAATTATCTGCCTTTGTTGGCACCCTTGACAAAATGTAACACACAGCAGAGCCTGGATTCTGTTAGACTACAAATAGAATTCCTTTTTATAGAAAACAGTTCTCTGATTGGCAGATAAATCGTTTTACTCTGTAACTTCACTTGACCGAATAAGACGTTATTTGGTTTTACAAAATCAGTGAACACTGGCAGTCTGCTTTGCGATTACAACATTGGAAATATGTTTACATTATATTGTGAAATGATAAGATTGCATCATTCCATTAATTAACCATGTTCACTTTTTTATTGTGCCATAAATACTGTTGAGACATTTTCTTCTCTGTGTCATATATACTCCCTCTCTTTAAACAATCTTTTTTTCCCCCACTTACAGGCTTTAACATGGGCAGCACGTCAGGGTCATAAAAATGTAGTTTTGAAGTTGCTTGAACTTGGAGCTAATAAAATGATACAAACCAAAGATGGAAAGACACCAAGTGAAATTGCAAAAAGAAATAAACATCTAGAGGTATCCTGTTATTTAGCTAATTTTTCTTAGTTTACATTATTGTTTGTAAAACTTTGGTATGATTTTGTTAGAACTCACTAATAATAATTTATCTATTATTAAATGTTTCAGTATGTAATTTTTTCTCAGCTAGGTAATGAAAACTTCAGTTTACTAGAGTATTTATCTTTTTACTAAATAAGAGGCATTTATAATGTGGTAATTTAAAAGCTATATAAAGGGATAATAAAGTCTTATCTGGCCCTAGAAATAAAATTGTTAACAGACTATTTAAACATTTCCAACTGATTTTCAAAAATTAATTAATTTTCAAAAATTAGTGTATTGACATGGCTAGTAAAATTTCAAAATTTGCATATGTAAACTATTGTTTTTAATTTTAATTAACACATATTAGACAATTTAAAAATTAAATCCTTTGAACTACATTTACTCCTATACATTTGACAAGGTATATAGTAAAGTAATAACATGTGGGTATATGATTTACTGTCATTCAGATAATAAAGTCAATAGTAAATATTTGCCATACATTAAATAATTTTATTGATATAAACTTTTGGTCTAAATATGAAAGCTTTCAGCCAAAGGTCTGTAATTTCTAAGCAAGGATCAAATATAGTATAACTCTAAATCTAAGTTATATAGTTCAAGATCTTCTAAAACTGAGTTTCTGATTTTAGAAGCTTATGACATTCCAAAGTTTCCACCATACAGTAATCAGACCATGTCATTTTTATTGCATGTAAAATAACTTCCTCTATTTTAAAGCAGCCTATAAACATGCCTGTCATTTTATAATCATATCTACATTTCCAATATTATTCTGGTGTAAGTGCTAATCACTGAAGCCCTGTGAGACTTTAAAAAGAAATTTACAGTTTTTCTCCTAAGCTTTCAAAATTTGAAAACTTTTCATTAATATACTGCATTACTAAATTTAGGGTGGATGATACTGAATTTGACATAGTAAGAAATCTATGAATATCAAAGATTATTTTGAGTCATAAATTGTTTCCTGAAGTGAGATTTGATTTTGTATCTTGACTGATTATGTGACTTAACCTTAACTTACTAAAAAGTTAGAACTAAGAAGTTTTCAAAAACTAAGGAATTTCACATCTCTTTAAGGTGTACAGTGGAGGTTTATGTACCTTAGTCATGCTTCTTACTTTCTCTCTGTTTAATAATGTATTTAAAATACTACCTGAGTACTTAGTCTTTCTGACTTAACTTACCAAAATGGAATTTTTAGTTTTGTTTTATATTTTGTTGAAAATATTATTAATTACTATCTTGCTTTAATTGTTATTATAACTTTTTCAGATCTTCAATTTTCTTTCCTTGACTTTAAATCCTTTGGAAGGAAAGCTTCACCAGCTAACTAAAGAAGAGTCTATTTGTAAACTATTGAGAACAGATTCTGATAAAGAAAAAGATCACATATTTAGGTAACAGCATGTTTTTGTTCAATACCTATAAATGAGTAAAAATTGTGTGTTTTTATTATAGTAAAGTGATGATATTTGAAATGTACAATATTTTAAACTTTTACAAGTATTTTAAAATACTGCTTAGAAATGTATGAATTTTAAGTGTTTGGTTCTCCAGAATTTTAGAAAAGTTTCATATATATATGTATTAACAGTAAAGAGAATTATTTTTTACTTTAAATAAAATATCAACAATACAGTTTATTTCTAAAAGGTTCTAAGGTTATAGTTTTGTTAGTGTTCAAACTAGATTGCACTTTGCTTTCTAATTCTTTACAGCAGATTTCTGATTTTATAAGCTAAAAATAAAAATACTTTTCCCCCCTCCCCGAACACAGTTGTTCAATACATGGCACAACATTATTCTCTACTTACCTACATTTAAAAATTGTTAGTGAATTTTTACTTCCTGAAATTAAAGAGATTTTCATGTCCAGAGCTCTTATAAAGAATAGTTTCCCCGTGAACATCCCCAACAGGGGTTGGGGATCCTGACCATCCCCCTTGGAAAGTCTGTATTCACGGTTCCTCCACATCTGCATTTCCACATCCATGAATTCACATCCATGACTGTATGCTACTGTAGTATTTACTATTGAAAAAGATCCATGTATAAGTGGACCTGCACAGTCCAAACCATGTTGTTTCAGGGTTCATTGTATAAATACTGGCAAATATTTTCCTTCTTAGGGAAGATGAGTTTCATTTTACTATCACCATTTTCTGTTTACTTAAATCTTCATTCAAGAAACATTTCTTATTCCTTTGTATAATATAGATCAAATTTGCAAATATAGGCATATTTCAGAGATATGGGTGTACAGTTCCAGACTACCACAATAAAGCAAATATCATAATAAAGTGAATTACACAGATTTACAAGTCATATTTACACTGTACTGTAGCCCAGGTGGCACTAGTGGTAAAGAATCCACCTCCCAATGCAGGAGATCTAAGAGATATGGGTTCAGTCCCTGGGTTGGGAAGATGCCCTGGAGGAAGGGAGGGCATGGTACGGCAGCCCACTCTAGTATTCTTGCCTGGAGAATTCCATGGACGGGAAGCCTGGCAGGCTACAGTCCATAGGGTTGCAAAGAGTTGGACACGACTGAAGCGACTTAGCACACATGCACATAGTCTATTAAAGTGTGCAGTAGCACTCTGTCTACAAAAACAATGTGAAAAAAGTGAAAGTGTTAGTCACTCAGTGGTGTCTGACTCTTTGTGACCCTGTGGACCGTAGCCTGTTAGGCTCCTTGGTCCATGGAATTCTCCAGATAGAAATACTGGAGTGGGTAGCCATTCCCTGACCCAGGGGTTGAACCCGGGTTTCCTGCATTGCCGGCAGATTCTTTACCATCTGAGCTACCAGGGCCCCGCAAAAACAATGTACACGTATTAATTTCAAATGCTTCATTTCTAAAAAATGGTAACCATCATCCGAGCCTTCAGCGAGCTGTAATAGCAATACCAAAGATCACCATAACAAACATAATAATAATGAGAAAGTTTGAAACATTTCATGTATTACAAAGTGTGACACAGATACACAAAATGAGCAAATGCCATTGAAGAAATGGCACTAATAGACTTGATTGACAGGGTTGCCACAAACCTTCAGTTTATAAAAAACAAATGTTTGCAAGTAAAGCAATAAAGTAAAACACAATAAAACAAGTATACCTGTATATTCTACATAGACTCAATCATTCTTATTCTCTTTTGTACATTAAAATATATATTTATTATTTGTACACTTATAGTCTGTTCTGAAATTGACATTGCTATAACTGTGTATAGTTCATATACAGCATTTGGAGATCTGGAAATATTTTTACATGGTCTTGGACTTGAACATATGGCAGATTTATTGAAGGTAAGATTTTGTATGAACTACAATGAACTGTGTATGCATGTTTAGTTATTAACATAACATTAAATTAATATAACATTAATTCATAAGCATGCTTATAAAAGAGTGACAGATGCACTTTTCTCCATAACTTATAGTACATCCCATTTTAAACTTGAAAGCATTTTGAAAATGTATTATAAAAATTTACAGAAATTAGAATCAGGCTCTTACCCACTGCTCGTAGCTTTGCAGAACTCCATGTACATCTGTGCCCTTAGTGTGTTTTTGCAATTGCCGATCTTCCTGTATAGAATATTAGGAGCAGCAGGATTTTAAACCAAACAAACCTGGTATGGGATTCTTGCTCTAATGATTATTAACTGAAATGTGTTACTTAAATCTCTTTTTTTTCCATAAGAATGGTAATACCTAGTGTAGGAGTGTCATAGATATTAAAGTAGATCATATGACAAGCACTGTTGGAGGTATTTTAAGCATGCGTTATGGAGTTTGCGTCAATGACAGTTCTCAGCCATTTAGCTGATGCTGCAGCAGTAAAGCACTGTTTTAGATAGGCTCTCCCTAGGAATATGCACATTCGATTAGGTTGTTTGTTTAGAATTGGGTTTCATTGTACATCTTGAAACTTCCTATTTGAGAATTATTTAATAAAACTAAATTATTGATTGTTAAATCTTATACAATTATAAATTTAGACTACTTATAATACATCAGATCAGATCAGATCAGATCAGTCGCTCAGTTGTGTCCGACTCTTTGCGACCCCATGAGTCGCAGCACGCCAGGCCTCCCTGTCCATCATCAACTCCCAGAGTTCACTGAGACTCACATCCGTGGAGTCAGTGATGCCATCCAGCCATCTCATCCTCTGTCGTCCCCTTCTCCTCTTGCCCCCAATCCCTCCCAGCACCAGAATCCTTTCCAATGAGTCAGCTCTTCGCATGAGGTGGCCAAAGTACTGGAGTTTCAGCTTTAGCATCATTCCTTCCAAAGAAATCCCAGGGCTGATCTCCTTCAGAAATAGAGCTATTTATATAAGCAAGTAAAAGTTGTAACAGTTTTTTTACTCTGGAAAACTAGCTGTATGTATGCTTTTTAGGTCATTATACATATTATTACACTTACTACTATCTACCCAGTAATATAGCTGTACACCTGCATATGCTGTCTCCTCTAGAAAGTTGAAAGTTGTTTGGGAGGGTAACATATACCTGACTTACTTATGTGTATACTTGCCTACTTCCCCTTCCACTATTTCATTTATATTGAAGGTGGCATTTTTTTTCCTTTCCTACAGGAAAGGGAAATAACTTTAAGACATCTTTTGACCATGAGGAAAGATGAGCTTGCAAAGGTTAGTATCAATTTCAAAAACTCCAGACATTAATATTTTGGATCCTGTCATTTTATATTTTAAAAATCTTACAGCTGTAGACTGTGAGTTATCTTTTGCTAGGTTCCTCATTAGATATGCTTATGGATAACCATATCTAAAATTTTCTATTATAGTATTAATTTGCCTCAATATTTGAAGACTTAAAGTTGGTATTTTTTTCCTTCATATTAGTTAAGACATCTCAACTAAAACTGGTGCTATGTTTCTAAATATGAAATAGATTTATAAAACTATATAAAACAGATTACTCAGAGATAAGAGGTGATTTTTTAATACATGGGGACATAAAAATATATTGTTCAAATATTGCCTTTTGCTAGGTTCTCAAATGATCAGTTATTTTGCCATCAAGTATTATTAGTAACAATTTGAAAATAGCTGTGGGAAACATCAAAGATACTTTAATACATAGGATAATAAAAAGGAATGATCTCCCTGTATGAACACATTGAAAACTTGAAATCTTCAGCATCACTGAAAATCAAACCAACTACATAGCTAAATCCAGCATAGAAAATTTAGTTAATACTAAAGGTAGAACACAGGCAAAAGGAAGACTTAATTCTCACTTAATCACTGATAATATTTTGTAGGAAAAATTATTTTAGTATTATTTTCTGGAAAGTTTATATTGTATATTAAAATCTAGTCATTTGTTTTAGAATCCATCACATTGTTATGTAATGTAAAAAATTGTAGTCACTATGTATCTAAATATTTTAATGATGTAACTTTGTCAGTCCAATTACAAGCAAATTTGTATATTTTTCAGTATGATTTTTTTCAATATGCATTTTTTTCAAGATGAGAATTAATCAGGTAGATCTTGTTCAGTAATTTCAAATTTTATACAAGTATGACTACCTTGGGGCTTCCCTTGTGGCTCAGCTGGTTAAAGATTCCTCCTGCAATGCTGGAGACCTGGGTTTGATCCCTAAGTTGGGAAGATCCCCTGG
This sequence comes from Bison bison bison, assembly GCF_000754665.1. NCBI lineage: Eukaryota > Metazoa > Chordata > Mammalia > Artiodactyla > Bovidae > Bison > Bison bison. Next base: position 12,621,309 of record NW_011495076.1, on the reverse strand, counting down.
AGAAGGGAAAGGCTACCCACTCCAGTATACTGGCCTGGAGAATTCCATGGACTGTATAGTCCATGGGGTCGCAAAGAGTCGGACTCAACTGAGCAACTTTCACTTCACTTCTTCATGACTACCTTACTGCACCTTGAAATCATTTCTGCTTAGAATGGAATTACCAGTAGAGATCAGCAGAAAATTATGGCTGCCCTTAAAGAACTGGAAGTAGAAGAGATAAAATTTGGAGAATTACCTGAAGTCGCAAAGTTGGAAATCAGGTAAAGTTAACTTATTGGTTTACATTAATACTGTTTAGAACCACCTTTCCTTTTCAGTTGAATTTTGATAATGTCTGAGTTATTTTACTTGATACCATCATTTTTCCAGAGATATGGGTAGTTCATTTTGCTGTATACTGTGTTCTGAGATAGAAAGTACTTTACAAGGCAGGTTTTACCAATACCAAGAAGCAAAACAGTGCATTTTCTTAATTCACATAGAAACATTTTTGTTTTATTTTTTCATTGCAGTTTGTTAAACAAGCTATTTAAAAGATCTTGCAGTTTTCATGGTATAGCTCCTACTCTCTTTAAATCATTTAAGTGTCAAGTTGAAAATTTAAAGGTAATATTTTTGCTTATGGCAATAAAAATGTGTTTCTCATGTAACTCAGCTCTATTTTCAGCCTTAATGATTTATGAAATTATGTTATCAATATATAAAGTTCCTTTTTAATATTATAAACTTGTCAAGCACTGATTATTAGTAATATTAGTAATTAAAATTATCTTGAAAATAAGTTTGATTTTTTTTTAACATATTGCACAATATTAAATGATTTTTTAAACTTTTTATTTGAATTAATTATAGATTCACAAGAAATTGCAGAGAAGTATAGGAATGTTCTATGCACCCTTCTTCACCTGTTCTTACCTGGTCTTAATATCTTGCCTAACTATAGTACACTAACAAAACCAGAAAACTGACATTGATATAATTTACATAGCTTATTTGTATTTCACTAGTTATACTTGTGCTCATTTGTATGTGTGTGTATGTATTTACAAATTTTACATTTTATCATGTGTCTAGCCTCACATAACCACTGCTGCAATCAATATACTTAACATACCATCACCACAAGGCTACCTCATACTACCCCTTCATAACTCCCCCACCTCTCCCCCATCCCTAAAACAAGCAATCAATAATTTGTTATCCATCTTTATAAAGATGTTATATCATGAACATTATATAAATTAAATGTAGTCATATAGTATTTTTCCATTTTTTAAATTTTTATTTTAATTGGAGGCTAATTACTTTACAATATTATGGTGGTTTTTGCCATACATTCACATGAATTAGCCATGGGTGTACATGTGTTCCCCATCCTGACCCTCCC
>NW_011495076.1:12610786-12619819 GCF_000754665.1 Bison bison bison | reverse complement strand
TGTTTGTCTTTTTTTTTTTTTTTTAATATATCAGGTTCATCCAAGTTATATGCTATAAAATATAAAAGTGCACTAGTGTAGCCTGCCTAAAACTAACATTGCAACTATGAGAAACATTAATTAAACACAGGAATAGTAAGTTTCCATACCATTTTAGAATTCGGAGAAGTCTTCTAGTGAATAAATTAGATGATCCAGATTTCTTTAAAAATGTTACTGCAAAATTATTTCCCTTTCTCTAACTATACCTCCTTATAACAAGATGATCTATATTCAAAATAATGTCTCATCACTGTTTAAAAATAACCACAACTCTTGAATATGTAAGTACATTGTGAAGGATTTCAGTTGTGATGATGACTTAAATCAGAAAACCTTGAATCTTTTTGTTCACTGTCTTTACTTTTTTAATGTATTGCTTCTCTGAAGGGATATTCTAAGTTCTACATGACTGAATTGGAAATTAAAATTTTAATATAATTTATAGGATGTCAGAGTTGTCTCTATGAATTTTCACTGTGAGGCTTAATAGATTTAAAGAATGTATAGAGTCCTGAATGGTTCACATATTACAACTGCTAAATTTTTTAAAAAATAAAACTAGCAGACATATATTTCAGGAATTTGACCTTGTTATTAAATCACAGACTTTGTTTACACGCTGTTATGGAAAAGGTTTTACTTTCCATTTGTTCAGAGTCATTCTTTAAAGAAGAAATTAGTCATCAAGTCATAAGAAAACTAACAGCAGGAAAAGTTGAACTGATTGATTATAATCTTCTGGTAATGTAACTTTAACAATTTAGCTACTGATTTGTTTTAAAATACTTTTCTTCTATGTGTTCAATTTTATAGTCTGTTACAAGAGTACACATGCACAGTACTTTTACTTTCTTCTACAGTTAGCCTTAGTATGTTTTCAGAATTAGAGAATGCAATTTAAAAATACCATTTCATTACTACTTTGAGATATTTTTTTGAACAGAAATAACTAAGTTTCACCCATGTCTTGACATTTTCAGCAGTTTCTGCCCAAACCTTTTCTCCAAGCCTGATATCTACTTGAATGTATCAAAGGCATCTCAAAATTATGCCTGCTTAGAAAATGATTTCTCCTTCAAAAAAAAAACTGTATAGATGCAGATTTTCACATAAAAATACATTGTTCACATCTATGATTTATAACTATTCTAAACTTGGAAACTCCAAATATTTAACTTTAAGTGGATGGTTGGATTACATTACATCAATATAATTATTTTATTCTGTCGCTTAAATTATTTTGAGACTTAATGTCATGGAAAAATACTCAGAGTAATAGAAAAGGCAAATATAAAATGGAGTGTGAGTTATAATGCCAGTTGTATGTATGCATATGAGAAATACTTAGTTCCCTTATAATATTCTGGAAGAAAATAATACCAGTCATTATATTTGTGTGATTAAAGTATTGGTTATTTTAATTTTTCCAGATAGTCTACAGTGAGCACATGGTTCTTCCATTTGGAGTATCTGTATTTTGGTAGAAAATGGATACAAGTTTTATGTATGGCTGATTCCCTTCACTGTTCATCTGAAACTATCACAACATTGTTTGTTAATCGACTATACCCAAATATAAAACAAAATGTATAAATTATATATTTTGTTCACATCCTTAAGTTCAGAATTTTTAAATGTGGCCTATTGTTTCAGTCAACTTATACTTTTTGTGCTGCAGTAACAAATAACTTCTAAATCTAAATTGACTTACAGTAACAAAATTTATTTCTTGATCAGAAATATGATGTGATCCATGTATATCATGGATCAGCTGCAGTGAATCTCTTCCTTATTATTCTGCCAATAGGCTGGAGAAACAGCCCCACCTCAGATATGCCACTCTTGTGGCAAAGGGAAAAGAGAGGTGGCAGAGCCAGTCAGTGGCTCTTAGAGCATCTGTTCAAAAATGACACAGTCACTTCCAGTCATATTTTATTTGCCAAAGCAAGTCATTGGCCAAGCCTCATGTCTTTGGGACATGAAATGTAATTCTCTGGCAGAGAGAGGCCTAGTAGTATCTCGCTCAGTAGAAAGAGACATGACAATTTGATCAAATAATATAGTCTACCATACCTATGCCATATCTGCTTATCTGGAATTCTTTAAATAAGCTCAAAATTATCAGGCATTCCATGTAAAGGTATGTAGGTTGTACAGTTCTAGGGTGGGGACTGGGCATCCATTTCACACAGTGATGATAAGAGGCATAAAAGTTGTGTTTTTTATAACTTGCCTATCCATATTCAGTAGCCCTGAAAATTATACATCACAAGAAAGGTATATATTTGCCTTTCATTCATTAAGACTATGTAATTTTGTTCATAATAGTATTTGCTTATTTCAACTGTGGTCCTATTGTATTAGAATTTGTGTGAGTTTTTATTATAATAGATACCACTAAGTAACACTCCAGAAAGGTCATCTTGCAGATTCATCAACTCTTGATATTAATCATCTTCCTAATTTTTGTCATTCCACTGGAACATAACGTCTTATTTTTATTATAATTCCATGTTTATTATCCATTTAAATTTTCATTTTTTCTTTTTGAGTTACCTATTATCCTTTCTATTAGCTTGTGTTAGTTTCTTTGTAGATTTCACAATAAGTTTGCTTCTGTCTTTGAAACTAATCTAGTCATCATTGTCTCTTTATTGTCAGAACTAGTGGATTAATCCTGATGATTTAACATGCTTGACTTTTTCTCTTCATCTTGAATCTGTTCCATTCTTTACCTTTCATAATAGAAATTACTCCTGATTTTCTTTTTCTCAGGCTACTTTTACTTTGATAGCTTTTTTTACACCCCTATCAATTCGCCCCTCTTCACAATATGTATCTTTTTTCTTGGTGGCCTTCTCCATGATCATTGTTTTGATTTCCATTGGTTAGCAAATTATAGACACTTCTAATACTTCTGTTGTTTGTGCCTATATTCACTGTTGAAGGTAATACTGAAATTCTTTTAGAGGTTAGTGAAAATAAAGATGTAATTTTTCCCCATATAAGTTCACCAGATCCCTGAATTCTTTGTAACCTCATGAGTCAGTCTGTGGACCCCAGGATAAGTACCTACAAGACTGACATTTTCTACTACTTACTGATCACTGCATCTACATGACTCATATCATTGCCATCATCAACATAATATTAAGTTTGTTTGCATGCCATCTGTGTACTAGATTAAATACTATGTGCTTTTCATATAGTATCTCCTAAGTCCTCCTTCCCTGGTGGTCAGCTAGTAAAGAATCCACCTGCAATGCAATTCCTGGATTGGGAAGATCCCCTGGAGAAGGGATAGACGACCCATTCCAGTATTCTGGCCTGGAGAATTCCATGAACTACTGGGCGACTTTCACTTTTCAGTCCTCCTGACAGTCCTGTTATCTCAGTTCTAGAGATATGGCAATATTTGGCTGAAGATTAGGTTTGCCTGAGGTCATAAAGCTATGGAAGCTGTATTCAAACTCAGGGTTTCCTGATGCTAGAGTCTATATTCTTAATTACTATGCTATATTGTTTCCTCTTTACCCCACTTATTTCTTTACTACCCACCCCCAAATTCACTTCCCTGCTTGGTAGTGCCATTTTCCACTGAAACCAAGGAAGTTAGAATCACCCTAGACCGTTCCTTTCCTTTTACATGCAGTCCATCACCAAGTTTTTCGGTTTACTCTCCTGAACATTTCTTAAACTATCTCCTAATTATTCTCTATACTTCCACTTTTGTTTTCCTTTTAATCCACACTATACCCCAAATAAACTCTCATGCAAAAGTCTGATTTTCTACTTCCTTGTTTAAAGTCCCTTAGTAACTGTACATTATCCAGAAAATAATATTCCATTCCTTAGCATGTCACAAAAGTTCCTTAAATAAATGATCCCATATAACCTCTTTTTTTACGACTTTCACATGATTGTGCTTTAGTTATACTTCGGAGACTTCCTAACCCCATAGTTCCACACCTGCTATTCTCTCCATCCAGAATCTCTTCTCTTCCTATGTACTTGACAAGCTTATTTTTCAGCTCCAGACTCAGTTCAAGTATGAACTCTCTGAAATGTTACTAAATCCCTATTCCCAGTTATGTTGTTGTTGCAGCCCTGCAGACTGTAGCCCTCTGGTCTCCTGTGTACACAGGATTTCTCAGGCAAGAGTATTGGAGTGGGTTACCATTTCCTTCTCCAAGGGATCTGATCTTCCTGACCCAAGGATCAGACTCCACGTATCCTATGTCTCCTGCATTGCCAGGAGGATTCTTTACCATTGAGCCACCAGGGAAGATGCCTCATTCCAATTTATGCTAGGTTCATTATCTCTTGAATTTTAGATATCTCAACTGTAAACTACTGTTAATAACATATACCTTACAGGAGCTGTTGGAAGGAATTTAAAAAATAATAAATGTAAAATCAAATGCAGTGCCTTCACATAATAGACACTCAAATACTGGGACTTTTATGTTCCTTCTTCATATGTCCCTGTGAATAATTAGGTTATAATAGTAGGTCTGCCTCTCATCCTGAACTTTGAGATCTTCAAGATTGGACACTTGGTTTTCTTTGTATGCTTAATGTCTTATTTCATATGCTAATACAAATTTACTATTCTACAGATACTTTTTAAAGAATATAATAAATGTTATGACTCAACAGTGAATAACTAGCTAAGTAAAATGGAGTAAATTGTTCATATCAGTGATTCCTATTTGTTTATTTCCTATCTTTAGTGGTGATGAGTTCCTCAACTTTCTTTTGAAATTAAACAAACAGTGTGGCCACTTAATAACAGCTGTACAGAACATTATTACCGAGTTGCCTGTAAATTCTCACAAGGTATTCTACAAGAATTATTAAGTGAAGAAACGTATAAATGCAAATAACTACAGATAAGTTAATGATAATTCAGTAAATAATAATGATCTAGTAAAACTGTATCTTCTACAAAATCATACAAGAGCTAAATAAGTCAATTTATTTAATATTACTTCTTTTTATATGAAATAATTGAAAAACTAATGTTCCAGCCCTCAAGAAAAGAAATGAGTCAGACCAAAAAGTAAACTGATTTGTGTACTAAACTCACCATTTGTTTTTAAAAGGAATTTAATTGTTTAAAATATAAAGTGACAGGAGACCCAAGTGAAAGTTGAAATAAAACAGTGTGTTGAGTATTATTAAAAATCATATCAATATAAGGATTTTTTAATGAAAGAAATTTTAAATAGAGAAAGTGTAAGTGACCTGTTAAAGCAAACTTGTTTTGTTTTTTTTCATGTGATTTAGTTTTAGCTGTTTGTATGTAGTGAAAAATATTTAATGCATTTGTTTTCCAATGATTTTTGTATAACACTGATATGGAAATCATGTCATTATTCAAACCTTCATGACTTTATTTATTCACCATAAATATTATTACTAATATTAGTTTCCATAGTTACATGTACATGTATTTAATAAATGCATTCAGGAAACTGATTCAATTATTTGTATAAAATTACTCAGTTCTTTTGGTGTCAGGATTTACCATGATAAAAAAAAATGCTTTTCAGTTATGTAATTTAATGTTTCATAGTATTGTATAACTTTTGTGGATACAAAGTTGTGAAAAGTTGTTTCCCATTGTATAAAATGTAACTTTTGAAAATATTAACAGATAGTACTAGAATGGGCTTCTCCCCGGAATTTTACTTCAGTTTGTGAAGAACTGGTTAGTAATGTTGAAGATTTGAGTGAAGAGGTCTGCAAGCTAAAAGACTTAATTCAGAAGGTATCTATTTAAAATTTAAAAGGGGAAAAATTATTTACAGCACAGTATGTTAGACAATGAGGGCTTCCCTGATGGCTCAGATGGTAAAGAATGCTTACAGTGCGGGAGACCTGGGTTTGATCCCTGGGTTGGGAAGATCCCTTGGAGGAGAGCATGGCAACCCACTCCAGTATTCTTTCCTGGAGAATCCCCATGGACAGAGGAGCCTGGCAGGCTACTGTCCATGGGGTTGCAAAGAGTCAGACACCACTGAGCGACTAAGCACACGTTAGACAATGAAGCAATTCTGACAACAGCAACTTAAGTTCTCACTAGACAGATGGGAAAAGGACCATTTCTAAAGAAAGAAATTTACCTAGGAAAGACACTTTGTTGGTCATTAATGAAATGCATACTGAAAGAATAATGATACATCATTTTCATCCTATAAATTAGCCGGGAATGTATTACCCTACTCATTACTGGTTATAGTTCACCAAACTAATATTTTCATGTAAGACTGATGTTAAAACAACTTTCAAGCACAGTTTAGCAGGATGTAGCAAGGACTCTAAAAACGTTTTTATCTTTCAATAATACTAGTCGAATGATTCCAAAATTGTTCGTACTGGAAGTATAGTATACTAGGAAAATGATTTAATAAATTATGGTATGGCCATTTGTCATAATGGTATGCAGCCAGTTGAAAAATATAATGAAAAGCAAATATCAACTTGTTAAAGACAAAATGTTGTATTTCTAATTTTTATTTATGTGTAAATATTAAAAATTACCAAAAATTAAAGGTTTATTAGCTCTGTTAATGAGGTAGGATTGTAGATGAAATATTCCTTCTATTTTCTAGACTTTGTATAATATTGGGTTGGCCAAAAAACTCGTTCAAGGTTTTTCCATATGATGTAACTAAAAAACCCACACGGATTTTTTTGCCAACCCAGTATCTTTTAAATTTAACTTTTTAAGAGTATAGGCTTTTTTTGGTTCTTGTTTCTGTACTCATATAGAAGTATGTATCTTGGTTTAAGGACAGGTGATTTTTCTCCCACTTAAGAAAACTGAGTATATCAAAATCTAAGCTGGTAAAATAGAGAACTCTGTTGAAGGTAGACAATAAAGGAAAACACTTTAACTTTACTAAAGAACTCACTTTGAGTTCTCCAAGTCTAATAAATATATTTGGTATCTAAAAAGTTTTTGTGAAATATCTGATGTGAACATCAGATTATGCATTAAATTTTCATAGTTTCATCCCATAATCGTTTAATATTCTCATTAATATTTTATCAAAAAGGTTATTTTCCTCAAAATAACTTTATACATATTCCAGATAATTTGTCATTCTAGCTGTTAACATCGGAGAAGGCAATGGCACCCCACTCCAGTATTCTTGCCTGGAAAATCCCATGGATGGAGGAGCCTGGTGGGCTACAGTCCATGGAGTCACTAAGAGTCGGACACGACTGAGTGACTTCACTTTCATTTTTCCCTTTCATGCATTGGAGAAGGAAATGGCAACCCACTCCAGTGTTCTTGCCTGGAGAATCCCAGGGACAGGGGAGCCTGGTGGGCTGCCATCTATGGGGTCGCACAGAGTTGGACACGACTGAAGCGACTTAGCAGCAGCAGCAGCAGCAGCTATTAACATATGTTCAGACAAAATGAGTCTTGTTAAAAACTGAGCAGAAAATTGAAGCAAATTCTGCAAAATTATAGGAGAATAAAAACATGTAAAATAGGGCAAATGAACAATATAGTTCAAAGTTTTTGTAGACAATAACTCCTTCCCAGAAAAAGTCATCTTAGAAGTTGTGCTATCTCTGACATTTACTCATTCAACAAACTTGAGTGCCTGTTGTATGTCAGGCAACTGTGCTACACATTACTTTTCTAACTATGCTCTCTGCTTCTACTTTTGTGTTTCTTTAATCCACTCCACTCCCCAAATAAACCTTCTCATGCAAAAATATGATTTTATACTTTCTGAACTTGATTACAACATGAAAATTATAGCACCATTCATGTTTACTATATCTATCATCCAGAAAAATTGAAGGGAAATGGTATTGATTTTACTTATTAGCATGGTGTTTTTCATGGGGTCCAAGGGAAGTTTGGAAGGATTTATGTAAAACTTTCTGCAAAGCATCAACTTTTCATGTTTAGTGTAAGATATTCCCTAAGACATCTTTGTCTCAGGATTGGTAATTATTTGATTTCTCCAAGATGAACAAAAACATTTGGAGGGAGAGTAGATAGAGGAGTAAAATGAAATTAGAGAGAGAGATCAGATTTTTCCTGAAGGGATGAAAAAGGTACTGCTTTCAAGTGTAACTGATTCTAAAACACAAACAATTGAGTCAGGTACAATAATATTTATTTTAATAATGTATACCTATAGAGAAAATTTTCAGCTTTCTTTATCTAAGTGGAAGGTCTTTTTTCTTTGGTCTTTTCTACCTTGAATCTATACATTTCTATATAAGGATTAGCCTTGAAAACATATTTATTGGTTCATAATAACAATAGATATAATTCTTTGGGCAGGAAAGTATTAATTCTGCAGCAGGCTAGTGCATTGGGGTTTTTTTAGTCTTAAACAAGCAATAATCACGAAAATAAGATTTTATTTAAAAAACTGTGAGGACTTCCAGGTTTGGGAGTATGCTATCATGCCTGTTAAACTTACAATATTTTAAGAGTTTACCAATAATAACAAAGGATTTTTTTTTAAAAAGAAACATATGAGCTATCATAGATAAGTATATGGAGGTAACAGAGAGAGGGTGGGAGAGGTCAAGGCCAGACTCTCACACCACATCATTCTCTTTCAAACCAACACACGGACAGGCTCTTGTCAGAAAGGGTCATTCTAAGTAATTGGTTAATAAAAGGAATGACTGTCTCAGGATTCAGTAAATGGAGCATCAGTGTCAAAAAGGAATCTGTTGCTGAATGAAGCCATTTGGAAGCTAGACCAAGAATACAGTATTAATGAGATTGGCATTGAAGTCCATCTTCTACTATAAATTTAAAATTAATTTTGCAGGGTTCTTTAATTAAATATTTACACTGTAGATTTGAGAAGTAGTTATTTTTTCTAAGGTTCAAAGTATTTATGTCACCACTCCAGCACAGGATGTTTCCAGTAAATATCACTCTATAAATGTGCCTGATTCTTTTTATCTTTCAAGGATCTTCTGGTTTCTGCTTGTTCTCCC
>NW_011495076.1:12595446-12610686 GCF_000754665.1 Bison bison bison | reverse complement strand
ACCAAGAAAGTTCTAATATGGAGATTTAGAAACTGACTGAGTCATGTAATTTCATTGCTGGAAAATGCTAAAAGAACCACTGAAATTTTTGTTAACATTTGTTCCTGCAACTATATTTAAATAAAGGGTTATACTTCTAGCATTAGCATTGAATCTTCTAGTTTTTGTTGAATTTCATGTATTGTAGGTATTCTATAAGAATGGTTTGCTTTTTTTGGTAAGAAATCAGTTGATATTTAATACAGAAGGAAAAAAAAAGATTGTCATTCCTTAAAGGTAGAAACAGAAACTTTGACATTAAAGGAACTTTATCTCTTGACATGAAAACTTGATTTTAAAACGTAGTCATCTGTAGAAGCCTTTATTTTTAATATAAAACTAATAATCTAGTATAATCGGATCCTGGTTGAAGGAAAAACTATTTTTTAAGACTTTAAATTTTCCATGGGAATCTTGCATTTAGGTTACATCTAAATCAAGTGAATTAACATGTATATTTTGATACTTTTTAAATCAAAGATATTTTTATTTTCCGTATACTGTACATTAACTCTTCTTTTTTCCATACTAAACATTAGTTACAAAATGAACGAGAAAATGATCCAACTCATATACCGTTAATGGAAGAAGTATCTACATGGAATAGTAGGATTTTGAAGAGGACGGCTATTACAGTATGCGGATTTGGGTTTCTTCTTTTCATCTGCAAGCTAGCTTTTCAGAGAAAATAACCCTAATGTTTGTTTTGAATAATGTATGTGTTCCTTATTCAAATTACCTAAAAATGTTGCTTTTAACTATTTGTGACACACTGTAACTACCTTTGCCAGTACTCTGTAGGAAGAATTATGATAGTATAGAGCAGAATGCTTTTCTTTAAAAAGTGGTTTGTCAGTTTGAATTGAAAATATAATTCGTTATATTTTTATGTTAATTTTGATCAAGCAGTAAATTATAAGTGATTTTTAAGTTTGATCCTATCCTATGTAAATCACATTCAAAATAAAAGTTTTATCTAATATTCTTTGACATTTAGAAAAGAATGTTCATTTGTCACAGTAAATCTACAGAATTTGTAAAGTGTTCATAAACAGTAGCTTTCTTTTAGTCTGTGTCTTCCCTTTCCATTACTATGTAGTAAGGACTTATTTAGTTTTTTTAGTTATATATCATTATGTAGAAATTATTAATTTGAGAATATTTTAGAGAATGCAGAGTATAGATAAAATGTGAAAATTTTTAATCATTTATTAAAAACAGGAAAAATATTTTAAATGTAAATTTTAAAAAGCAGAAAATTTAGAGTAGTGTGGAAAGCCCAAAGCACATTAGAATTTTTTATGTAGTGTACTTTGGGAACATATGACATGTACTGCGTGTAACATTGTTGAGGATGGTATGAAAGTGAATGGCATTTGGCATATAATTTCTCATACCAATCTAAAGAAGTAATGCATGATTTATGAGTTTTTTTTCAAAATCAAAATAATGATGTTCAGATTATAAAAGTGAAGAAAAGGCAGGCCTAATTTAGCAGGCAATATGGTAGACTTCGGAGAAGGCAATGGCACCCCATTCCAGTACTCTTGCCTGGAAAATCCCATGGACGGAGAAGCCTGGTAGGCTACAGTTCATGGGGTCGCAAAGAGTTGGACACGACTGAGAAACTTCGCTTTCACTTTTCACTTTCATGCATTGGAGAAGGAAATGGCAACCCACTCCAGTGTTCTTGCCTGGAGAATCCCAGGGACTGGGGAGCCTGGTGGGCTGCCATATACGGGGTCGCACAGAGTTGGACACAACTGAAGTGACTTAGCAGCAGCAGCAGCATAGTAGTTAAATCTCGCTTTATTTAAATAGTACCATATTTAGATGCAATTGACACACAGTTATTAGAAGGTAAACATCAAACAAAGAAGAAAATTGTGGAAAAGAAGAACAGCATGAGGAATATTATTAGTAGCTCTTGGTTACACCAAAGCAGCAAGGTTTGAGTCGTTCTTTTTTTCTGAGAATTACTCAACGATACAGTTTTGGAAGGAATTGGTGTCTGACATTTTAACCTAAGTGCCACAGCAAGACATTTTTTTCTAATATCCCTCATTTAAATTTAAGGCTTCAAGTGTTAGAACTAATGTAGAGAATGGATAGGATAATAGGTACTTCTTTTAACATAGATCGTATTTCCCTACTAGCCCAGTGCTCAGGCAGACAGAGGTGTTTAATAAATGTTAGTTTTAGTTTCCTTTAAAAAAAAAAAAAAACTAGGAAAGTGACACACTACCTGATTGTTTACTTAACGGTAGTCTTTCACCTCAGTTCATCTTTAAAGACCATCAGTTGGCTCAACGGATTGCTAAATTTTTTCACTAACCAAACCAAACTGTATGCATCTCTTAAATGGTAAGACAAACTATGAAAATGCAAATTGATAAAATATTTGCTTTCAAAAAGGATATATTGCACAATTCCTTAAAATATTGATGTTTTAGTAGTAGCGGTGGTAATAATAATCTGTCCCAGTATATGTCAAATATAATTAGCTATTCAGGGAAAAGAAGTACTGTAAAGTCCATTGTATCTGCATTATCTGAGTATTTTCATTCCCTTGACAAATACGGTATAATTTTCAGATTATAGACTGAGAATAAGTAGGACAGCATTTGTTGTAATTAAATTGTTTCTTCCTGGGTAAAATAAACTTTTTCTCCTGGTTTAAAATTAGTTATTTTATCTAGCATGTAAGTCCCTTCTTACTCTGATTATTTGACTTAATTACAGTGCTTTACTATGAGGGAGGCAGGGTATAACGTCTGGAATATTCATTCTTTTATAAGATAGCTCATTAAAAACCATTTGTCTTCCTTTTATAGAACAAACTCAGTGGAGAACCTCCTTAAAACTACAGACAGAAGTGGTGTAAACCTAATTTTAATTTTATGTACTTGAAAGTAGTAAAACTTTATTAATTGGTGATTAGTTGGGATCAAAAAATGTTCCTGTACCTTTGGAATCAACTTTGAAGCTCAGATAATTCATTATAAGCACTGGTTAGAATGCAGGTATCTTTCACACACACAAAAAGTATGCTTACTTGCCACTCTCCTCCAGTGCCATGCCTAGCGCCCTCCACCAGTTCTATTCCATGTCCCTGGTATATTCACTAACCTTTTTACTTCTCAAACTTCTAAGACCTCTTTCTCTTGATCTCATTCTTAAATAATGGCCTTGCTTCTTAATGTCCTGGGAAACAGAATCAGTTAAAGAAGAACTTCCACACTGGGTTTCCTTTAGTTATGTCAGCAAACTCTTTTTGTAAAGGACCAGATACTAAATATTTTAGCTTTTGCAGGCCATATGGTCTATGTCACAGCTTTTTAACACCACCACTGTAGCGCATTGTAGCACATAAATTAATAGATGTGGCTGTGCTACAGTAAAACTTTACAAATACAGGTGATTTCCTGGAGTTAGCCCACCAAGCTATTGATTGCCAAGCTATTGATTGCCAACCTCGGTCTAATGTCACACAGTTACAAATATGAATTAAAAATAATAATAATATCCAGTCTAACAATCTGTCTTTTGATTGAATTATTTAATATACTCACATTTAGTGTTACTAGTTTATTATTAGAATATTATAAATATCTGTCATTTTAATTTTTATGTCTCATATTAAAAAATCTAATGATTTTTCACATTTTTGAGTTATTTTTTCAGTTTCTCTAGGGCTTACCATGTATATTTTAACCTACAAGAATCTGCTTCTGATTTACACTAACTTGGCAACCCACTCCAGTGTTCTTGCCTGGAAAATCCCAGGGACGGGGGAGCCTGGTGCGCTGCCGTCTATGGGGTCGCACAGAGTCGGACAGGACTGAAGTGACTTAGCAGTAGCAGCAATTTCAGTGAGATATGGAAACATTCCTGTAGAGCTCTATTTCATTGTCTTCCATCTTTATACTGTTATTGTTATGCATATTACATCTATATATATATTATAAACCTAACAATACAGTGTTTAATTATTGCTTTATGTAATTCTGTGTCTATTAAAGAAACAGAGAAGATAACCATCAAGCTTATAGAATGTGTCATTAACTTTCTTATTTCTGGTCCTCTTCATTTGTTCCTATGGATTCAAGTTACCATCTGGTGTTGGAATCCTTACTCCAGTACAACTCTTTGCACCTACCCACTTTGTGCTGTTATTTTCAAATATAATACATTTCTATAAGTTACAAACCCAATGGTACTGTTATGTATATATTTCTTCAAATAACTGCTTTTTAAAAAGAAAGGAGAAGAAAGATATTGTTTTTTATAATCATATAATTATCTTTACTACTGCTTTTTGTTTTTTCTTAAATCTTTATATTCCCATTTGGGTTTACTTGTTTCCACTCTGAAAAACTTTAGTATTTCTTATAAGGTGGATTGCTAGCAATTCTCTTTTAAGTTGTGTCTACTTGGTAGTCTTTGTTTTGCCTTTATTTTTAAAAGAAAGTTTTTCTAGATATAAGATTCTAGGCTGACAGGGATTTTTTTCTTTTAGAATTTTGAATATGCTGTCTCACTGCTTTCTAGTTTTCATGGTTTATTTAAATGATAAGTCAGCTTTTGAACTTTGGGGGCTTCCTTGTACAAGTTTTCAAGATTTCCTCTTTGTCTTTTAGCATTCTTACTATGATATGTATGTGTTTGAGTTTCTGTATTTATACTACTTGGGAGAAGTTCATTGAGCTTCTTTGATGTGTAATGTTTTTCATCAAATTTGGGAAATTTTCAGCCATGATTTCTTTGAATGTTTTTTCTATTTCTTTTTCTTCTCAGTTTCTGGTATTCCCATTACACCTGTATTGGTGGATCCAAAAGTATCCAACTTTTTTTTCTGTTTTTCTTCATTCTTTTTTCTGTCTCTTCTTCAGGTTGCATAATGTTCATCCATTTATCTTCACTGATTCTTTTTTCTAGTTCAAGTTGACTGTTTAGTTACTATAATTTTTTATTGCAATTATTGTGCTTTTTAATTTCATAATTTCCGTTTGATTCTTTTTTTATGATTTCTGCCTCTTTATTGACATTCTCTATGATGAAACATTTTCTTCATACCTTCCTTGAGTTCTTTAAACATATTTATAGTGGCATCTCAGAGAAGGCAATGGCACCCCACTCCAGTACTCTTGCCTGGAAAATCCAATGGACGGAGGAGCCTGGTAGGCTGCAGTCCATGGGGTCGCTAAGAGTGGGATACAACTGAGCGACTTCACTTTCACTTTTGACTTTCATGCATTGGAGAAGGAAATGGCAACCCACTCCAGTGTTCCTGCCTGGAGAATCCCAGGGACGGTGGAGCCTGATGGTCTGCAGTCCATGGAGTCGCACAGAGTCGGACACGACTGAAGCGACTTAGCAGCAGCAGCAGCATAATGGCATCTTTGAAAGTATTTATTAAAAATAACATCTGGCCCCTCTCACAGTCTCTGTTGCCTACTCTTTTTTCCTATGTATGGGTCACACTTGCCCATTTCTTTGCAAGTCTCATAATTTTTTGTTAAAAACTGGCTATTGTGGAAAGGGATTCCTTTCTCTCCCCCCACAAGGAACTGCTGTTGTTGCTCTTTGCTTTTTTATTTGTTTAGTGACTTGGCTGGTCTATTTTACTGAAACCTGCTTCCCCCAAAGTGTGGAGCCCCTGATGTCACTTTTCAGAGAATGCAGTCTTAGGCATGTACACACTCACCCTGGTATGGCAGTGGTTTTAGCAGGGCTAAACCTGCAGTCTCTTTCTCTTTTTCTGACTGTCTCTTTTTCTAATATCTCTTAATAGGCTGGCTGCCTCATTTGGTATTACACCCAGCCCATGCTTTGCTGTGCTGTGCCGAGTCGCTCAGTCGTGTAACCCCATGGACTATAACCCTCCAGGCTCCTCTGTCCATGATGATTTTCCAGGCAAGAATACTGGAGTGGGTTGTCATGCCCTCTGCCAGGACACTGAGCCCTTAGGTTCCACCATTACTGGTTGATTGCTTGATCTTTTTTTGACATGGCCCTGGAACATGCATTACTCAGCAGTCTGATAGAATTAAATTTGGATGGGATAGTTTTTGAGGCCATCTTTTGAGGCATATTCTGACCAAGGGACAGTCCCTCTCAGCTGTCTCTCCCTGCTTCTCTGGTCAACTAGTTGGCCTACAATTTAGCTTGTTGCTCCTAATTAAGAAGAAATGTTTTCTTCAAGAGTGCCATTGGGCTTGATTTTCTCCACATTCTCTTTCAAATGAAGTCAGTTCCTTTGGGGAGAAGAATGAAACTCTCTCCTTTCTTATGGACTGCTTCTTTCCCTGGACAAAATCTCTGAGCCACTCCTCTGAGTGCTGGGTGGGGCAGTAGCCTCTGGTCTTTTGGGTTTGTTTCTTACAGTTCTGTTCTTCCAGTCCTGTGAGTGAGCTGGCATAACGAAGATGGGGCCTTAGTGTCTGGCCTTGCCATTCCTGGGGTAAAGCCCTCATCCCATGAGCTCAATGAAAGGAGAGAACCCTCTGCCTTTCAGCCACACTCATCAGAATTTAGCCACTTAAGCTTAGAGTCAGACGGCCTTAGAAAAGCTGGAGGATTGCCCTTTAGATGAGATGAGATATGGTAACCCTTACTTGGGAGCTGAGGGGAGAGGGAGCCCCATCTTGTTGACCACAAACTGAGTTGGTGTAGGTTTCTTTGAATAAATATTTTTTTCATTTGTTCTGAGCCCTTAGGACTCTTTGCAAGGATTTTTAGTAAAGTTGTGTGTTTATAGCTTTCTCTAGCTTTGCTTCTTTGGAGAGTATGTCCATGCTGTTCTTTACACTTCTATCCTGGCAGTGAAACTCCTACACCGGTATTTCTAGGGTATTTCTAGGGTCCTTTAACATAGTGCTTGGCTCAGAATAGTATGAAAGAATTTTTTTAAGCCAAAAACATTAGCTAAATACTTTCATGTAAGCTTTACCTCCCTCCAGGTTAGTAGCACAGGATGCTTAAAATTCTAAGAACACCTAAAAAGAAGCAAAAGAGAGAGACCACCTCGGTTTGACCAGGAAACATTATGAGTAGATAAATGATGGGTAAAGCAAGGCTACACTCTAAATTTTGAAAACTTTCCTGTGGAAGGTATTTAAGCTAATACCATAATTAATTATATGCATTAAATATAGGAAACAGGATATATAAAAGTCTAATGAAGCCAGCTACAATTTCAAGCACCAGAATTGAAATTGAGTTTGTTTTTTAATGTGACTTTTTACACTGACAGCCTTTTTTATTTATCCTAACATTATCCAAAAGTTAATCTTTAAGAACACAGATAACCACGATGACTTCTGATTTGCACTCCAAGTCACTCTGTCACTGCTTAATAAATAATCATTTGTAGCTCTGTGGGGGTGGAAATAGGGTGGGGATTTTCTTTTTGGCACATCCACTA
Source organism: Bison bison bison (assembly GCF_000754665.1). Classification (NCBI taxonomy): domain Eukaryota; kingdom Metazoa; phylum Chordata; class Mammalia; order Artiodactyla; family Bovidae; genus Bison; species Bison bison. Next base: position 12,603,221 of record NW_011495076.1, on the reverse strand, counting down.
GTGAGTAATACATTTATTTCAAGTGCCAATAAAAATGTTATACTGGACTTATGTGACACATTTGTTAGTTATTAAAGAAAGTAATTCTAAACTATTTGAGCTATGCTCTATTATTATATTTCTCTACCTATAAATTCAGATTATCCTATCAATAGTCTAAACAAAGTGAACAAATTTTTAATACTGCATAACAGTTTGGGGGAGAGAGTAAATAAAATGCCATTTTTGGAAGTGTCACCATCTCTGGACTTATCTCTAGAAGGCAGTATTATTCACCTTTCTCTTCACAACTAATCTTTCATAATTGTTTCCATGAATTGTCTTCCTTCCTGGAATCTTTCTAACACTTTATCCATCTTTCTTTTCTTTCCTTTTGAAGTCTGCCTGGTGTTACATGCTGCCTCTTTCCTCTCAAGCCTTCACTTTTCTGTTGACAATGAGGTAAAGCAGAAGGTAGCCTGTGTTCCTAGCCCTGTTGCATTACCTTGTACATTCTCAGTCTTGGTTTCCTCATCTGTAAAACAGGTTCTAAAGACTAAATGAATCAGAACAATGCCTCCTTGTTAATAGGGCCAGTTTGGAGTTCTGAAATTAGAATAAAATCATAGGGGCTTTATGTAAGAGAATCAGTGCTTCCTAGACACATTGAACCCCTCATAAGTGGTTTTGCTTTTGATTTCTCATCCAGAGATCTGATAAGAGAATTGATCTTAACATTGGGTTATTGCCAATATTTTATAATAAATTTTGGGGAAATTACTAGTAATTACATTTCAATTCATTAAACAATTACTAAGTGCTTAGTATGTATAAGACAGTAATATGCCCATATATTACATGTTTTATATGAGATCAAAAAACTCAAATACTTTTTGCTATTAACAGAGACAATGAGGTTACTGTCTTAAAGACATAAGCTTAAAAAAAAAAAAAAAAGCCACTTTGTAAAACTGTTTCATGGAAAGGGTGTGGTTGAGCATTTTGTCTTTAATTTCCACAGTTGAGAATGCCCTGTGGAATTCTCAGGTCGTGATAGATTCACTTATCTTACGGGAGAAGGGCTCACTCAACCTCAGTCAGTGCCTTCCTACAAAAAAAAGAAAAACAGCAACAAAGGGAAAACTGGCTAAGTGCCAGTGTGTGAAATCTTTTAGAAGAGATTTAGACTATATTTAAAGTAAGCGGGACTTCCCTAGCGTTAAGTGGCTAAACCTCATGCTCCCAACGCAAGGGGCCCAGGTTCAGTCCCTGGTCAGGAACTAGATCCCACATGCCACAATTCAAGAGTTCACATGCCACAGCAAAAGATCCCGTGTGCCTCAACTGAGACCCAGCACAGCCAAATAAATAAGTATTAACAGAGTAAGCTTCTACTTACAGATTTAAGATTCATTGTGCTAAACCAATTTTTGGAGTTACATATATTCAATTTCCTGTGCCATCAATGTAAAGTATTAAAATCAGATACCTAGAATATTTGGTAGTAGTACTATTAACCATCCAGTTACTGGTAATAGAACAATTAACTATAGTTAGTGGTAGAACTACAGTTGTCATGTTAGTGGCAATATTACATTAACACTGGGGTTAGCTGTGGTGAACGAAAATTGGACTTAAAATGTAGAAATGAAAGATTAGAGTTAGCATGAAAGTTCAGTCAGTTTCTAGATAAAATAGGAATAGCATCATAGAATGAAAGAAAAATTATGCATTTTGTTGTTAATAAAGTTTAGTTTCCTGAAGTATATGCCATGATGTAACTCCCAGATTGCTCTTTAAGAATAAAGAACTTATTCCCACAGCGGCTGAGAATGCAGCTAGCAGAAAGGCCTCTTTAGAAGTTTTCTCTGCTAATGAAAGATGCCTTCCCAAAAGCATGTCCTACTCCCAGCAATGACTAATCAACATAGGGCTTTAAAAGCCCCAATTTCAAGGACGCTTGAAGGCAATGGTACCCCACTCCAGTACTCTTATCTAGAAAATCCCATGGACGGAGGAGCCTGGAAGGCTGCAGTCCATGGGGTCGCTAAGAGTTGGACACGACTGAGCGACTTCCCTTTCACTTTTCACTTTCATGCATTGGAGGAGGAAATGGCAACTCACTCCAGTGTTCTTGCCTGGAGAATCCCAGGGACGGCGGGGCCTGGTGGGCTGCGGTCTATGGGGTCGCACGGAGTCGACGACTGAAGCGACTTAGCAGCAGCAGTATCCCAAATCAAGATTAACTCCAAAGGACCATCCCACTTTCAGGGCTCCTTGTGGGGTTGGCTGAGGCCTTCATCAACACTACATCACAGGGACTTGCCTGGTGGTCCAGTGGCTAAGACTCTGTGCTCCTAACGCAGGGGGCCGGGGTTCAGTTCCTAGTCAGGGAACTAGATCCCACATGCAACAACCAAGACACAGCACAGCTAAATGAATATTTTTAAAGACTGTCACAGTCCATCTTCTCCCTCTACCCAGTCTGCTTCCTTCCCTTCCCTTGCACAGGTTTTCCTCCCCAGAGCTCTCCCTAATAAATGTCCTGTACGCTAATCTTCATTCACTTCATGTTTGCTTTCCAGGGATCCCAATTCTGTCAACTGACCAGCAGAGCCTTGCATAAATCATGAAATGTATTATCATTGTTAATAACTTCTCCAGAACTTAGTTTCCTAATCTGAAAAATAAAGCTCATTCTGAACTAGAGTTGTTGAAATGTTAAATGGAGTAACATACAAGGGACTGTAGAGTTTTATAGTTAATGCAGACTTGTGACTAAACAGACAGTTCCAGTTTCAGCTCTGCCTCTTAACTACCCGTACAACTTTTATAACACTACCAAAAATCTCCAACTCTCTGGTTCTTCATCCATAACATAAGAATAATAATCAGATTAAAAATAATTGCTTTAATTGGGTGTTTACTATATGCCAGTCATTTGGCTAATTTTTAAAAACCTATATTTTAATAGACTTATTTAAACCGGTAAGGTTGTTATAAGGACTAACGAAGTAAGGCAATATAAAGGGTTTTCTACAATGCATGATATATAGCATACATCAAATAAATGGTAGCCAGTATAATTTCTGTTAAAATTTATCATAAAGCATTCACTACAAGTGACTTGTACCAAAAATCAAATCTTTATATTGCCAGGACCAGATTTTTGTGACATATAATTAAAAATAGTGACATATAAGGGGGCCGGAAAAAAAAAAAGTGACATATAATTAAAAATACTTAAATTGTCTAAGCTAACACAGATACATTCACAATCCACAAGACAACATTTAATAAACCAAGCAGATAAATTATTTAAGATTCCATTTCCCATCTTCCCTTTTAATAGGTGGTACTATGCTCAAAAGCGGAAACCATTTGTCTATAAAGCCAAGTTTATTAAACCCTCTTGTGATGATGGTGAGAGCTAGAGTTTGCATTCTTATCATCCATAGATGAAAACTGAGGAGATATGTAATTCAGTCCTGGTCAGACTGTCAGCTTGATAATGACACCCTAATACATGTTCAGCTCAAGCAACAAAGAGGACCTCTTCTCCCAGAAATGGTTTACAGAGCATGAGGGCCACCAGTTTATCGACCTGAGAGGGACACATTTTTTCAGCCATTTATTAACTTCACTGATGTTCAAAATATTTACCTACTTTATGTCTACTTGAAAATGAATACTAAAGACATGGTAAAAATCTGGGCCAACTGAATTGATAAACATTGTGAAATGATTTCATTTTAAGCACAGATATGAGGCTGTTCCCAAATCCCTGAAAGCCACAGATGGAGCCCCACACTAAGAACAGTGCAAGAATCCTCCTAGTATAGATCCTGGGGCAGCTGCACCAGCTCTGAATTGTTGACCTCTACATTATGAGAAACATTAACTCATCCTTTGGGGTTTTCTGTTAATGGTGTCAAAGGTATCCCAACTGATAGAGGGTTGTACCTATGGTACCTCATTCCCCAATTTGCTTTTTCCATAAACACTGTTTTCAGATACATCCATGTTAAAACATGAAGATGTAATGAATTCCTTTTAACTGCTCTACAATATTTCATTATATATTATTCCATCCCACAGTTTACCTACTTGTTCCCCCACTGATAAAATTTTGAGTTATTTTGGACTTACTCTTCTCCACAGTATTATATTATATATACTTGTACATGTGTCCTTGTGTAAATATGACAAAGTTTCTTTAACTACATTTAACAGTGGAATAGCTAGTTGTCAGGCACAAAAATCTTCAATTTCTATTTCGTTACCTATTGATGTTGCCGGGTATTTCTGTTTGCCCCCTTGAGATCCTCTCTCCACCCCACTCCACCCTGGGAAGCTGAATCTATGAAATGCATCAAAGGACCCTTCAACTCCTGATGGAATTTATCCAGTGACAGAATATCTGAAGGAGAGTAAGGTGTAGATATTTATTCACCTGGCAGTACTTCCTGTGAGACTACTACCTGTGCCCCTCAACTGAAGGCTTTGTCTCAAGACAATCTCAAAATTCATTCCTGGGTTCCTGGAAACTTTACTTCCTTGCACATCCGTTCTGGTCTGGGGGTGGTAGCAGCTTCTCTGCCCACACTTTCAAAAACAGTCTCTTTGCAAATCACATCTCCTTGAGTTATCATGCCATGTGTTTCCAGGTGAGAGCCTGACTGCATCACTGCTATTCTACACTCTTGAAGGAATCTATATTAATTTACAGACCTACCAGCCATGCCAATGCTTAAAATTAATGTCCTTAAGTTTCCTCCTACCTGATGGATTCAGTAAAATTGATTGTTTTTTATTTTGTGCTCTGATTACTAGTGTAACTGAGCATTTCTTAGATTTATAGGCCATTTTCTCCCTATAAATTGTTTTCTACTATCATTTGCTTATCTTTCTACTGAACTGTTTCTTACTGGGTTTTACTCCTTTAAATATTTGAAATATCAGTCATTTACCTGTAACATGTACTGGATTTCTGTCTACTGCTTATCTTTTGTTTATGATGTTCTTTGTTGCCCAAACATTTAAAAAATCTTACCTATATTTTTTGTTTTTAAAGTTTTAATTTTTATGTTTTAGACCTAACAGAGCTGAAAATTATTTTTATGCACAGTGTGAAACAGAAATCCAGTAACATTTCTTTCCTTATAGTGAGCCAATTTTCACATCACCATTTTAAAATAATCTTTTCCTCCTTGATTTGAAATGGTACTTATTTCTATGCCTAATTTCTAATGACTTATGGACCTGAGTTTTATGTTTTATTCCATGCATCTATTTGCTGTCAATATCACACTGTTTTAAGTACCAAGACTTTATAACATACCTTAATATCTAGTAGCACAACAGTAATTTACTACTCCATTTGAATTTGTTTATTGCTGGCTGAGAAACATAATTACTTCTGTGCTTGATCTTAAATACAAATCAAGATTCTGAACTGTCTTATTCATCTTAATAATTTTGCCCACTGATTGCTTCAGGTTTTCTATATATAGATTTGCAAATAATGAAATTTTGACCTCTTCCTATTTCTTATACTTATTTCTTTACCTTAGAACATTTTAGAACCTCAGTCCCAGTGTTAATAATAGCGGTCAAAATGGATGTTCTTGTTAATTTGGGGACTATTTCTAATACTTCCTAGTATTTCTTCCCTGTATTTATTCCCTTGCAATGGGAAAGCATGTGGAGTCTCTTTCATAACCCTCAGTATCCACATTGGCCATTTGATTTTTTTTTGGCCAATGGGACATTAGCAAAAAGGATGGAAACAAAGGCTTCAGGGTTTGCTTTAGGTGTGCCTTAGGCTTTCCACTCTTGTTGCTTTTCTGATCCTCCCTCACAACAAGTTCAAGATAGCTTAATATAATGAAATAACCATGCCCCCATTATCCTTCACTCTAGCAAACTCACTGACATGACAGTGAGGCCATCAAATGCGTGCCCAGCTCAAACCTGTTTACATTTCTGCTTCACAAAATAGCTAACACATGGCTATTATTTTAAGCATCAAAATTTTGGTTGTTTTAAATTATGTGTTACAAGGCAAAAAAAAAAAAAAATGATATAGTCAGTTAATGACAGCAGTGGGTTAAATATCACTAAGATTTTAAATTTAACCTAGTATTTCTGCTCATCTTTGCTATGAAGATTTGAGACTGTAATGTTAGGTGAATTAAAATTATTGTCTTACAGGTGGATTTTATTTTTTATCATTATATGATCCAACTTTTTTTTATCCCTAACTAATGTTTCTAATTAAAATTTTTTTTTTCTGATACTAGTAAAGGTATACTTTTTAAGAAGCTATTATTTTCCTGATATGTCCTTTACTATTCTCATATTTTCATTTTTTAACCTGTGTCCTAAAAGGAAATAAATTTGCCAATCCTGTCCTTAAAAAGAACTGGAAAGTTTAATTTACATTTCTTGTGATTATTGGTGTATTTATATTTATTCCCACCAAAATGGCAGCCCACTCCAGTGTTCTTGCCTGGAGAATCCCAGGGACGGCGGTGCCTGGTGGACTGCCATCTATGGGGTCGCACAGAGTCGGACACGACTGAAGTGACTTAGCAGCAGCAGCAGCAGCAGCATCCCTTTGGCTTTTATTAAGCTTTTCTCCTTTCCTTCATCTCACTGATTTATGAAGTTGTTTTTTGTTGTTGTTGTTTGTTTTTTGTTTATTTTGGCTGTACTGCAGGGCTTGTGGGATCGTAGTTCCTTGACCAGGGATTGAACTCGAGCCCTTGGCAGTGAAAGCACAGAATCCTAACCACTGGACTACCAGAGAATTCCCTATGGAGTTTTTTAAGTCCTCCTCTTTTTTCAACCATATTGTAAATTACATATTCTTTTTAGTGATTATCCTTAAAATTTTAACATAACAACAGATGCAAAGTCTAAGGAGAACGAGTAACTCTGCCTTCCTCTTAAAATTATAACCTGGAAAACTTTAACTCTGATCATTCTCCTTTTGTTTTATTTGCTCTTGTTCTTGTATTTGTTAGATATTTGAATATGTTCTTTGTGAAATGACTATCCAAGGTTTTTGCCCATTTTATAATTGGATCGTCTACCTTTTTCTTTTTTAACTGGCAGGAATTCTTACAATATTCAAGACAAAAGTCCTTTATATACATATTGAAAATATCTTCTCTTAGTCTGAGGTTTGCTTTTCAAACTTTCTTAATGGTGTATTTTGATGAACAGAAGTTCTTAATTAAGTTCAACACGTTTCTCTTTTCCCTCACACCGCTTTTAATGTTCTGTTTAAGAAATATCTGCTCATACAAAGGTCTTTAAGGTGTTGTCCTGTGTTTTATTCTTGAAGCTTGATTGTGTTGTTTAGTTTTCATATCAAGATTTATGATCAATGTCATAAATATGATCCATGTAAAAAAATACTTATTTTTTGGTATTATACGAGGTAGGGTTAAAGATTAATTTTGCTCATTCAGCTATCCATTTGCTCTAGTGCCAAATTTTGAAAGAAGCTTTCTTTCCCCAATAAATTGCTTTGCATTTTTCTGAAAAACAAGTTGATTCTGTATGTAGAGCCCCACTTAGGGACTCTATTATTTTAAACTTGTTTCTACTTGACTATTCTTGCAATTATCACTTGACCCTAATTATTATAGTTTTTGATTTAGGTCATACCTGAATGGTCTAGTGGTTTTCCCTACTTTCTTCAATTTAAGTCTGAATTTGGCAGTAAGGAGTTCATGGTCTGAGCCACAGTCAGCTCCTGGTCTTGTTTTTGTTGACTGTATAGAGCT
>NW_011495076.1:12583232-12594962 GCF_000754665.1 Bison bison bison | reverse complement strand
CATTTCAGTTCGCTGATTCCTAGAATGTCAACATTCACTCTTGCCATCTCTTGTTTGACCACTTCCAATTTGCCTTGATTCATGGACCTGACATTCCAGGTTCCTATGCAATATTGCTCTTTACAGCATCTTATGGCAGAAAGTGAAGAGGAACTAAAAAGCCTCTTAATGAAAGTGAAAGTGGAGAGTGAAAAAGTGGGCTTGAAGCCCAACATTCAGAAAATGAAGATCATGGCATCCAGTCCCATCACTTCATGGGAAATAGATGGGGAAACAGAGGAAATAGTGTCAGACTTTATTTTTCTGGGCTCCAAAATCACTGCAGATGGTGACTGCAGCCATGAAATTAAAAGACACTTACTCCTTGGAAGGAAAGTTATGACCAACCTAGATAGCATATTCAAAAGCAGAGACATTACTTTGCCAACAAAGGTTCGTCTAGTCAAGGCTATGGTTTTTCCTGTGGTCATGTATGGATGTGAGAGTTGGACTGTGAAGAAGGCTGAGCACCAAAGAAATTATGCTTTTGAACTGTGGTGTTGGAGAAGACTCTTGAGAGTCCCTTGGACTGCAAGGAGATCCAACCAGTCCATTCTGAAGGAGATCAGCCCTGGGATTTCTTTGGAAGGAATGATGCTAAAGCTGAAACTCCAGTACATTGGCCACCTCATGCAAAGAGTTGACTCATTGGAAAAGACTCTGCTTCTGGGAGGGATTGGGGGCAAGAGGAGAAGGGGACGACAGAGGATGAGACGGCTGGATGGCATCACTGACTCGATGGACGTGAGTCTGAGTGAACTCCGGGAGTTGGTGATGGACAGGGAGGCCTGGCGTGCTGCGATTCATGGGGTCGCAAAGAGTCGGACACGACTGAGCGACTGATCTGATCTGATCTGATTATAGTTTTTATTAAGTAAGTTTGAGAGCCCACAGCCCAACTTGGCTCTTCTTCAAAATTATTAGACTATTCTAAGCTTGTTGCATTTTCATATACATTTTAGAATCACTGCCTGAAGAGACTTATCTGTACTACAACTAATTTAGATAACAAGGTCCTAGACTTCAAACCAATACTATAATTCAATACGACAAGAGTGGGAGAGAGTGAAGGTTTTGTGCATGCAAAGTAATGTGAACTACTTCTGCCAGAGAGAAGAGTGTGGAAGGTTGTATTTTTCCATAGCTACAACAATATCTCCTATGTTACATGTCCTTCTGCTTTACCTTACTACACTCAAGATGGGCCCTCAAAAAATCTAGCTTTGAAAGCCAAGAAGCTTGCATCCATGAGATCTACAAGACTATAGTGAATGGAGAGACAGTTCTTAACAGGCTCACACAGACTCACTGGCTGCTTCTCAGAGCATAGAGCAGAGGCAGTAGGCTGAAACACTGGAGGCTCCTTCACGAAAAGAGGCTTATTTGCTTCTTTTAAACCCTTCAGCCTGAGGGCAGGCTTCTTATTCATCCAGTGAGAGGAACATAAAGGAAGAAAAGAATGAAAGAGAGTGGAGACAGCTTAAAGGACTTGCGGGACAACATCAAGAGGACCAATGTTCACATTATAGGAAACAGAGAAGGAGAAATGAAAAATGAGAAAGAATATTTAGGCCCCCCTAAAGGGGACGAAATATTTACTGAAAATTTGCCTAACCTGGGGAAGGAAACAGACATCAAGATCAAGGAAGCCTAAGAATGTTTCAAATAAAAGGAATCCAAAAAGACTCACATCAAGACACATTATAACTAAACTGTCAAAAGGTAAAAGATAAGGAGAGATTCTTAAAAGCAGCAAAAGAGGGACACTGCCAAGACAACAGAGTATAAAGACCATGAGGCTCACCTCCTCTCATGGGCACACCAAAATTACAAGTATTTATGTAAATACTATCAGTGAAAAAGACCAGAACGTCCAGAAAAGATGTTATGCAACTAAAGAGAAAAAGAAGGAACTGCAAAGAAATGGGTAGGAGTCTCAGAACCACAGTGTAGTTAAGACCAATACTCCCAGGTGGGTGACACTACCGAGAGAATCACTACAGTCGCATCGGTTCTCCCCAGGGAGTGAAGGGGACCAGCCCATACTGGGATCCTCAGATTGGAGAGCCCATGCTGGGAAGACAGCCCCAGAATGCCTGGCTTTGAAGGCCAGTGGAACTTACTTCCAGGAGACCCAGGGGGCTGTGGGAAATAGAGACTCCACCTTAAACAGTGCACTCAGTATCTAACATGCTCTGGGACCCAGGGCAGAAGTACTAATTTAAAAGGAGCTTGATGAAACCTGATGACTGAGAGAGTTTTCCAAAGAGGCAGGAGGCAACTGAAGCTCGCCTTGGGGACACAGCCAGTGGCAGCAGCCATCCTAGGGGCTCATTCTGCTACCTGGACACTGGTGCTGGCAAGTTTGGAATCCTTCCTCTACCTTATTAATCCTAGGACCCCTGCCCCAGATCCCAGCCTGTAGGCACCAGGACTAGGGCATCTCAGGCCAAACAATTAACTGGGTGAGGACACAGGCTCATCTGTCAGCAGATGCCTGAACACCACCTGAGCTCACAGCCGACCCTGGATATGGCCCTGGCCATCAGCGGCCCAGGACTGGCCCCACTCACCAGTGGACAGGCATTAGACCTGAGACCCAGGACCCTACAGCCAGATGGCCAACAGACACATGAAAAGATGCTTCACATCACTACAGCAGGAAAGTACAAATAAAAACCACAATGAAGTATCCTCTGACACCTGTCAGAATGACTATAATCAAAATACAACAAGTAATAAATGTTGGTGAGTATGGGGAGAAAAAGGAGCCCTAGGTCCCTGTTGGTAGAAATGTAAATTGGTACAGCCACTGTGGAAAGGAAGTATGGGTGTTTCTCAAAAAACTAAAAAATAGAACTACCATATGATTCAGGAATTCTAGTCCTGCATATACATCTGAAGAAAACAAAAACACTAATTTGAAAAGATTCATGTAATTCATTCAATTGTAAAACATTCAGTGTTCATAGCAGCATTAGTTACAATAGCCAAGATGTGGAAGCAACCTAGCTGTCTACATTTTGAGACATGAAAATGGAAATATATCAAAACTAATGGGATACAACAAAAGCAGTTCTGAGAGAGAAATTCATGGTGATAAATGACTACATTAAGAAACAAGAAAGGTCTCAAATAAACAATATAACTTTATACCTCAAGAAACTAGAAATAGAACAAATTAAGCCCAGAATTAGTAGAAGGAAATAACAAAGATCAAAGTGGAAAGAAATGAATTAAAGTTTTAAAAGATAATAGAAAAGATCACCAATGCAATGGACATAAACTTGGGCAAACTTTGGGAGATGGTGAGACGCCTGGTGTGCTGCAGTCCATGGGGTCACAAAGAGGTGGACATGACTGAGCGACCGAACAACAAGAAAAGATCAATGAATCTAAGAAATGGTTTTTTGAAAAGATAAGCAAAATTGACAAATCTTCAGCTGGACTCACCAAAAATAAAAGAGAGAACTCAAAATCAGAAATGAAAGAGAAGACAACATAATTTATGCCACAGAAATACAAAAAATCATAAAGACTACTATGAAGAATTATACACTAAAATGGGCTTACCCAATGGCTCAGTGGTAAAGAATCCATCTGTAATGCAGGAGCTGCAGGAGACACAGGTTCGATCCCTGGGTCAAGAGGATCCCCTGGAGAAGGGAATGGCTACCCAATCCAGTATTCTTGCCTGGAGAATCCCCATGAACAGAGGAATGCAGCAGGCTACCGTCCATGCAGTCATAAAGAGTCAGAGATGACTGAAGCAACTTAGCACACATATACCAAAACATTGAACAACTTAGAAGAAACGTTTAAGTTCCTAGAAGCAAACAACATATCAAGGCTAAAACATGAAGAAACAGAAAATCTGAGCAGATCTATTACTAGGAAGGAGATGGAATTAGTAATAAAAAAAAAAAATTCCCAACAAACAAAAGTCAGGAACAGATGGCTTCACTGGTCAATTCTATGAAACATTTTAAATAGAATTAATAACAATCCCTCTCAAACTTTTCCCAAAAGATAGAAGAGAGAACACTTCCAAACTCATTTTATAAGGCCAGTATTACTCTGATACCTAATGTCTAAAACTAGACGAGAACATGACAAGAAAAGAAATTATAGTCCAATATTCTTGATAAACACAGAGGCAAAAATCCTCAACAAAATACTAGCTAACCAAATTCAACAACACGATTAACCATATTGTTACCATAAACGTCTACCATAATCAAGTAGGATTTATTCCAGGCATGCAGTGATGGTCCAGTCAATGCCTACAAACCAGTGTGTGATATACCACATTAACAAAAGGAAGGATAAATTCATATGATCATCTCAACAGACACAGGAAAAGCACTTGACAAAATTTGACATCCATCGCTCATAAAAATACTCAACCACGTGGGTTTAGAAGCAATGTATAATACCTTAACACAAGAAAGGCCATATATTATAAGCCTTCAGCAAACACTTTACTCAATGGCTTTTTTAAAAAAAAGAAACCTTCTAAGATCAGGAAAAAGACAAAGATTCCCACTCTCACCACTTTTATTCAACATTGGAAGTGCTAGCCAGAGTAATAGTCAAGAAAAAAAGAGAAAAAAGCCATCCAAATTGAAAAGGAAGATGAAATTTGCAGCTATTTGCAGATGACATGATATTATATATAAGAAAGCTAAAAACTCCACCAAAAGAACTATTATAATAAATGCATTCCATGCACTTGAAGGATATAAAATCAATATACAAAAGTTAGTTACATTTCTATATACTAATAATGAACTATCAAAAAGGGAAAATAAAAAGTTACATTTTAAATTGCATAAGAGAATAAAATACCTAGGAATAAATTTAGCCAAGGAGATGAGATACACATACAATGAAAGCTATAAGACACTGATGAATGAATTAGAAGACATAAATAAATGGGCTTTATAACAACTACCCAAAACAGGCTTCCCTGGTGGATCAGTGGTAAGGAATACACCTGCACTGCAGGAAACACGGGAGATGTGGCTTCAGTCCCTGGGTCAGGAAGATCCTCTGGAGAAGGAAATGGCAACCCACTCCAGTTTTCTTGCCTGAAGAAATTCATGGACAGAGGAGCCTGGAGGGCTACAGTCCATAGAGTCACAAAGAGCCTGATATGGCTGAGCAACTGAACACAACACAAACCCAAAGCAATCAATAGATTCAATGCAATGCCTATCATAATTTCAGTGAAACCACTATCACACAATGTTATTATTTTTGCCTTCAACTATCAAACATATTTTTAAGAACTGGAGAGAAGCAGAAGTTTATAATATATATCCATCTATTTACCATTTCTTTGCCTTTTATTTTTCATACCAGATTTTCCAAATTTCTTTCTTGGATCATTTTCCTTTTAACTTAAAATTTTCCTTTGGCCATTTCTTTTAAAAACAAGTCTACTGATAATTAATTTTATGTTTTTCCTTCATCTGAGAGTATCTTTATTTCATTTTCATTCATGAATGTATTTTCACTGGATATAGAATTCTGGACTGAGCTCTTTTCTCTCAGAGCTTTGAAAAAGACTGTTTCATTCCTTTCTGCTTTCACAATTTTTCATGAGAAATCTACAGTCATTCAAATCATCATTTTCCTTTGTTCCTCATAAGTAATGTATCACTTGTCTCTATTGTCATACAAGATTTGGTCTTCCTCTTTAGGTTTTGGTAGCTTTGTTATTATGTGTCATGGCATGGATTTCTTTGGGTTTGTCCTGTTTGGGGTTTTTGAATCTCAAGGTTTTTGCCTTTGACCAAATTTATGAAATTTTTAGCCATTAGTTCTGCAAATATTTTTTGTTGCAATGGACTGTTTATATTGTTTCAGAGATTCCTGAAGCTTTGTTCATTTCTTTTCACTCTTTTTTTTTCCTTCTGTTATGACTAGATAATTTCTACTGATATGGCTTCAAGTTCACTCACATTTTTCTGCCATTCCAATATTGCTACTGCCCTTATTCGGTGAGATATTTCACTGTCTCACTGTGGAAGACAGTACATATTCTTTCAGTTCTAAAACTTCTGTGCGGGTCCTTTTTCCATTTTCTGTCTCTTTCCTGATGTTTCCTATTGTCCATTTGTTTCCAAAGTATTCATCTTTACTTCTTGGAGCATTTTCATCAGAGCTGCTTCAAATGTCTGTGATAACTTCAACATCTGTGTCACCTATGAAATGGTGTCTGTCCACTGTCTTTTCTAGTCACTTTGGAATGTTACAGGTTCTTTGTATGTCAAGTCATTTTTTGGCATCCTGGACATTTTGAATAGAATGTTGAGACTCTAAGTCTTGTTTAAATCCTATGAAGAATGTTGATATTCCTGTTGTAGCACATAATCAAGCCAGTTGGGTTCAGGCCAAAAATTCTGACCACCTTACCTTTCTGTGGGTTCTTGCTCTGGTGTTATTAACATTTCAGTTTTCAAGTTTTGTAATGCTATTTCCATGCCTGCCTCCATGTGTAAAGCCCAGTGGTTTATCTGGGACCTGACAGAGGTATATCCCACTGTTCTTTTCTCAAAGTATGATTTTTAGAGTCAGATCCACATGTGCATACCCTGGGAGGTCAGCATAGGAGTTCACATATACCTTTGTGGGATTACTTTCCCAAGCTCTTCATTCTGTATGTGATTTTCTAGATACTTTTGGGTCTTCTGTTCAGAAACTGTGGTTTTAGTTATTTCACTCTGTCATATATTTCCTGTGACTATACCCTTCTGGAGCCACACAGCAGGAGAGAAAGAGAAAGGGGAGAAAAGCCATGAAATTTTGTCCCACCTTCTTGGTACCAAGTTCTTCAGTGTGGAGAGGATTTTTCCCATCTCTTAAGAGTTTTAGGCACATGTGGGTCCTTGCTGCTGCTAATGCCATTACTGCCAATATCAACTTTCTAGGGCATGAGTTATGAGAGACATTGGGGGCTGGGGGAAAGTGGGATTTTCCCCACTCTCTCTGAGTATGTTAGGAGTTCCTTTTAGGCTCCTTGAATCAAAATTCTAGAGACTGTCCCTGGAGATCTCTCTGCCCTACTCCAGTATTTGCGTGCTTTGGGTCCAGGCTGCATGATACCAGAGGAGATACAAAAAAGAAACTTATCACTTAGTCAACTTAAAATGTCAGTGATTCTTAATCCATTCACTTTTCAAAGTGAATGCTTCACTGCTACCATTCACTTTTCAGAGTCCTCAAATAGCTTCTCTCTGCAATCCTTCCACATTGTCTAGCAGTACTCAGTGAGAGAAACAGCAGATTGTACTTATTCCATCTTACCTGGAATCAGAGTCCCTTCCTGAGTTTTGTGCTAATGTTATATATTTTCCTTCTACATGGTTTAAACCTTGTAAGATATAGTTGTTTCAACAGTCAATATTATTTTATATTTTCCCACAGACTTACCCTTCCCAGTGTCCATTCTTTTCTGCAATTTCATAATATCATCTGGTATAATTTTCCTTCAGCCTAAAAAACAGACTTAATACTTATTTTCTTAGCTTTTGTTTGAAACTATCTTTGTCTTCATTTTTGAAGGATCTTTACAATGATTATAGAATTCCGGTTTAGCCGTTATATCATTCTACTGTCTTCTGATTTCTGTTGATTTCAGTAGGTTCTGTTGAAAAGCCAGTCATGTATCAGGATTTCTCTCTTGAAGCTATTGTGTCTGTCTTTTGATGCAGCTTTAATAATTTCCCCGTCTTTGTCAGTCATTTGTGTGATTTGCTTAAATATGGTTTTCCCTGTCTTTATTCTTGAAGTTTATAGATTTCTTGAATATGCGGTCTGATTTGTTTCAGCAATTTGGAAAATTCTTATTTGGAAATATTTTCTTAGTCCCATTCTCTCTCTCCTCTTCTTCTAGATATCTAATTACAACTAGGTTAGACATTCTTATGCTATATCTTATGTTCTGTATTTTTATACCCTTTTAACTCTGTGTGTGTGTGTGTGTGTGCATTAACCTGAATACTTTTTATTCATTTCTCTTCTTGTTTACCAGTCCACTGTTCTGCTGGTTCTAGATAGTTCAACCCATCCATTCTCAATTTCAGTCTTAACTTCCCCCCTGCCCTCAGTTCTAGGATTTTCATAAGTCT
Organism: Bison bison bison; assembly: GCF_000754665.1. Lineage (NCBI taxonomy): Eukaryota > Metazoa > Chordata > Mammalia > Artiodactyla > Bovidae > Bison > Bison bison. The sequence continues at coordinate 12,586,788 of NW_011495076.1, read as the reverse complement.
TCTAACATGGGTTCCAGCTCTCTGTTAAAATTATCTGTTATTTTTTGAACTTTTAAATTTTAGTTATTTTGCTGTCCCCAGATAAATCAAAACTAAATTATTTGTGGGTCTATTTTCTGTTGGTTTGCTTATGGGGTTTTTATTTTGCTTTTTGTAACTTTTAGATTTGATGCTAGATATAATAGATAAAAATTTGTAGAGACCCAGAATGAAATTATGTTCCTCCAAGGAGGGCTGCATTTTCTTTTGGCTTGCAAATAGAGAACCCATGACTCAGTTTGATCCTGTCAAAGTGGGTTTAACTTCACTGGGACTGCTCTGTTTCAGTTTTGCCCTTGCTCATGAACTGTAGTCTCTCCCAAGGTAAGGGAAAGAACAAAAGAAGACCTCCTCTTTCAATTTTGAAGGATATTTTCACTGATTATAGAACTCAGTGTGGACCACTTTTTGTTTTCAGCATTTTAAAGATGTTGCTGAACTGTCTTCTGGCTTCCATTATTGCTAGTAAAAAGTCAGTTTATGACATGTATTCTTGTTCCTCTATATTTAAAGCATCTTTCCCCTCTGGCTGCTTTAGAGATTTTTGTCCTCCTTTTTTGAGTTTAAATTGTTTGATCATGATGTAGAAAGGCGTGATATACTTTGTATACTTATGTTGCTTGGTGTTTTGGGGTATGTAAATTGATGTGTTTTATGATACTAGATAAATCTGGTATAACATATCTTCAAATATTTTTGTCACATTTTTTTTCCTCTCCTTTCTTTTTGTAACTCCACTTGCCCAAGCCTTGCAGCATCTTGTCATAGCTATATTCCGCTCAGCTCTTGGCCAAGGACTCGGGGTTAATTTCCATGTAGACTTCTTGGGCCCTCTTTTTCACAGCTACATATTTTCAGATATTCACATATCTATAGATACCTATATTCAGATATTTCAGATAGTCTACCCTGCCCATCTCAGGTACTTCAACAGCCCAGATCTCTAAACCGTCCCTGCTTAACTAAGACTACCACTCTGCTTGCACCACCCCTCCTCCCCCAAAAGTGTCCTTCAGCAGAAAAATCAGGACAGGTATGGGACAGTTACGGAGCACACTCCGTGTCTTTTCCTTCTGTCAAAGACCATGGCTGTGTGCTGCCTATTACCCAGTGCTTGAAAAGACCTGCCTTATCATTTTGTCCAGGTCTTATAGTTTTTTTCAGTAGGAGAACAAGTCAGGTACCTATTACTTTCTAAGGTAATAGGTAAGTAATAGGCAAGTCTTTAGTGCCTGTTAATTTAAATGCACATTGAGATTTAAATGATTGATATTAGAACTTTTCATAAAAGCAATTTCTGACAAAGAATAAGTAAAAGTGAAAGAGTTAGTCGCTCTGTCGTGTCCAACTCTTTGCGACCCCATGGTCTGGAGCTCACCAGGCTCCTCTGTCCATTGATTTCTCCAGGCAAGAATACTGGAGTGGGCAGCCATTTCTTTCTCCAGGGGATCTTCCTGACCCAGGGGTCCAACCCAGGTCTCCTGTACCGCAGGTGGATTCTTTATCATCTGAGCCACCAGGGAAGTCCTATGAATCCAGATAGTATATCAAATAAAAACATGGGATATATATCATTAAAACTTTTTTTTCCTGCTAAGTATATCCATCTAAGAGAATCATATACATAAAAATAAAGGTTAAGTTTGAAATTTGAAGTGTTTTCATTGCCCTTAAGGTCTTGCTCCCTTTCCCCTTTAGTCACTCCTAAATTCTTTATTAATAAAATTTATTAATAAATTTTTTATGCATATGATTCTCTTAGATGGAGATTTAGCAAGCAAAAAAGGTTTAATGACATATATTGTTTTTATTTGATATATTATCTGTATCATTATATATATATATAATAATACTAGATTTAGAAAGCAAAAAAATACAGTTTTTCTTTCCCCTCCTTGATCTGTTCTGTTAATACACAATGTTCTTTTAAGATCATTGATTCTAAGTTGGAAATACTAGACTTTTGAATCACTGGTTAGTGAGTAGCTAAATCGGGGTCACTGCCTTAGGAAGAAGCCAGTTCAGACTGAAACACAAATGACTATTTGGTTAAAGAAGTAACTGTCCATTTTTAAAGGGTGGAGATGGCTTGCTAGTAAATTAGTTTTCCCTCTGCCCTGGGAGATTAGACAAACAATGGATCTAACTAAGAAAATAGACTGACTCATTTGGCTACAATGCTATACTAAAGTTACAAGTAAAGTAACATTAATATCCAGAAAGAGAATTGGATTCTGTATACAGTAAATGAATTTTACAATCAATTCAATGAGAAATAAAAAATGAGATATTAAATGCACAGATCTAAAGGCATGTTGAACTCTCTCCTAACTCATCATCTGTTATAGCAAGATGGAAATCATGTGCAATTTACTTAATTCTTCCTTAGAATGGTAGTTTTTATTGGAAGAGAGGTGAAGTTTGTAATAACTTTCTTTCCTCCTAATTTTCTTGAGCATTTCCTAGCTTCTAGCAGTGAGCACTCCATCTCAGTACAGATGAGGTAGGAGGAAAGTCAGACCTGCTGGGCAGGTAGAGAATTTGTACAGGGCTAGTTGATTATAAGTGAATAGGGGTGGAGAATATTAAAGACAGACTCACAGACCTGGAAGTCACCTGGTCAAGACTGCTTCTAGATAGGACAGGAAGAAGTGTCTGTGTGAACCTTTCTCACATCTGGATTTAGCTTTTCTTGAACTTTTTTAGCCTTCACCATTCACCAAGGCTGATTTCTTCTCTGCAAGTCATGAGGTACTGCTCCTGCCCCAGGATAAAGTCCTTTGGAGTGGATTTCATTAGTTTTGGGGATGGTCCTGATCTCATTCCAGGAGGTCTGTTTCAGGTTTAGGTCATTTCATTGGCCTCATCTACAACTGAAGGGCAGATCTTCTGGCCACTCCATAACTCCCTGGGTGGGGAGGAAAGGCCTCTAAGCTGATAGTCACACTCCTTGTATTTCTAACTCCCCTCTACTGGGAGATGCGCTGAGGTGGGTGGAACTTGAGTGTTTTAGATAGTTTCAGGTCTCACTGTCCAGGACAAAAGCACAGACAGCCTACCTTTCCCAACATACACACCCACACCTCTGCAGTATTCACTAGTCGCTGGTAGAAGTGCAGGGACTGTGGACAAAAGAGAATGGAAGTAAATTTTAGCTTACTCTTCTGCTTCACCCAGGAAAAAGGTTTATGAGTATAAGCATAGACGTAAATGAGATATTTCTTGCTGTTTGGTGCCTACCTCATCACTCTCTTCTCCCCTTAACTGCCACCCGCGCACAGACACACACACAACCAGCTTGTGCACACACTGTGAGCAGAAACACAACCCGCTCCCCCCCTGCCCCTCCCTCCCTCCCGGCACAGACCGATCAGAACTTCCCCTGGGTCGCGGCCCAGCGATATGGAGCGGCCCTGGCGCGGAGCCCTGCTCTTCCCGAGTCGTGGGTGGCGCGGTGCTTGTTTCCCTCCCCTCCCTTTCCGGACCCAAACAGGGATGTATCTGGGTCAGCCTGGGA
>NW_011495076.1:12581666-12583132 GCF_000754665.1 Bison bison bison | reverse complement strand
TTGAGGGGCGGTGGTGGGGAAGGGGTGGCGATGACAGCATCTTTCAGGTTTTTGGCTTTTCTGAGATTCGCCCCGTCCAGCTTCTCACCTCGTTCGCGCCGAGCGAGAGCTGATGCTCCGGCCAGTCTCGGCTCTAGGAATAGGGTGTGGGGAGAGCCTGTCCCTCCTATCTGGACCGCCACCCCTCCATTCTCTGCGAACAATACAGCGCCCACCCAACCCCCAACACGCACACACATTCCCCAAGGCATGCTCCGCGGGCAGGCGGGCGGCGGGCGGTGGGTCCCCCCCGCCCCAGGAAAAGAGCAATGGAACAGTTCACGGCCGCCGCGAGTTCCTGGTCTTCCTTCCTTTCCGGTGATAAACGGCGGGGCTACAAGCCAGTTGCTGCTCAAGATGCTCCACCCGCGGGCTCAAGCCTCTTTCTCTGGGCCCGCCGGGGGCCCAGATCAGGACCGATGGCCCCTTTACCTCCGCAAGGCGCAAAAGCTGAGCGCCCGGGCGACAAGAGGCGCGACCAGGGCTGGGGCGCGGACCCTCGGCCGGCTCCTGCTGCCTCGCTTCCTCCCTGCATGCTCTTTTGCGCCAGGGAGGAGCTGGGTGTGCGTAAAAGCCGCATCTTCCCCAGACGCTATGGCTGAGTACGCCTGGGTGAGGTCCGGAGGGTCAGGGACCTTCCTGGCTCCCCTCCCTGCGAGCTCTGTATATAAGCCCAGCACGGAAGAATCAAGGCCACAGGTCCTCATTTCCTTGAGGCCTGGCCCCTCCCTCCCCAACCTTGCCCTCCTTAGCTCCAAATTTACAAGTGTTTGCTCTTCCTTTGGGTGTTAGGGAGAGAAGCGGAGGAACGAGTTGAAAATCAGCTCTGGGGTTCTGCCTCCTGTACACAGCTATCTCTTTACCCTCTCCCTCGTTTCCCCACATTGCACGCTGGGGGACTTCTGTAGCCTCGTCTACCCCGAGCGCTTGGTCTCGCAGCTGGGCACCCACTGATGCTCTTTGACCCGGAGCTTCCCGAAAGGTGCCTGCCTCCGCGGGTGCTCGAGGCCACACAGAGGTGTTTCTTCCTCCCCCCCGCACTTCACCCACAGACCTCTCTTGCCATCATTTCATCCACCCTTATATAAAACACCGCTCCCCCCACCCCCACCGCCTCCGCCACCCTAGCCGGCGCAGCGCCCCCTCCCTCGGCTGCGCCTGGGCGGGCAGGGAGCTGAAGGGACCGGGACGCGCCTGAGGCGCGCAGAGCTCTCCAGCAGCCCGCGCTCGCCGCGCCTGGGGAATTGGCTGTGGGCGAGGCGGCCCGAGCTGGCCTTTATCGCTCGCCCCGCTGGTCGCTTGAAACTTTATCAGCGAGTCTCGCCACTCGCCGCAGACGCGAACGGGGGGCGGGGGCGCGGCGAGGCGCCGGCGGCCGTGACGAGGCGCTCCCAGCGCCGAGCGCTTCTGCTCCGGGCACGCATGGC
>NW_011495076.1:12564614-12581566 GCF_000754665.1 Bison bison bison | reverse complement strand
ATGGCGCCCGCACACGGAGTCTGACCTGATGCGGACGCAAGGGGGTTAATATGAACGCCTGTCTCGTTGGAATCTGGCTCTGGCTCCCTCTACTCTTTACCTGGCTCAGCCCTGAGGTCAGCTCTTCATGGTGGTAAGTCCACGCGCACGGGCGCCGAGGGATTTTGGAGATGGGAATCGAGACCGCACTGGTCACATAGATCCTTCCCGGCGGCGCTTCCTCGCAGCCGTGGCAGTCACGGATTCCGACCCGATCCCAGCTGCTGCCCTCTCCTATCACCCCTTCGCTTTTCCTCGGAAGGCCATTCCGGCTTTGACAACTCCAATCCTTCCACCACTACCGCCACCCACTACACACACATTGCCCCTCAAACGAGAGCTCGGATGTTTGGTTTATTTGGATCCAGCTGAGTGACAGCAAAATCGGGATCTTTTAGACAAGCGCTAGCCGGGTCTCTAGCTCCACTAGCAGAGACGTCTGTGTATGCGTGCGCACGCGCGCGCGTGTAAACTCACCTCCAAAACTACAATCGTCTCCCTCTGCTCCCACCCCGCAAAACCCTCAAGGTAAACCGACGGGTCAATTCAGGCAGGCGCGAGCCGTGGAACCCAAAGCGTGTGATTTTGCATTATCTCCCGTCCTTCCACATTCCTAGTGCTTCACCCCAGTGGGGCGGAAGAACATTTTGCTGCCCCCAGGTAGAGACTACCACCTTAATAGAAAGCTCCAGAGGTCGGGGACTCTAAGACGTTACCCTGTTCGAAACCAGTCACCTCAAAGGGTAACTTTGCTGCTGTCCCTTTATACGGTAATCTTCTATTTTGCAGAGTAAAGGAACTTTGAAACCTAACAGGTTATCATCCTTAAATGTTACAAGGGGAGAGGCTCTCCCCACCCACAAACTCTTCTCCATCTCCTTCTGATCTTGAGAAGAGAGAGTTGAGAACTCTCTAACGTTTTTGCACCTAAAAACTTCAGACCAGACACTTAAAACTCGATTTAGAAAGATCGGTTATCTGTTATGAAGTGCTTTTTTTTTTTTTTTTTTTAAGAATCTGGCAAAAGGAATCTTGGCCAAATGAAAGACTAGAGCAGGAAGCTTTAGGAAGACACGAGCTCTCCAAAGAAGCAAGGCAAAGGGTTGATAGGAAGAGGAGTTCAGTTCCTTCCTAAGCTGCTTTGAACAGAAAGGCGTTTAGCCTTGACATTGCTGACACAGGATCAAAGATTGATTTATCAGAGTGACCATTTTTCAATAAAATGACTATTTCTGTTTCCATGGGTATATAAACATTATTTACTGCCCAGGCTTTTTGTCACATTGTCTCTCAGCTGTCACTTAAATATATTTTTGGGGAGTCACAGCTGTAACGATTTTATGATCATATAAAATAATGAAAATACAAGAAAAAGACATTCTCCTTGTTTGATCGCTTCAAAAGACACCTATGGCAGCTTGGGTTATATAAAAGGTACCTTTCTAAACATTTCACAACTAATAGAGAACATCTGGGTAGAGATGATGATGTAATTTTTTGTTAAAGTTTCTTTTCAAAAGTACTTTATGAAGCTATAACACTGTTTGATTCTTCCAAACATTTAGTATCCTTAATAACAATAGAAAGATTTTTTTTCCAAGGGTTCTCTATAAAAGTCAAAAAAGAGCTGGAAAATGGAAATATTTAAAGGATTCTTTAGTAGGAAAAGAATGGCATGTCTGTGCAGAGAGTGTAGCATCAGATCCCAGTAGGTGCTGATTAGACAGTTTCTTTAAGACACTTAAACATCAGATCAACAAAATGGCAGTGAGGAGCTTCTAAAGGTCTACTTCCTCCAAAACCAAGTCTGGACACACTGTATACTGAGATCAGAGCCTTCTTGAGAAAAATGTTTTCCAAAAACCTGTTGGCCCTTCCCCTCTCACCCCATTCCTGGACTGCAGACCTCGCCTCTCCCACTCTGCCCAGAGCCTCATCTGGTGGCCTTAGCTTCGTGGCCAAGAAACAGTCAGCACTTAGTTTTGGGGTGGCTTCTACCAGATCACTTACCACACCTGCCGTGCCACTTCTCCAGTGAACTTAAGTTTAAAAAAACAAAACAAAACAAATTTTGCTTTCTAGTATCCCCTAAAGGATAAAGAATTCATATTTGAAATGCTGTTTTGAACTGTTCCCACTCCGGGGAAACACCCTGCCAGGTCTTGCTGTTCAGTACTCTCCCCAACGTTGGTCCTTCCTAGGTACATGAGAGCTACGAGTGGCTCCTCCAGGGTGATGTGTGACAACGTGCCAGGCCTGGTGAGCCACCAACGGCAGCTGTGCCACCGACACCCGGATGTGATGCGTGCCATCGGCCTGGGCGTTACTGAGTGGACGATGGAGTGCCAGCACCAGTTCCGCCAGCACCGCTGGAACTGCAACACCCTGGACAGGGATCACAGCCTCTTCGGCAGGGTCCTGCTCCGAAGTAAGTCTCACCTTCACACAGCTCATGGGCTCTGCCCTCACATACACACACCCTTATTTGGTCTTCACAGCCCCTGCCCATCTTGTCTTGCATTCTGTTCAGTCGAGAAGCTTGTTCTGTTGGGTGCCATTGGCCCTATTTTACAGATGTGGGCTCGAGAAATCAAGAAGCTTGTCTAAAGTTTTGGAGGAGGCTGATCATGGGTCAGGATGCAGTGTTCCTTGGCTCTGTCCATCCATGTCCCTTCATAACCCTGCCTGTCCCTCCAGGTTCAGATTTTGTCTCTAGGAGAAAAGGAAGCAACAGCCACAGAGCACTCTTGACTTTTAAACTCTTCTTTCTGGGACCTGACCCTACCAGAAGGATTTAGCAGAAGATTGGGAAAGAATGCCCACATCTTTTATTGGCCATAAATGGTCATTGTTACAATAACAAATCAGTGTGATTGAAAAGCAGAGAGAAACCTCTGCTTGTCACCTTTGACTTCCCATTCAGCTACTCAGTCTTGGGTCACTCTGTTTCTGAACTCCACCCCCCCACCCCCACCCAGTAAACTGTAAATTCTGTAAGGCAGGGACTCATTCTGCCTTCTCTGCATCTTGCTTGTATCTCATATGTTGTAGGCAGCACTCATTCATTGAATGGTCGAATGAATGAATGGATAAACTTGCAGTGAGTACCTATTCTCCAGGTATGTTTTAGGCAGAAAGATATTTATGGAAGGTAGGGTGAGACCCATGAATACATCAAGGTAGACCTTCGAGATATTGAAGGTTTGGTTCCGGATCACTAGTCACTACAGTAAAGCAAGTCACATGAATTTTTTTGGTTTCCCAATGCATATAAAAGTTATGTTTAAATTATATATATGTGTATTACATTATGTATACATGTCTATTAACTACTGTAAAAACAATGTACATACCTTAACTTTAAAATACTTTATTCAAAAAATGCTGTCATCTGACAATGCAGGGTTGCCATAAAGCTTCAGTTTGTAAAAAAAAAAAAAAAAAAAAAATCACAGTATCTGTGAAGCGCAATAAAGTGCAATAAAATGGGGTACGCCTGTGGTTTCTTTACTTTTTTTAGAAAGCACATTGAAAATTATATAATTACATAATAAATGTTCTGAATGTGGAAAGTAGCTCACTAGCTTATATACAAGCAGAGAAAATTAACTGAAAATCAAATCCTATTAAAAAAAAAACAAAAAACCCATCCCTTAACCTGGCCTTAGCAGTTTCTTCAAGAAGCAGCACATCCCATTTGCTACTGGGAAATCTGACTGAAAACACAACAGTCTATGTGTGAATCGCAGAAACAGGAAGCTTTCCTCTTGTTTTTGCCCACCGCCCTCCCCTACCCCCTTCCTAAGAAAATCGTTCGGGCTGTGCACTTGGTAATGCTTAACAGAGGGTGTTTCTATCATGTAATCATCATAGCCCTAGGGTTTTATGAGGCCAAATGCATAACTGAATGTCTCTAAAAATCCCCCAAGGGCGTAGTGCTCTCACTCTTAGTGTATCCCTAAAGTTAATTTACTGCGATATTCTGCACTTTTATTCTCTAGTTTAAGAACTATATTCTTCTGCATTCCTTTTGGAGTTTCGATATGACATCGCAAAATTTTTGAAAGGATGATAATAATAAATTTCAGCTACATGGAATTTTAAGACTTCACCTAGATTAGTTCACCAGTGAATCAATCAAAGTGCTGGACCTTGTCAAAGAGAGTTTGCAAATATCTGGCACAAGAAATCTTTGCATATATTATGTACAGGCTCTCGGTATTTAAGATGTATTAGGAGTGTTCCTTTTCAAAGTTCTCACAACTGATTACAAATTATAATGACTACAAATTAAGAGTAGCTCTCATTTATAAAATGATCACCTATAGAGTCTGTCTATGAAAATCCATTAAGATGTCTTCATAATCAAAAAAAACCCTTTAGATCACAAATCAAAGGAAGCAAGTTTGACCACTGATCCTAAAGACAGTATATCTCCCAAAGCTGGAGATTCATTCATAAAATACTTTAACTTAATATTGGCAATATTGGTTTCTTCAGAGCTGTACTGTGGCTGAGAGGGGAAAGGTAATAAATAGAGAAAGCATAACAAGTTTGACTCAATCTAAGGCTTCAGGTAAATTAGAGATTATAACTGTATTTCCTTCAGATTTCTTTCATATGAAGCCGAATGCTCTGCCAAAGCACTCAAAACTTAGAACACTCATGCTACACAATTTCTTTCCAATCTTCATAGAAGGCCAGATTTCTTCCTGGACATTTATGTAAACTCCTGTGACTGTCAGTGATGATTTTGTGTTGGTTATGGGAAGGCTGAATTTGGCCTAAGGTAGCTTATCCTGGAAATAATCACGAAATTCCAATGAAGTTATCCAAAGAGTTTTCAATTAATTGCTTGGAGGGAAACTCACATCTTAGAGTTATAAAGAAGCCTCCTTCGGAAACCTAAGTGTTCTCATAGATGAATAGGAAAGGCAAAGGGCAGTACCATATACGAGGAGAACCTAAAAGTTACTAACATACCCCGTGGTCACAGAGAAATGGAGAACATTTGCTTCTTTTTCTTCAGAGAACAAGAGTAAGACCAGAACGATTTTTAGGAACTTATGTAATTTGCTCATTGAACTGGCTGTCCCCAGACATGCGCAGAGAAATGTAAACAAAACTAGTAAACTTAAAAATAATCCTACAAGAATTTGCATATACCTCCAGAATTCTAGAGTAAGCCTTACACAAAAAAAAAGGTCATTAGGTAGCATCCTTGCGTTTTTTGTGTTTTTTTTTTTTTTTAAAGCAAGCATTTTAAAAAAGAGCTGCATAATCCATAGCCTTCCAGAAAGCCTAGCTTCTAATGTTTTGCCCTCCCAGTCACCTATACTAGCCTATACACTGAGTAAATACTGCTTGACTTATCTCAAACCAAAAATTAGAGAAACTTCAATAGTAACATAATAGGAAGTCTAAATATCACCATTCAGATTTGGATTTTGTTTAATATTGCAATGGCTTTAAGCAGAATCAGTTTTTCTAAAAGGCCTAAGATCAAAATTTATTTTGTTACAAAGCCAACTCTTGAAATGTGCTACTATTTTGCACATAGCATTTAAGTGATTCATCTAAGACACTTAACTGAAAACATCTTAAGGCTGTATCTACATGATACCAAAACATCTGGAGGTAAAATGAAAAGTCATTCCATGTGCTATTTTTTTTATTTAAATAAACAAATATCTAACTATTTAGTAATGAGTTTGAATAATAAATGACACATATTCAGAAAGGTGATGGTTTTGCTTTGGAAATTATTTCTGAAATGTAGCAGATTTTGAAGGATTTTTTTTTCTTTCAGCCAATAGTCAATGTACTTGTTTGCAAGTTAAGCCAGGATGCAGTCTATGAGTAAGCAATTCATTCCTCTACCAACTTGCAAAATACTGTCTGGTCACTGACATTCTATCTTCTGGATCTTCCCTAGCTTTCCCCTAAAAGACCACCTCCTAAAGTTTCTCTTCTTTCTCCTTAAAAAGTAAGATTAGTGCATAATAGATTATGCATTTGAGAATTTCCCCCCATGTGATATCTCTAAATGTGGGCACTGAACTCCAAATTCAAAACCAGGTTTTAGCAGACCAATGGGATGACTGTGGACAAGGTATTTTCTTAAACAGTAAAAATGGGTAAGATAAAAATTTTATTTATCTGAAAGCTACTACCAGAGATTAAGCCACATCTCCATCTATTAGTCATCAGTTTTTACAGAACATCTCAATTTCACTTAGAAAATCATCTGTGATCCTTATAATATAATCTGGAATCCTAAAACAGCTCCCACGACCATCACATTTCTCTCCGGAGAGCACTACCTGCTACCTATGGCAAATATTCATATAATTGATTCTACTTAACTTCAAGGCATGATTGATTCCTTTTCTTGGTTTGTTTGATGATTAGAGGTTTCAGGGGAGATTTTTTTTTGAAGGCTGAGGTAAGTGCCATTTAATATGGTGTAGATACGTTTTCCTGATTTTTAATAATGAGACTAGCAGAGCAGATATTGTAAGGGATGTATAATAAATTTTAGCACTGAATGACAAACGGAAACAAGTAGGGCTTCGATGCGAAAAGGTGGTTTGTTCTCCCAGCTGCGTGGTTCAAAAAGTCACACTCGTTTTGACATATTGAATCACCAAATGGCTCTCCATTTGCTTCCTTGCATTGGCATTAGCTTGTTCAGCTTCTATTTTGATTGTTAATATATTTGCTGCAGCAACCATTAATAAAAAGGCATGCTAATAACAATGAAATACAGCTCCACTTGAAAAATGAGGTGCACACAGACCCTAAAGAGCCTTATATCTGTCACTATACCACAACACCGTGTTATGAGTTACTACAGATTATTAAAATAATTTAATGTAGTTATTGCACTGAAATATGTACCTTTCAGTCTGTAAGTGAAAGTAGCCTGTGCTCTAATAAAGAACAATTCTAAGAAAGCACCCCAAAGGGTTCTTGCCCAGGTCTAATTATAAGCGGTAAATTTGTTTCCTTCCAGAAAAACCAAAGAAAAGCTTTTCACTGTCTTTCACCCAATACCAGTGATTAGCGCAGGTGTTCCAGAAGAAAGTAAATTCATCTTAATAGTTAGATGCAGCATGTAACTCAAGGATATTGCATATTGCCTCCAAAAATCTCTCCCTTACTTGCAAGTTGATGCCAAGAGGGGATGGCATCCCCTAACTGTCTTCCCACCTCAGCCCCTAGATTACTTTGAATTCAGCATTTCAGTAATAATCATTTACATGCATCTGAGTGTCCTCAATAATGCCTGGAAGGTTTTTTCCAGGAGAGCTGTAGTGGTATTTTAGAATACCAAAATATGTTATGAAACGACAGAATTGTAAAATTCAGACGGTATGGTGTAGAGGAGGCAACGAAGGCCTAGACACATTTGTCTCTTCTCTTCTGGGACACATGAGATTCTAGGTTAAAGAAAGCACATGTATGAGACTAACGTGTGCAGGGCGGGCTCCTGCTGCATTTTCTTTTATACTCTATTTACTTTAAGGATAGTTGTTACACAGTTATCCAAATTGACAAAGGCTTGTAATAAGTGCAATGATTCATACTCAAGAGCGAGCTTTGGCTCTAGGAAAGAATTCTTCAAGAATACTTTGTCAGAGGCAGAACAAGTATTAAACAGCCATCATGTGAAAGTTATTCACAACGAGCCATTCCAGACTACTTTTAAGAACAGCATCTTTGTTACAGGTAGCCGGGAATCTGCGTTTGTTTACGCCATCTCTTCAGCTGGAGTTGTATTTGCCATCACCAGGGCCTGTAGCCAAGGAGAATTAAAATCCTGTTCCTGTGACCCAAAGAAGAAGGGAACCGCCAAGGATAACAAGGGCACTTTTGACTGGGGTGGCTGCAGTGATAACATTGACTATGGGATCAAGTTTGCCAGAGCGTTTGTGGATGCCAAGGAAAGGAAGGGCAAGGACGCCAGAGCCCTGATGAATCTTCACAACAACCGGGCCGGCAGGAAGGTATGGGCTGCGACAGTGCTCACTGTGTAGACTGCATGGCCTTATAATCACTTAAGCCAAGCTTATCTTAAACTTTCCGAGAGTTACAAAAATGCTTCTCATCACAGCTTCCCACTGTCCCCCAGCCCAGAGCTGTTTGCTCTAAAGAATACCACCGACTGGGCTGAAATACCCCACTCCACCTTCCCTACCACAGCGGAGGTGAAAGAGTCCACCCACCGCTTTTGGCAGTGTGTACAGTCAAGTGTCTGTGGTCTCTCTGCATACTGTACCATGTAGTACAAGACAGTATCTGTGGCTGAGGCTAGGGCTGCTTCCCACATATGGATGGGACAGCGAATGCTTGTATCTAAGGGGTGTCAAGACCAAGAATATCTTCTCTCAAACTTATCATGAAAGCAGCTCACCAGGCATGGCTTGTTGGCTTCTTCTAGATTCAGGGAGGCTCTTTTTAAAACCAGACCCCAGTTTCACTCTTGAAAGCCCCACCTTGGGTTTTCTGGTACTGGATGAGTAAATGCACCAGGGGAAGACGTGCCCCCGAGGCGCTTTGGCCCCTTAACCGCTAGTCCTGCCTAACTTTTTGGGTATCTGGTCAGTATTCATTCCCTAACCCCTATTTGTTAGATGAGGAAACAGACCCTCCAGAGCTCAAGGTCACCTGCAGAATCACAAGAAATGTCAGGACTAGAATTCCGGTTTCACCTCCCAGCTGCGGGGTGGTTTGGCCTAGGATTAAACCATTTTAATGCCAAAGATCAGTCCACTGATGAATCATGTTTGGGGATATGGTGGCATGACCGGAATAACAAGAGAATCTGAATGCTGCATGTTAGGGCTTTGTGTAAAAAAAGCATAAACCAGTTGGGCTAATCAAACACTCAGTCAGAACCACTCTAAAATAACCTAATTGCCAATGAGAAGAGATAACCATAATTTGTCTTTTATCAACACAAAATAAAAATGTGCTTGATATTAATATGTAAAGAAAGATCAGCATAAAATTGAAAAGTCCCCAGGGGGGCTTTAATAGGAAAAAGAATAGAAAAGAATGCAGATCTGTTTGGTTGAAAACCCTTTTACTGGGCTCACAGAGGGAACAGATCGCATTTAAAGGAAGTTGGAAGGAAAGAAGTCTTGCTTAGCACATGGAATAAGATGAGTGTGACCTGAGCTGTTTACAAACAGTACCTTCTTGAACTTTGAAAATCAACATCCTTTATTTTCATGAATTTATGAACTTACAGTGACTGCTGCCAAGAATATAGACTACGGTTGTGCAATCCTACAACTATTGGTAATTACTGTTTATGCAATGGCTCAGATAAGGAAAAATTTACATTGACCTTTGTTTTGACATTGATACCACATGTATAGGTTATAAAGTGTGGTGTCTTTGATAGGAGAATGCTGCTCAATTATTCAAGCACAATATACGGATCTCTCAGACTATCTGTACAGATAAGAGCATATGGTTATACACTGCATCCAAAATAACATTGACTCATCAAAATAAATGTTAATTTTGCTTAGTAGGTCATTAGATATTGAATGTTTCCATTCTTCAAGACAATAGATCTCAGCTATTATACTGCAGGCTCTGAATCAATATGACTTTTAATGTAAATCACATGATTCCTCACTGGGTAGAGGTGAACAGCTGTCAGACCTCAGATATTCTCCTGCCTACTCTGCAAAACTTAGGAGGCTACTTTTGATCGGAATAAAAGTGCACACACTGACTTTTTAAAATGTGGCTTTAATTAATGGTGGGTGGGCAGACTTTTTCAAGGAGATGCATGATGTCAGTGAATATGAACTTTAATGAGAGTAAATGTATTGAGATAAACATGCGTCTCTAATTCTCTTCTTGCGGTCATTAGACCCCCAGCCTCGGCTCCCCCTTCTTACCAGCAGAAGGTCTGTGGAATCAAAATGAGAACAGGCTGGGCTGTGTTTGAAGGCAAACCTCCTGAGCTAAGCCTCCAACTGACCTGGCTCTAGTAAACCCCAGCCTCCAAAGCTGACAGCAACATTGATTCATTTGTTTTTTTATTCTTTGCTTTTCAGTATTTCCCAAATTGTCCAATATGAACATTTTCTACTTTTTTAAGTGGGGCTGGAGGGGAGGAGTAGGGCCAATACATTTTAAAAGAAAAGCCATCTATTCCAAGATTGTTCTGTTTAACCAACGCTACGCATGAGAATTCAACACTGCCATCACAACAGGCCTTAACTTTCCCCTAATATTTGAGCAGTTTAATTCCTTTATTATAGCAGCTGGTTAGAGCACCCTCATGTGTCTCTGTGCTGTAATATCATTTTAGATCTTCTGTGCTATTATATCATTTTATTTTCATCACAGCTTCAACAGAATTTGTAATGATGTTTTCCTGAAACTCATCTTGAGTCTAGTTTTCTACCTCCAAATAGGGCTATCAATAAGTCTTGAAAAGATAAATCTACCTTGTTCAAAACAAACATTTTATGACAAAAGACATTCCGTAGCTTCTCTCAGCAGTTCTTTTTAGATCTAAAGAAGCCATGCTATGAAAGCTTGTAAATTGCATTGTAAGGTAGGTTAAGGTAAATGACAAGTAAAAGGTACTTGGTTGATATCCACCACTTGTTTCCTCTCACGATCCAGAAAATGGCTTTTAAATTAATCCACTCTTTCTACATGAAGTAATCCCAACTTCTTTTACGTTTCCTGAGAGAATGTGTCTCAAAATAGTCCATGTACCCAATCAAATACTGCCCTTCAATCACTGGACATTTCCATAATAAGAGAGGAATTCCATAAAGATATTTTCCCACAAAAGTATTTCTTACCATAGTGAAGATGGAACATAGGATGTGAAGCAAGACCTACCTTCATTTTAATCCTGCAATACCAATGGCTTGGTGCTGCTGCTAAGTCACTTCAGTCGTGTCCGACTCTATGCAACCCATAGACGGCAGCCCACCAGGCTCCTCTGTCCATGGGATTTTCCAGGCAAGAGTACGGGAGTGGGGTGCCATTGCCTTCTCCGATGACCAATGGCTTAGATCACTGAATTCAGCTCTCTCAGATGTAAAAGGAATTTCAGAAGGCTATGGAAAGACAAGGAAGGGAACAGAAGTGGCACATAGTAGGTGTTTAGTAAAAGTTAGTCCCCCTCTTCCTCCCTTAGTGATGTGAAGGTTATCTGTAATTTGAGGTACAGAATCAGGCACAAATCCAATTTGAGCTGGTATTTAGGATTCAATCTGATCTCTGCAAGTACCCAGAGACTCATCCTCAAATACAGTCTGACATAGTCTTCCCTAGTGTACAAAAGACCATCAAAACCCTTTGTAATTTGATTTCTAAAAACCCCCACAGGAATAAAAAAAATAGTATTAGTATTTTTGTTTTTCAAATAAGGAAACTGGGTCTCAGAGGGATCAAGTGGCTAACACACAGGGGCACGCAATCGTGGAGTACTGGGCTTGGGGGTTCAAAGCCTCTGCTTTCACCCTTTTGTCTTTACTACCTTTCCGTATTGTCTCTGTTGAGAAAGATAAACACACAGTATTTCTGTATTAAAAAAAAAGTAAAAACAAAAAACAGTAGCAGTTGCTGCCCTTGGAAGGTAGTTTACTCATGATTTTCCCCCCTTTGTGTGTGTCCTTAATTTCACAAGTCTTCTAAAGTGAATATGTATTATTATTTTTAATAAAAGGGAAAACTTTGTTTTAAATGCCAAAAACATAACTTCTAGTCATCATGAGCATGCCTAATGCAACTCGGCCTTATTTGGTGGGATTCCCAAAATTTCAACTCAAGGCACAGCAAGTATGTGCTGTTGGGTTAAATTTGGGGAAAGCACTGTTTCTGGTACTATGGCACATGGAGAAAAGAATAAAACAAAGTTCTGACCATAAGAAACTAAACCTGAGTCAGGGAGACAAGTGAAATACAATTGCGAGGAAGCGCTATACTATATGGTAGAGCAGAAAAATCACCCAACAGAGCCAGTCAGTTGAGGAGAGAAAGGCTATGTCATAAAAGAGCTGGATATTGGAGATAAAGGTTTCCCATGACTGAGATAGGGCAAACGCTTTCCAGGATGAAGGGCCTCCAAGTCACAGAAAGATGTGAAAGCAGAAAAAAACATCAGAAGTGAGGAATGACAAGGGTCCCAGGGGAGCTCATGACTGAGAATTAATACGGCCTGAGGCTTCAAATCGGAGTCATGGCCAGCTGTGGAGAGCCTCAAATGCCATGCTGAGATATTCAGATGCTGCTGTGAAGCAACAGGAAGGTACTGAACAGGAAGGTGCTGAACAAGGCACCGGGGGAGATGTTAAATACTTAAGTTCTATCTCTATGGATTGTTAATTTCTCTAGAGTCCACTTTAAAAGAATGATAGATTTCAAAATTCAAATCTCCTGGTTTGAATGAACAACTTAAAAAAATGGACTCACCAGGAAATTTATGAGACATTTTTACCTCCCTGAATTTTATTTTCAGCCTTACCTATACATATAAAGACTGATACAAGCTTCCTGATGAGTAGTAATTAAAAATTAGCACATGGCAACTGATGTTGCTATTGCTATTTATATTTTTAACATAATGTTTACATTGTTATTGGCATTTCTCTTATAGCTCAGGGAGTAAAGAATCTACCTGCAGTCTGCCTGCAATGCAGGGGACACAGGAGACACGGGTTCAGTCCTTGGGTTGGGAAGATCCCCTGGAGAAGGAAATGGCAACCCACTAGAGTAGTCTTGCCTGAAGAATCCCATGGATTCTGCCAGAGGAGCCTGGCAGGCTGCAGTCCATGGTGTCACAACAAGTGGGACACAACTGAGCCCGAGCATGGACGGACTTACGCTGTCATTAGCTCATTGGGGGTTCTCAGCGATTGACATCATGTTGACTAAGCAACATGCAGGCTGGGACCCTGAATTAGAACACTGGTTCTAAAACTTGAGCACAATCTTGGAATTAGAACACTGGTTCTAAAACTTGAGCACAATCTTCGACAGGTTACCTAACAAGGATCGCTACATAAAATGTATATACATATGCACCAGGTTTTAAGCAAGCCTAGAAGATAGGTATCATTATTATCCATATTTTGCATATAAAGAGACTAATTTCAGTTAGGGAATAAGTTCAACTTGTTTCCCAATTCCCACTAGAATTGAATTTATTCCCTAGCTGAAATTCAAACTTAACCTAGCCTCCTGTAATTTTTATTTATATATTTTGATAGCCTGTATTTTATATGTGAGAAGTTTGGAGGGTGAAGATCCAAAGTTTTAGTTCTCTGCCCTGCCAGGCCAGCACCAAGCAAGGTCAGTGCTGAGGAGCGGAGCACTGGGCCTGCCCCTGAGCTTAGCCCACTGGGGCGCGGCACAAAACAGATACTTCCCAGTTCTGACTACAGGAAATGCCTCCAAAGTCAACACAAATGGATACTGTACAAGATGTAAGCACAGCTTTACAGGCAAGTAAATCGTGGGCCTAAAAAGGCTTCCAAGAATAGATCCTATGATGCCACCTAAGATAAATAATACATAATGGTTCTGAACCAAGAGAACTGGGCGTGATGAAAAAGAAATCACTCTCTAAAAGTAAGGAATGTCAGTAGAAAGAAAAGTGATAAAACTGAACTGAATTAGAGCCAAACTGCTTTAACCTCCTATATATCCTCATCTTCCCCTCATGTTGAGCATTTTCATGAAGCCCAACTTTCACTTAGCACAGATTTATTTTCTGATTGGTTTTCTCCATTCATAAAATTAAATGCATTTTGAAAAATTAGATCAGTCCTTCCTGCCTCATCTCTGTCTTATTGGACCCCAAAATAGTATGTTCTTGATACTGTTGATCTTTTATTGTGTATGAATCAAAAACTAACCAAAATTAAAGCCCTGAAGCAAAGAGTAACTCTTAAGAAAATTGTTACAGTTCCAGGTAAAGTTCTATTATTCATATAAAATATTTTTTTTAGACTAGCTTCATTAGTCAGTAAGAACTATTATATATATGGTTAGTCAACAGTAATGTTCTTAAATTCCACAAATATAAATTCTACACCTTATATTTCCTAGCTAAGCCCACCCACAGGCACTGTTTTTAAAGAATGACAGTGCTCAAGAAATCACAGTGTCTTATTTAAGTTAATAAATGATTGCATAAGCAAATCAACTGCACAGTTTGCTAATAAATATTCCTTGTTTTCCTAGTTCCAGAGCATGTATGTTTGAAAGATATGTTGGTCTGGTTTTCACTCTCAGAGATGTGGACCTGTCAAAAGGATTTAATTGTTAATAAATGTACTTGGCTTTCAGCCAGTATCTGAAAATTAAATAATATGATTTTAATGTGTGTTTCCCTCAGGAAAATTGATATAGGACCAGAAATACGGTGGTTTTGTGGCAAACACCCAACTAAAAAGTGATGTGCTAACACTTCTTCAAATACTCAAGTTAAACTAAATAATTTAGTTGAAATATACAGCATATATCAAACTAAAATAAATCCTAAGTAGGCTTTCTAAGGCAAGGTCAGTAGTTAAGTTTCTACAGATTTCACATGGTATGAGGTAGACAGCCCTTTTTCTGATAGGGAGAGAATCAGTAGGGCATGACACAAGGGTCATAAACTTAGCAAAATGCAGGTACTTAGAAAAAAGACAACTCTCATGATGTACAAAGAAGTCTTATAAAGACACCCTGGCGTTGCTTGAGTTCTGTCTTCAGAAAGGCTGAGTTAAGAGACTAAAATTTCACTCTCCTTGGGAGAAGTTTGTCTTTAAAACTGTCAAAATAATTCTTTGTGGACTAATTTAATGTGAAAACACTAAATGCAAAAACTTTTACAGAACCCACCACTGAAACCAGAGTAAAGGAACCCCTCAGGACTTCATAAGAAAGGCTGGCAGAGTCAGACAGGCTTAGGGTGCATCCTGCCTCAACCATGTTGCCTGTAAGACCTGAGGCAAGGTCCTTAGCATCGAGGTGTCTCAATAGCCTCATCTGTAAAATGGGGGTGAAAACAGTATATGCCTCATATGCTTGTGTGGATTAAATAAAAGTGCTTAAATCAAGTGCTTAGCATAGTTTAACATATGCCAAGAGCCTAATGAATGTTATGCCTCGTTATTATGCTCTGACCTTTAGTTGGGACAGATACATATAAAACAGAATTATTCTGTTGCACAATGCATGTATTTCCTTCTTCTATACCTTTTTTTTAAAAAAACGTTCAGACTTCTGTTTCTGCGGTAGAGAATACTAATATTTATAAATTTCTTAAATTCTAAGAGTAGAACATAACTTCTGTAGACCTGAAGGCTTAAAATGCTGAAAGTCAAAGGTTTAAGGGCCATCCACAATCTACTAAGTAAAATTTTAGCAATAATGGAACGATGAGCTTATTGAAGATTTTTTATCAGGAAAAGTTACATATTAAGCTAAAATGGCTTCTACAGGGCTTAATGCCAAGAGTAATGCTGTCCTCAGCAGTCATAGTTATTCATCTTTTTAAAAGTTGTCATGTCAAATGAGGTTTCATGATGAGATGCCGCAGAGCCAACGCTGATGGCACTAAACAAGAGGTGACGGAGGGCGCTGGTGAGGAACTGTGCTGCTGCCGGGGGTATACAAAGCTATAAGGGCCGTGAGACCATCAACACAGGAGCCTACGGGGGCAGAAGGCGAAGGAAGTGGTAGAAGAAATCCTTTAGAAAAGGTTCAAGACAAAATAGGAAACAGGACGAATGTGTCATGAGGTGTGGCCTACCTTTCCAAAAGAAGTTTTCAGTATCACACACTGAAGACAGCAAGTCACTGTAATCGATTGTTTATCATGTTCTTTCTGTTATAAAAACAATACTCATACAAACCAAAGTAACAAACTGAGAAGTGCAGAAGTGTGTATCATAAAGTGAGAACATTTCCTCCCCTCACAATCCTTGTCTCCTTCCAGAATATTTCAAAGTACAATCAGATGCAAGCCTGTGGATAGAACATATACTTTTTTACTTCTTTCTCCCTCAGATCTCATTAAAATCATAGTAATGGAATAAACATGGCTTAAACCAACAATAAAGAGAATGGTCAAAGAAATGAGAGAACTCAACAAATTTCTGGAAATTTATGGAAAGGGAATGAAGAAACTGTAACTGATAAAGCAGGGTGGAGAAGCCTTCAGTCTAGCAGAATAAAAGTAGATGAGGAGGGGGAAAGAAAGCAGATGAGGAACATGGAAATCAAGATGCCCTGAGAAAATTTCAGATACTAATGAGCACTAGAGAGAAGCAGAGGTTCAAAAATTGGGATTAACTGAAAAACCCACTGGTGGCATAAAGAACCCCATCTCCTCCCCTTTACCACTGAACAGAACTCCTAGAAGTCTAGCATCAAATCTTCTAGGCTTTTTGGAGTTATAGTCCCCCAAACAGTGTCCTACCTAGTCACTAGAAACCAAACCTCTGGTCCACAAGCCCTACCATATAACCAGATTCCTAAATATCTTTTTATGACTTCACTCTTAAATACGAAGAAAATGTCCAAGAATTACCATATACTTGATTAAATTCAGAAGCATAAAAGAAAAAACAAAAAAGCAGTACGTCAGGGATGAGAAGAGAAATTTTTAAAAACCAAGAAGATCCAAGAAGGTATTTATATCCATGAACAAGAAGAATGGATGCTTTCAAAAAGTGACAATTAGAAAACAAGAGAGAACTTGGAAGAGAAAGTCAAAGAAATCCCCCAGAAAGTAAAACAAAAAGCCCAAAGGACAAATAGAGTCATAACATCACCTCTGTTTCCCACTTGAGTTTGAAACCAGCTGAAAAGTGGACAAGGGAGGTAGATATAAGGAGTAACAGCAGCTGCTGCAGGATGGGGGGGGGGGGGGG
>NW_011495076.1:12514716-12564514 GCF_000754665.1 Bison bison bison | reverse complement strand
GAAAAACGGCAGCCCTGGAGGATGCAGCTTTGAAGCTTCCATTCCACTCCAGAGCTGGGTAGACTTACTCACCCTGTCCCAGGCTGTGTACCCGGGCTCTGCAAGGAACCCCTTGCTGGAGGGCAGGAGCTGATCATAACTCATCCTCTCCACATGCTGGCAGATGCCCAAAGAGAAGGAACCCAGACACACAAGCCCTGCTCCTTCCTCTAAACTCACCAGTTGGAAAAGTCTGTAGTCCTCCCCTGGGGAGAAATTAGTAAGGGGATAGAGAGAGCCAGGAGTATTACTCTAATGGAATTTCTTCCTCAAGAAGCCAGGAAGAAAGTATTAAAACTATAAAAGAGAAAATATAAGAGACATGGAGGATTGATTCAGAAGGTTCAGCAACTTGACTAATTAGAAAGCCATAAAGAGACTCAAAAATTGTGGCGTGTTGAGGGGGTGGAATATTAAGAGAACATCTCAGCGCTGAAGTTTTCAGATTGAAAGGGCCCACTGAGGGCTGAACAGGACTAATTTTTTTAAAACTTCTAAATACATCCTTGTGATATTTCAGAACACCAAGGATAAGAGCAAGTTTCTAGTGCCTTTCATGTAGGGGGTGCGGTGGGGTAGGGGAAGTGAAATGAAAACAGAAATCAGTAGGCAGAGAATCAGCTGCATATCAGATTTCCCATCTGTAACACTAGAAGCCAAAAACCTTGGAGCAATACCTTCAATTTTGAGGGGAATTTATTTTCAACCCAGAATTTTATCACCAGCCAAGCTATTAGTTGAGTGTGAAGACTGAATAAAGACTTCATAATACACAAGGTTCAGAAAATGCATCCTCCATGCACCTTGAAGGAGTTACTCAAAAAGGGGCTGCAGTAAAGAGAAGGAATGAACCAAAAGAAAGAGAGAAAACATGGCATCTGGCAGTGCCGTGTGCTCCTCTAGGAGGGCGTGATCCCAGCTGTGTCCAGGCAAGACTAAGAAGATTCAGGGCCACAGAACCCCCCCAGGAAAGGAGGGGACGTGGTGGCACAGGTGGAATGAGCATTGAGAGTGGAAGACATTGGGTTACAGTAAGTGCACTTAGTAACAAGTAAAGTAAGAAAACACCAAGCTTCAATCTAGCAACATTCTTCGTCCCAGACGTCCAATTGGATCAGAGATTATAAAATGCAGTCCTGGCACAGTCCTTGGTTGTGCGGTTAACTAAGGAGATCAAACCAATCATTCCTAAAGGAAATCAACCCTGAATATTCATTGGAAGGACTGATGCTGAAGCTCCAAAACTTTGGTGAAGAGATGACTCATTGGAAAAGACCCTGATGGGGGGAAAGACTGAAGGCAGGAGGGGAAGGGAGTGACAAAGGACGAGATGGATGGCATCATCCACTCAATGGACATGAGTTTGAGCAAACTGTGGGAGATAGTGAAGGACAGGGAAACCATGGGTTTGCAAAGAGTCAGACACGACTTAGCCACTGAACAACAACAAATATTTATTGTTTTCAGTTTTTAGATTTGATGTTTAGACATACCATGAGACACTTAATTATGGTTATAGAACATTAATGCTCTAATCTTCGTCACCACAAAAGGACAGACCATGCTGATGGAGACTGGGAAGTGGAAGGGGAGGAGAACGGAGGGGGCTGCAAGTATCCTCATCTCATGAGAGAGAGCACTGCTGACTTCAGGAACTAGAAGAGGTGTAAGGATTCTCCTTGAAGCTGGAGACATCATCAGAACCAACCATGATAGAACCATGTTGGGAGTCCGGGGGAGGGTAAAATTAGTGAGGTGTGAATCAAGTTTTCACCCTCACCCATAAGAAGTCTATCAGGGACTATACAGCATTGCTTGGAAGGTAAATAAAGTGACTGGCAGAACTGTCACACTCAGTTGTGCCAGCTGTGCGTGGTGCCCCTCTCCAGAGGGCTCCATTCACTGGCATTCAGGTTTGTTTAGTTATTAAGAGAATTTTCTGGTGGATGTCCATAAAATACCTTGAGGATGGGATTGTGTTTCTCACAAAGCTGGAGGAAAACTAGTACAGACCTTGTTCTACAGACACGTAATGAACCACCACAAGGGCACAATGCGTTAAAAATGACCGCTCTGGGGTTGCGCCAAGCAGACCGGGAGGGGCGAGGTGGAGTGGGCACAGCAGAGAGTTACTGCTTTTTATTCTCTTTGCTGGACTCTAATTTTTTAAAATCATGTGTACATGCTGCTGCTGCTCCTGCTGTTTAGTCGCTCAGTTATGTCCAACTCTTTGTGAGCCCATTGACTGCAGCCTGCCAGGCTCCTCTGTGCATGGGATTTCCCAGGACAACCCACTGGAATGGGTTGCCATTTTCTTCTCCAGGGCATCTTCCCCAATCAGGGCCTCTCCTGCTTAGCAGGTGGATTCTTTACCACTGAGCCACCTGGGAAACCCCATGTGCACATACTTAACTTTAAAATTCAAGAGTAATACATAAAAACAAACACAAAAAGGCCCAGACTGTCTGGCAGTGCCTGGATGTCCCCAGGTCCCCTGCTTCGTTCACTCATTTCTTCACAGTGCAAATAAAAAGTCTGTTGCAGGTCCACAGCTGCCTGCGTGGGAAGCCCCCAGCCCCTCTTCCCGCGCCTCCGGAGACCCCGGAGGAGAATCCTTGTGGCAGGGCCCTGCGCGGAAGCCTGTCCCAAAGCAACGCTAACGCAAAGGGCTGTTTGTGGGAAATTTTCCCTGGAGGTCAGGACATTTTGGAGACATAGGATATGACATAGCTTCTAATTCAGTCCTCAGATATCCCAGTTTCTAGAAATGTAAGACTGGCTCTGCACGTGAATGTCTTACCTGCTCTGGCCGTGGTGCGGACTCCTTTTCTACTCCACCACCTTCCCTGGTTTGGACGTGACTCAGCCTGGCTGTGTATTAGAAGCACCTGGACCGGAAGTGCCCTCAAGGTGGGCCCCACCCCCTGCCCAGGTTATGGTGTATTCCGCTCCAGGAGAGGTCAGGGTCTCTGTGATGGAGGCAGTCTCCAGATGGATTCTAATGTGTAATCAGGAAGAGAACCACTGCTCTACTCTGCTCTCTCTAGTTGCCAGAGAATAATTCCAAGATTCTTGGTTCGTTTTTCTTTTTAACTTGAGGAGTAGTTTGATTGTTTTTCCCTCTTTCGGATTATGCAGCCCCTCAGACAGCATCCAGATTGTAAATGAACATTCTTTCCCTTCCTTCTCTGTGTATGCACACATATGCAAGCCTTTTAAAAGTGCATCATACAACTTACATTGTTCTGCAGTTTGCTTTTCACTTGATTTCCTTTTATGCCTGTAAGAATGATATTATTAATTAATCAAAAGCCACATCATATTCCTTTATTAAGCACATACCATTGTCTTGCTGACATCATCTGAGTTTTTCCTGATATTTTGCTAATTATGCTGCAGTGAACATCCATATGGGTCTGTATCCTTCAAAGCTTGTGCAAATATTTTCAGAGTATCACCAAAGTCAAAGGATACTATACATTTAAAATTTTGATAAGTATTGCAAAAATGCTATTTTACATGACATATTGATTTAATCTCTCACCAACAGTTTGTTAAAGCATCTCCTTTCCATGCTCTTATCAACACCAAATATCAAATCATTGATTTTTTTTTTTTTATTATTTGCTAACCTGCTAGGCAAAAGCAAAAAAAGTGTTACACTATTCGAGTTTGCTTTGTCTGACTCCTAGTGAAGTTGAACATCTTTTTATCTTGTTATTACTACTTTGTACTTCTCCTATGAATGAACTGTTTCTTAGATTTTTTATGACAATTAGTTTGGAAGATGCAATGTGATTCCTATTTCCCTCCTTACCTCTTTTTTGCTCTAATAGGTCTATAACATTATCCATTTAATTCTTGATTTAGTCAAAATAGAGGGAAGCAGAATATGCACAATTCAAAATTTGAGAAAAACACAATTTACAGGACTATTTAAAATGCATTTGTAGAAAGAGCATGGATCTGTGGGCGAAACATATCTGACTCACATTTTTCTAAAGTCTGCCTCTGTCTCACAGGGATGACTCTGGGGATTTGACTTTCCGTGCTGAGCCCTGGTTTCCATAACTGTAGAATGGGAATAATAATCTACTTTGCCTAATCATGGTAATTACATAAGACAATGTGTGGAGCCTGGCACATAGTGCCGTGCTTATTACTATAATGTTGTTATACCATTTGAACATTGGAATTCTTCTAAACTAGGAAGCATTGTTGTGAGCTTCTTACTCTTACATCAGCTACTTTCTAAATGAGGCCACCTAGGCTTAGATCCCCTGCCCTCTGCCTCTCTGATGGAGTGGGTCCTCTTCAAGGTTAAAGATTTGAATGTCAAGTCTGCAAACTCAGTATACAGAAGAGGCAGAGGTAGCCCCCAAGTGTGACTGAGCACTGCTTGGACTGCCTGTTGGGGATGGGACCTGGAGATGCCAGCAAACCCAGTACCAGAGAAGGCGGCTCACTCTCCCCCGGGTTAATTGTCAGAGTCTGTGATTAAACTCCAATCAAGAACTGATCATGGTTCCAGTGGGAATACTTTCACTTATAAGTAACAGACCCCAGGGAACCTAAAAGATGAGGAAAACTCAGTATTTTGGATCACGAGAAGTCTGGAAGGAGGGCAGGGCCACGGTGGGTTCACTCAAGCAGTTCAGCAACACCCTCTGGAAGCTAGTTCTTCCTGTCTTTCCAGGCTGCTGTCTACAGCCTGTTGCTTGTCCTGCATTGGCTGCTTCATGTCCCAAGGAGGCAGCTGCAAAAAACTGCATCCAGAGACAGAGAAAAAGACATTTATCTCTTTTAAAGAGTGAAGGAACCTTTCCTACAAGCCTCCCAACAGATTATCTGTAACATCATATTGGCCCAAACTGTATCACTACATACTCTATGCAAAAAAAAAAAAATCAGTGGCATAACAGTGCAATTAGTATTAAAGATTTTGGTTGTTGTGGGTCAGAAAGAGTCCAGGCCAGTTCTGAAGCACGTGGCTACCCACACCTGAACAGAAGTTAGAAGGAAGACAGAAGTGGGTGCAGCCACTCAACAGTGAACCACGGTGATCATCAACAGGGTGTCCCACTCCTGCATGTGCTTATAAGAACTCATAAAGTGTATTTTAAATTAATATGCAAACCCTTCAGTTAATCATATACAAATACCAAGTTCTAACTTTGTAACCTGGAAACTTAGTATTAATATTATAAAGGAGAGTAATATATCCCATTATTTTCAAAGACAAGTATTACTTGCGAGTAAATAAGTCAGCTTTTAAAGGAATAAGCTTTGACGAATAAGCGTTCATAGTCAGTTCCCAAACGCTTGGCATGGAGTGAGCTCTGTGTGACTCCATCAAGATCTTTGGACAGAAAGCTCCTGGACAGGTGACCCAAGTGGGGCAGAGGGGGTGGAGTCAAGATGGCCCTCCTAGCGGTGTTTCTCTGGCAGAGGTCTGCTGTCCGGGTCACCTAATAAGTCTCATACCAAACACCTACCATATAAAGATAGGGGGCAGAGGTGGGGGGCACAAGGGAAGTGTAGTTCCAGAAAAGGAGTCCATTCTGAAACATCCTTTAAAAATGCCCAGAGCCCCGTGACCCAGAGGACCAAACTCAGGACATTTCTCCTTCCTTCTATGTCCTTCCCTCCAAAGCTGGCTTATGCTGAACAGGGCAGACTTCAAATGTAACAGGACCCAGTCATCATGTGGGACAAAGCAGGGAAGGTGTGGTGCTACGGCCTGAGCCAAGAAGGGGGTGCATAATCGTGAAGCCCTCATGCTGTCTCGGCTCCTGCTAGATTGCTTTTGTGGGACTGATCTTCTGGAATGATGAACATTCTGTATGCTTGGTTCTACCATAGCGTTGGATGGAAACTGAGTCTGTGCAAGAGGCAAAACCTGGGTAGAGTTACCTGGGGTGAGGCCCTGGGGAGGGACAGGCAGCCTGGAACACTGGTTTCTGTGAGGTGGGGTGTAGGGTGAGCTGGGGTGCTGTGGGGAGCTCTACCCATTTTGTGCTGGAGCCAACCCCCATATCCCCACCAACCCCAACGAAGAACCTCAGAGAGTGGGCAGAGTTCCAACCATCAGCTCCAAGTTCCTAGAAACAGGGCTATCAATGTGTTACCCTAAGAATTTTGTTCCTAGCACTGTCTCAGATAATGTCACCAAGGGGTTTCACTCCCCTGCTGCCTCTGCCTCCCATCCGCACCACCCCTTGGCTTAGACATGCAAATGGAGAGGGCGGAGGCCCTAGAAGGCAGGTTTCTCATCCTCTGCCCTGAGCCTGAGCTGAGGCCAAAGACTCAGACTTGGTGAGGTCTCCAGGGTTGGTCTCTCCCATAGCCTCTCTCACTCAGAAATGAGTGTCACAGTGCTCTGGGGAGCTGATGAGGGAGACCCTACTCATCCCACTTGCCTCTATCTCCTCTCTCCAAAAGAACACAGCAAGCTCAGCTCTCACTGAGTTATTCAGAATAACTCAGCCAGAGCTGAGTGATAATCCCCCAAATTTAATGTCAACTTCAGGGTCACCGACTGACTTTCCAGTGTACCCTGACTCTGTCCTTACCAGCTGTGTAAACTTGGACAAGTGCTTTTACAACTCTGTAAGTCTTGCTCCTCAATCATCTGCAAATGAATCCTGTAACACAGGCTTGTGAAGATCAAGGTCATCGAGACAGGGTGCAGAAGCATCAGCACAATGCCTGGACCATGGGAAACACGTCATAAATAGGAATAATCAGTATTATCGGCTTATTGAAAGAAAACGGGCTTAGCAATTATTCATTTGAGTAAGAGGATACATTTTCAACATAGTAAAACTTATTTAGAAAATTCATTCCCTCATTCTTCAAATTGGCTCCACATCCCAGTAAATTCAAATTAGTGAGGCTTTTTTTTATGCCCATAGGGAAGCAGGTTCACAGTCAGGTGCTGGCCCTCGCCACCTGCTACAGTCAGGGTAGTGTGCCCAGAGTGACTAGCAAATGACTGCAACATCTCCCAGTCCTGAGTCCCAGGATCCTGGGTCTTCAGTTACTTCTCTTTTCCTTCCCCTACCCCTGCCTTTAAAAAAAAAAATTATTTTATTGCAGCATAGTTAATTTACAATGTGTTAATTTCTACTGCACAGCAAAGTGATGCAGTTATACATATATATGCTTTCTTTTTCATATTTTCTACCATAATGGTTTATGGTCACTTCCTGATTGCTTGGAGGTAAGAAAAGTGGCAGCGTGTGTGTACATTTGAATCTGCCTCCACTGAACTCACCTGTCCTTTCCCACAGGCTGTAAAGAGGTTCTTGAAACAGGAGTGCAAGTGTCATGGCGTGAGCGGTTCCTGTACCCTGAGGACCTGCTGGCTGGCCATGGCTGACTTCAGGAAAACGGGCAATTATCTCTGGAGGAAGTACAATGGGGCCATCCAGGTTGTCATGAACCAGGATGGCACTGGTTTCACTGTGGCTAACAAGAGGTTTAAAAAGCCAACGAAAAATGACCTCGTGTATTTTGAGAATTCTCCAGACTACTGTATCAGGGACCGAGATGCAGGTAAGTTCAAAACACTTTATTCAAAGTACCTAATTCTTCCGAGAATCAGCACTCCTCAATTTAAGTGCAGTACTGTATTTTCCACCTGCCAGTCCTCTAAGTGCAGCCTACTGTCTTCAGGTTCAAAGCTCAGGTTCTTCAGCATTCATATTTTAAGTGCACAGAAAGCTTTCCTAAGCAACTGGAGAAATTCACTGATAATGTGCAGATTCTGGAGAAATGGAACCCAACAAGAATGTACGTGGCAAAAAGTCAAAATGTGCAGATTAGCAAAAGTCCTCAGCCTGGGCAGAACTCTAACTGGTGGGTTCACGTCCACTACGTATAGAAGCCCAGCATCTTCCCTGTGATTTGACGCTCAGGGGAGGACAGCTTTGCAGTATATCTGCCCCTTTAAGTCCCACCTTTGTGATTATGGAAGAGGGTCCCACGGCTTTAGAGTTAGCCTGTTCTGAAATCCTCCATACTTCACACTCCCTTGCTCTTTCCAAAATGCTCTGAAGTTGCCAACTACTTGAAAGCAGGAATTCATCCCCACTGGCTCAGCTGTCGGAGAGCAGTGGATGAGGGCTGCCTAAGAGGCACTTCGTTTATTAAAGCCACACCCTTCCCTTGCTGACGGCACCTTCCCTGTCCTGAACTCACTCAGAGGGCAGGTCCATCAGCCTCAGTACAGCAGTTGCCACCTGTGGGCTTTACACATGTGCTTTTCTCCACCTCTTGCCCCTCCTGGTCAGCCGTGAACTCCGGGCTTAGCACAAAATCCATGCAAAGACTTTGATACAGAGTAAGAATGAGCACTATGTCTCAGTGGAGAGGAGGTGATGGGGAGCCCACAGCCAACTTATCTCAAGCCAACTTCTCAGGCTTAGTAGAAAGCAAGGGAATTCATTACCAGGAAAAACATCCTCAAATTCAAATTCTGAATTTGTTTTTCATTCCAAAGTAATTGCAAAGGAAACAGTAAAACAGAGCAGACGTCAGCAGCTCCTATCACAGGTCTGAGCAGGATTATCAGGGGATGTCACAAAAAGTCCAGAGCCTCTTCTTTGTCCCCGAGTGGTTGAATTGCCTTCATGGTTTGATGAGCTGGTTCTTTGCAGCCCTGGAGCACGTTTGGACATGCAGCCCCTGGATTAATAACTGCTGAGCGAAAGGGCCAGATGCTGTGCCCTGCTGCATTCCTCACGTGCTTTGCGACCTCTAACAAGTCATCCTACCTGTCAAGCCAAAGTTTCCACCCAATCCCCAAGAAACTTGTGTTTTGGTACAGGAGGGTCCCAGAGGTGTGGGTTCCTTTGTGCTGTTAACTAGCTGCTTAACTTCAGACTGCTCAGACAAGCATGGGGCTGATGACATCAGGATCACTTTAGGAACAATGTACTGACTCCTGTGTGCCAGGTACTGCTCTAAGACCATTGCACACATGGTCTTATTTAATCCTTAGAACCACCCTATGACATCAGTGCACTGGAACTGATTATTGAAGAAAAAAGACAAAAATGATTAAGAATAGGGTGGCTCCTAGTTGATCAACATCAACCAGGAACCAAATTCACCTCTTATATTTTTGAGATCAGTTAAGCACCCTGGATATCACTGTCCCTATTGTACAGATGAGAAAGTGAGTAACCAGCTCAAGATCTGGCTGGTCTTGGAGGGGATCAATGTCCAGTTGTCTGACCCCATGGCCTGTGCTCCTAGCCCAGACATTACAGCTTGCCCCTGTCTTTCTCCCAGGGCATGTATGTGAAAGGACGGGTGAAGCATGAACCTCACGTCAAACATAGGAGGACCTGCTTCCCCTGGACATCTTTTCTGGTTTTTTGAATTGAAGCAGTTTGCACAG
Organism: Bison bison bison; assembly: GCF_000754665.1. NCBI lineage: Eukaryota > Metazoa > Chordata > Mammalia > Artiodactyla > Bovidae > Bison > Bison bison. Next base: position 12,555,069 of record NW_011495076.1, on the reverse strand, counting down.
TGAAGCAGTTATGCATGATGACCATTTAACTGCTACAGATAGATAGAAAGACCTTACTTTCTCTTCACAATGGGGAGATTCTGAATTGAATCCCTGCTGCCTCTTCAGGATACTAAGTTATTCTTGCATACTTTGCTTTTTATACTCCCATATATTAGAACATGATTCTGTTTCTTGACCCTAAAATAGCAAACACATTTGCAGTACCCACCACATATTAGGGCTTGATCCATATTCTCTCATTGAGTAAGGTGGAATGTTATTATCCCACTTCATGGGAGGGGAAACTGAGGCTCAGACAGGTTATGGATTTTTCCCAAGGACGCTAATGGGTAAGAGGCAGAGCAGGGACTTGAATCCAAGTCCTTCCATCCTTGTAACTATTTCACTCTGCCTCCAAATGCACCAGCCACAAGGTCTACTGCTGCGGGTCCAGACTTTCTGAGGGAGGTTATATAATTTATTCACTCTCTTAATTTATTTCCCTTCTATTTTAGGCTTATTTTAGCTTCTCTGACTTAAAAAGATTTGAATTTGGTTCTGGATTGGTCTTGATTTACCAGGAGCCACCTTGTTATTTGTTTAAGTAGCCAGTTCCATTGTTTTAGATCAGATTTCCACTAAGATTCCTAGATTATTCATAAATTGAACTATACTTAAGGCCTTTTCATTTTAGCTAAGCCTAGAAAAATGCCAAAGTCATCTATGAAAACTTGCAATATTTCTTTTTAGTTCTGTTGACTGTCAGATGACTGTTTTAGTAAAAATATGATTTAGGGTGTTTGATATTATGTGGAGAAATTTTGGATTGCTGACAGTATTTTTTCATTGTTCATATCTGGACAAATAACACTTACAAATAACACATATATGAGATGCAGATTTTCTCTGAGACAGCCTCCTTTAACCCAAACAGCTGCTGAGGGCCTTGCCCTGGTCTGTATAGAGATGAGACTTTCTCCAGGCTACTTTCTTCTAGAGACTTCTGTGGTATGTACTCCGAAAAGTCGGTCAAAGTGTGTAGTTCTGAATCTTCCTGGAGTGGCTCCCAACTTTTGATTGTGCAGGCAGTGAGATATGACAGAGTCTGAGAACTGTGAGAAGGGGAGATTCCTGAATCTAACTCAGTGGCATTCCTTCTCTGGGCTCCCCGCCTTCATCTGGGTCAGTGCTAACATTCTCTGCTGTACATTTTAAGAAGCACTCACAGTTAACGAGTCAGGACACCACTGAGAGAGTCTCTCCACATGATTGCACGACATCAGACCTGCTTTATGGTAAATGGAACATGTTCGAAATGAGTTGATGTTGTTCAGTTGCTAAGTCATGTCTGACTCTGAGACACCATGGACTGCACAAACCAGCTTCCCTGTCCTTAGAAATGGGTTACCATCAGAGTTATCCAGGCTCCAAAGTAAGTCAGAAGTTTTCAGTAAAATTTAAATCAAATATATTTGTGTGTGTGTGTATATATATATATATGTATTTGTGTGTGTGTGTGTGTGTATATATATATATATATATATATATATATTCACTCTTAAAACTGACACTAACTTTTCCCTTGATTTCATCACAAACTACCCACTCTGCTGTATTGTGGTCATTTTATCTTGCTTTTTTAAAAAAAATATCATGTACATTTAATATTCAACTGATTGGACAACTTCCCTTCGTCAGCACTTAGAAAAGCAATGGTGGTGAGAAGACTGAATATTGTCAAGTCATAGGTATTTGGAATTGGCAGACTTTACTCTTGCTAGTTAGCGGCTTCTTCCTGTTCAAATCCACTCATAATCTGACTGATGTGAGCTGGCTTGTTTTGTCATTTCAATTTGTGAAGTGGATAAAGTCTGTAGGTCTAGTCCACTATTTTCCAAAGTGAGGACTTCTTCAGAGACCTGTTGGATCAGAATCTCGGGGTTTTTTTCATGAGATTCTGTATGCTTTTCACACTCAAGCACATCAAAGTCTGAAAAATCCATAGGGTTTCCCTGGTAGCTAAGATGGCAAAGAATCTGCCTGCAATGAGGGAGACCGAGGTTTGATAAATGAGTCGGGAAGATCCCTTGGAGAAGGGTATGGTTACCCGCTCTAGTATTCTGGCCTGGATTCCATGGACAGAGAAGCCTGGCTGGCTACAGTCCATAAAGTTGCAAAGAATTAGACACAACCGAGCAACTAACACTGTCACTTCACTTTTCAGGGAATCCACAATTCCCTGATTTTCTATAAGTATCAGGTACAAAGAAATCTTACTGAGAGATTTTTTGTTGTTGTTAAATATCTGATCTCTTACAAAGGAAAAAGAAGTTTTTCTATTTGAAAAGCTCTAAAAAAATGTCACTCAAAAACATCCCTGCCCTGACTTACACAGTATAAGAGGATGTTCTTTCACATTAAGGCAGTTTTTGGGACCCTCTTTTACTGGGAAGAGCACTCTGAAATGATTTCATCCATCAAAGCTTCCCTTGGAATTAGCTTGACGGAGATCATCAAGTCAGCCCTTTAGTGAAGGCCTGAAACAATGATATCAGGACTAGTGGATTTTGGTGAGAATTACAGAAGGGTGAGTCAAGACCCTAGGGTATTCTGTCTGAAGACAGACCCAAACCTCAGGTTGGAAAGGTAATGGGAACTTTGGGTGAACTCCTACTGAGAGTCAGGCCTTGGACTGCAAGCCTTGTGTGCATTTTCTCTAAATCTTCACAGCAGTTACCTCTATTTATAGAGAAGGAAACTGAGCCTCTGAAAAGTTAACTTGTCCAAGATTTTGTGGCCTGTAAGTGGTAAACAAAACAAAATAAATAAAATCAAAACAAAATTCTATACTTTTCTTACCTTACTTCCTGAAAATTGAGAGTAGCAACGGGGGGGCTGTGTAATAAAAAGGCAGCATGAGGACATAGAGCATAACAGAATGAGGTGCCCGCAGAGCAGGGAGCTGGGAGGTGGGGAAACTTCAACCGCATTCAGCTTAGACTGCCTAGAAGCCCCATTCAATTACAAGCCCTTTCAGATTTGGAGGGTGTTAATGTCTTCAATTGCTCCTAAGAAATGATAAGCTCGAAAACCTGTAAAGGAGGATTTTCTTATGGCAACAATAATGACAAAAGACATTTTTTACCCCCCAGTCTTCCACTGAAGAAGCTGAGTGCTCTGATGCTCAACTATAAATACTTCCTAGAGATTCGGAGAGCAGGTACAGCTGTGTGATGCTGTGCATGTGACATTTTGCAGACTGAACTGGAGGCCAGATCTAGGAACTGGGCTTTCGGGGATGGGTGGTTGTGTGGTTATCTCCTCTGGTTATTGCCCCTGGCATCTGTAAATCAAAGAAGCCCTTAAGTTAGAGATAGGTGCATCTCTGGCTAAAGAATGCCGCTGTCTCTCCAGAGAAGGCCTGCACCTAATCACAGACCACTTGCACTGCTTATTCTGTAAAAACCCTGACCTGGGCCAGAGGTCACCACGAGGTCTCCTCTCCCACTGTAGAAAACAAGCAATCCTCCTGTCAAGTTCAGAAAGCAAGTGGAGTTCACCAGTTGTTTAACTTGTTACTGAAAGCCTGAGACAGGTTTGCCTTGCTGTCTAGAAGTAGAACCTTCCTATAAAGACTTTCATAAGCCGAAACGGCCAAAAGCGAAGAAGTGATTGCCTTAGAACACATCTTGCTAACAGATGCACAGAGCCCATGGAGATAAAGCATGGACACTCCCAAACTCAGTTCCGCGTGATGACGCCTTGATACGGAGATGCTGAGTGCAGGTCCCAGGGAAGGAGCTGAGCAGGGCCACTCTTGCTGCTCCGGGTGGGTGCTGCTACTGTACCCGCTTGCTCCAAAAGCAAAGGCTCGGTGCTACTTTCACTGTTCGCCTCTTTCGGTAAAGCAAAAATTCTCTTGGGATTTCTTCTGGTTAGCAAAAACCGGTACTGATGTAGGACTTTCTGCAAAGTGAAATGCATAAAGTGAACTTCCTCAGAAATCAGAGAACAGCTTTACCTGCCTGACAGCTGCAGGCTGTGAACGATGTGAGTTCTTGGGTATCATGGTTCTTCCCACATAAATCATATTAGCAAACAGCTCAATACCTATGGGAACACAACCCCATTCAAGGCTTACCCAGTCTGGTGTTCTAGACCTACACCGTGGTGTGACTAGCTTGCAGAACCTCTGAACTCTGTGGTTACGACCTGATAAAAAAAACAACAACAACAAGAGAACGCCATGGCAGCCAATAGCAGTGGGCGGACCTTATTTTGATCCGAAATGTACAGTTCCCACCAGGATATCTGAGGTTCCTCATCTCTTCATGGAACAAATATTTATTAAGCCCCTTCTATATGCCAGAAACTACGATAAGCCACAGGAATGCAAAGATGAGGTAGTCAGAACTGGTCTTTGCCCTCATGGCTTCATAGGCCTCTCCGTCCTTGTGGATGACCCAGGTGGGTGGCGGGCAGGGGACACAGGCTAGGTGCTAGGAAACCCTACCTGGGCCAAAATGTGATTTTCTTAGGTTTCAGTTCTCACTCCACTGCTCTATTATGAGGTTTTACCTTCCATTTGTCACTTTGAAAATTAATAAGTTTTTTATCCCTTTCTATGTTAAGCTTTATTGTAGAAATTTCATGATATCTAAAAAAGTGCTAAGACAGCTAGAATAGGCGAGAATGATACGAAAATATATTGGTGAGGTTTTTAAGTCACCATTTTCACAGTAATTGTTGATTGATTATCTTATATAATGGATATCAATATTATTTGGTTGACCCTCAAATTCCTGGTGGCATATAATGCAGATAGCCTATCCCTCCTTCTTATAACACTATTTCCTTGACCTCTGTAACACCACAGTCTCCTGATTTTCCTCCTGACCTGAAATTGGTCTTTCTCAATTTCAGTTGTTAGTGTCTCCTTGTCTACTTCTAAACCTTGAAGATCTTCAGGGCCCGATCTAGTCTCTTCTCACTGGTTCCTCTGCATTTTCTCTCTGGGTGTGCTCCTCCACTGATACGGTTCTAACTGCTATCTCAGGCCTCATCTGTGTCCTCTCCTCTCTCTTCGTTCTGTATTCAACCCCCTGCTTAACAGCTCCAGCATGCTCATGTTTTTAATCAACCTACTTCTGTTAGAAATTGAGCTCTAGATTTGTCCCATTCCCCAAACATGTTTTCCCCAGGTTTCCCCTTCTCAGAAAATGGCATGACTGTCCATGCCATCGGTCAAGCCATAAACCCACACATCCTTTGTCACACTGCTTTCTCACTTCCACATCTGGTCCATCACCATGTCCTCTTAAAATGTTCAGAGGATCTATCACAGAAAGCCTTCTTTTTTCATTCCTAGAATGTGCCAGAAGTTTTTATTTGTTTAAATATTTGTTCACTACCTGTCTGTCCCACTGGATTCTGACTCCATGATGGCAGGAACTATTAATATATCTGTCTATTCACCACTGAATCCCTGGTACCTAGTACATAAACATGTGTTGAACTAAACTGAATGGCAAGTTATAAACAACATAAAATATGTTCATCATATTAGCTGGATACTTATGTTGGTGCAGTGTCTAGCTTAAAGATAATTCGGTTTTTTTCAGCATGTCTTCATTCATCACTGATTATTTTATAAAACACAGCCTATGAAAATTCCCATTTAAGCATAAGTGTTAAATGGAATTTTTCCTCATATTCAAGTGCATTAGTGGGGTATTTACAGAGCCTAAGATGCTTCTGGCTACCCATTTCCGTGGATGAGATAAAAGGTCTTAAATAAAGGCAGCAGCAGACTCTGTATGTTACTTTTAGCTGCCACCAAATACTCAGTTCTTTTACTCTTTGGGGGGCCTTTTTCATTTACTGTTATCAGTGGGATTACAGGCTAGTTCATCAGATTTCATTGTTAACATACCAAAATACCTTTTACAGCCAATGCTATTTTATAGTATAGACATGACCTGTAAATCTGCATTTCCTTTTAGAATACAAGCTTGCTAGAATTACGTTTTAGGATACACTAAAAAGTACCCTGATTTGACACTGACAATTAGATTGAATTTGTGAAGTTTTTTTAAAAAGATTTTTTTTTATTTAAAAAAAAAAGAAAATATAATTTTCTTATTTCTAAGTCTTTGACATAACTACTAACAACAAAGAATTTATCAAGTAGATATTCTTTACTTTTTTGGAAATAGAAAAAAAATGTTTCTAATTACTGTATTAATGTGTGATTATTTCTAATTACTATATTAATGTGTTACAAATAAAAGAATGTTAAAGTGCTTTAAAATAATGTATCTGCATACTTCTTTTAAGCTTTCCCCATGAAACTTATTTTGTGCTGCTGTGGTAAATCTCTTCTTAAAATTTGCAAATTTCATATGCCTATGAATTTGCAAATTTCATATAATAAAGAGCCCTGCATTATAGATTAGGAGGTGGATGCTGCCTATGATTATTTCTACTGATTACTAATTGGGTAGTATTGGACAAATTCACTTCTCTGGATCTCTTAAGATATGTATCTCACTTAGAAATTCCTAAGGTTCCTATGACTCAATCTACGAATGAATAGTTTATTAATTAATCTTACTCTAAGTTTGCAATAGCAGAACCTGAATCTGATGCCACAGACTCTCCTGTCATTTTTAATTTCTATCATTTAAAAATGTGCTACATTTTTTGTATATGTTCTCTTTATATATCAAGTGAGATATTTCAAATAAAAACCAGGCTCTCAGCTCCTCTGTCCTCACCACAGTGCCCCTGGGTGAGCCCTTCCTGGAGAAGTATGCCCCTGTTTGGCAAGGGAAGGTTGATATTAATTTGTAAGAAATTGATTTTAGTACTTAATAAATCAGGAAGTATGTGTTTACCATCTGAGTAATATGAGACCTACTGCAGTCCTTAGGGAACAAGATGTATGAGAAATCACCAAACATTTCAAAACAGTGTATGAGCCCTACAGCCTGATGTGCTAACATTACAGGACTTGGGAAGATGGTCCAGGTGGGCTTGGAGCGGACAGAGAGTGCTTGATGTAAGGTGCTGAAGTAGGCCCTGAGTCTTGAGGGGTGGGAAGACTTTCAGTCTAAAGGAGTGAGGGGAAAGTCCCGCGCGGCAGGTGAGGGTAACTCTCTAATAGTCTACATGGCTGTGACATCAGAAAGTCACTTCAGTAGGACAGTGAGGAGTCAGCTTGATGAGGGTGTGGGTGGAGGGTGTTGGGAAATAAACTTGGCTTAGGCTAGTTAGCGCCAGATAAAACCTTGAAGAGTCTGACTCAACAACTTTAATTCTAGGATAGGATTCGCTAATTTAATGGGACGCTCTTTCCTGTGCCAGTCAAACCTTTCCTAGTGATTATGAGAATGCTGAATAAAATGCCTTGAGATAAGTGGAGAGACATTGTCCCGGCTGTAGCTTTACGATCCTTGATGCAAGGAAGGGGGAAGCCTTCCAAGCAGATGAATGTGCGGCCTCTAACATGTGCTCTTTAACATTCTTTTCTTCCCTCGATAAATCTGTGTTGTGAATGACAACATGTAAGTCAGCCAGAGGAGAAACAGCCTATTGGATGACGGGCTTAAGCGAATCTTGCTTTATGCCCTAATGGTCAACATATGGGCTTCTGTCAGCCTGGAGGGCAGGAATTTCCAGAGATACAGACCCATCCAGAGAGAGATAGAGAAAGCGCCCTTCCTCCAGGTCCCTGAGGTGTGGGTCTGGGAACTATTAGCACAAGCCCCCCATCCTCCTCTGCTGTCAGGAAGATGCATGTCAGTGGAGACAGAAGTGTTTCTGCGCTGGGAACCCTGACTCCATTATTAATTTTATAGCTCTGGGGATGGCATGCTTGATTCTGTAATGTTCCTTCAGCCTTGCTCCACCGAAGGTGTGTTATGTGGTCCCAAACTTACACAATTTAGAAGCTCCAATTCTTTATCCTTTTCCCTCACGGGTTTGTGAGCTCTTGTGTGGGTCAGGATGAGGACAACACCTGTGGGAGGAGAGAGGTGGATCTGGCTGGAACCTGCACCCTCCCATGGTTGTAGACAGCCTGGATCTCCCGGGCACTGACTCCAGGCAGATGGTCTGACTACGGCGTAGTGTGAAGACGATGGGTCTGCTGGGCCTGCGTTCTGCACCACTCTGGGCACTGAGATCTGTACCCAGCAGGCCATACATCTGGGCATATTTCACAAACCTAAAGCAAAGGGAAGTCAGGGAAAAGAGTTTCCAACTTGGCACTTCTGTTCAGTGAACTGAGTAAATCAAAGTGTAGTAAGAAATAACACTATAAAGCAATGTAAATAATATTTTAAATAAGCATATCAAATCTGAAGCATCTAAATATATGTTTATCCTTTTAGCATATCAGTTTGGGAGGCTGATATTAGGGCCATTACTCAAAAACATTTTTAAAATTTCTCCTTTGAAGGATTTTTAGAGCCAGCCACACAGGCTGTTATAGACTTTGTATGATGCAAATATGTGACCAATTTGGCATTTGGAAATGGCACAGAGAATCTCAGAATGAAGTCTGAGAAGAGTTAGGTAAGTGATCAAGTGATGCCATTTCATTTTAGTGAGATGCAAGTTGATGCTGTCTCGTGCTCAGCCACTTCAGTCCTGTCTGACTCTTGGAGTGCAGCCCACCAGACTCCTTTGTCTGTGGGACTCTCCAGGCAAGAATACTGGAGTGGGTTGTCATGCCCTCCTCCAGGGGATCCTCTGGACCCAGAGATCGAACCCGTGTCTCCTGCGTCTCCTGTATTGCAGGTGGATTCTTTACCGTTGACCCACTGGGGAAGCCCAGTTGATGATATAGGCTTTTCTAAACCAGAGAATTCAGCGTAGAGACGCTCCTCCCAGAGTCTCAGTCACATCAGTGACATACATTAGAACCCCCTTGAGGGCACACATGTTTTAGAGATGTATACCCTGCTATTACAAAGTAATCAGTCCGTCTATTTCCTCAAAAAGGTGACAGGAATTCAACAGGAATATTATAAAGGAAGAATGCAGCATAAGCTATAAGTACCATGCTAACCAGCCTTCTTTACTTTCTTACATAACTATATGTCTTAATTGTCAATGACATATCATGTGCTGGAGAAAAAGTTCCCCTCCAAAAGAGCTATATGTCAGGACCTTTGCAAGTTCATCAGTTGATAAAATAATGAAGGGAGAGAGCAGGAAATAGGTAGAAGCACTGATCACATACTGTTACACATGAGCCAGCTTTCTGGGGCCTATTTCCTATTTTCTGGTGGGACATGAGGCCCAATCACAAGGTCCAGACCTCCATCTCTGGGCTCGGATACGCCTTCTCCAAATTCTGACCCCGCCACCTGCTTGCCATGTGATCACTTAACCTCCCTGACCTTCTCTTTCCTCATTTCCAAAACAGTGATGATAATAGTACCTACTTTGTAAGTACTTATGAGTATTAAATGAGATAATGCAGGCAAAGGCTTATCACAGGGCCTGGCCTGTAAAAGTTAAATATTGGCCCCAGTTATGAACAAAAAGAAGAGAAAGAGGATAAGAAAAAATGTAGAGGGGGAAAAAAAAGAAAGAAGAAAAGGGGTAAAAGAGAGGAGAAAAGAAAGGATGGATGAACTTCAGCTCTATCTGGCTTTGAAAATGTAAAAACTGTCCCTTTTGGGCTTAAATCTGGTAGCGTAGCTGGTTTTATTTGTGGCCCAGGCAGGGGTCATCAGATCATGTAATGAGTGACTCATTATTTAATAAGTTGGTATATAATTTAGAATAAAAGTCTAAAATATATGTCCCAAATATTCAGAACTAAACAAGGAGTCAGATCATATAACTCAGTGACTCCTTTTCATACACATGAGCTCACTCTCCCACACACACGTGCACAAATGCATAGTCTTGATTCTTTCTAAGGATGATGGTGATGGTGATGTTTTCTGTCTTGAAAGAGTAATGGGAGGTCCCGAAGACAATAGAGGCCTACTGCTGTCAATCATACTAAGTCCTTATTCTAATTTTGATACAGGAAAACAATACCAACAAGTTTTATATAGCTCTGCACTCTGGCAAATGCTCTCTTCAGGGTTTTGATGACATAGCTCTGTTGTTATTTAGTCACTAAGTCACGTGTGACTTTGCAACCCCATGGACTGCAGCACTCCAGGTTTCCCTGTCCTCCACTATTGCCTGAAGTTTGCTCAAACTTACGTCCATTGAGCGGAGAAGGCGATGGCATCCCACTCCAGTACTCTTGCCGGGAAAATCCCATGGCTGGAGGAGCCTGGTAGGCTGCAGTCCATGGGGTCGCTAAGAGTCACGACTGAGCAACTTCACTTTCACTTTTCACTTTCATGCATGGGAGAAGGAAATGGCAACCCACTCCAGTGTTCTTGCCTGGAGAATCCCAGGGACGGGGAGCCTGGTGGGCTGCCGTCTACGGGGTCGCACAGAGTCGGACACGACTGAAGCGACTTAGCAGCAGCAGCAGCAGCTTGTCCATTGAGTCAGTGATGTCCTCCAATCATATCTTCTGCCCAAATTACAGCAAGTGTCAGAACTTCCCTTCCTCCCTACAGTCTTCAGATCTAATGAGATCCAAAGCCCAAAGCAGAGCGGTTGGCAGTCTGTTGCTAGGCGGCTCCGCCTTCCTCTCAGCCGGCCTGTCCTGATGCTGCTCATCCCCCAGAAGGTCTGTGGCCGCTCCAGGCTGCAACCTCACAGCACTCTCACATCAGCAACTCTCAACCTTCTGTTCAGAGTCTCAGTGTTTTCCAGCATTCTGTAGCTAAACACTGAACTGCTGAGACAACTCAGTGCCAGAGTCTCTGTCTCTTTTTCTGAAACCACTTCTGAGTTTAGCTCTTGCCGGTGGCCATCGCTCTGTCTGCTCCTCTCAGAGTTTGGACGATGTGGAGATTCCTTCACTGAGTAGCCGTCTGTCCAGATGGAGTCTAGTCCAGTTGCTGCATTTGGGGAACAAAGCCCACCAGGGCCATTACTCAAGGCTGAGCTAGACCACCAGCGTAGACCCCCTTATGCTCGCAAGCCACCAGGGGACGACCACCGCGTGTGATGTCAGTAAAAGGCCACAGTCTGATTCAGGAAGGAGACATTTTGTCTCTCTGTCCTGGCCCCTGTGCCCCACAACCCCAAAGTGGGTAAAGAATTCGAACTGCATTTTAATGGATTTATATTCTGATAACAGCATATCAGCAGAAGTGAGGAATGTTTATCAGTGTGCAGGGCTTATGAACAAAACACAAAAAAGGTAAAAATTCTGAGTCTCCTGTGGACGGCAGGTGAGAACACTTTTCACACCTACTAGGGGTCTCGTTCACACCCCGGGCTTCAGTTGCCATTCAGCAAAAGATGTCCTAATCCGTGTCTCCATCCTGACCTCTCTCCTGAGTCCCAGAGGATTTTTAGTGACCATTCCTACCTGGATGGGCCACATTCACAGCCAACTCGACATGCTGCAAACTAAGCCCGTTATCTCTCCTCAAAGCCTGCCCATCCCAGGTGTTCCCCACCTCTGAGAAACCCTCTCACCTGTTGGTCCAGTCAGCCCGCACATCCTGAGATGCTCCTCCTCAGCATCTCTCGAGTCTGTTAGCCTCTCCCATTCGCACACCATTGTCTCCGTCCAAGCCACATCATGTCCTGCCCAGAGTTTCATTGGTTTCTAACTTGTCTCCTGGCCTTCACCCTGGCCCCCTGCAATCCAGTCACCCCTGGTGATTCTTCTGAAATGCAAATCAGATCACGTCACCCTTTTAGGGAGCACCCACTGCCCTTGGCTAACATGCAAACCCCTGAGCCTGAGACACAAGGTCTTTCCCAGGCAGCTTCTGCCCACCTGACTGGCTCATCTCCGGCCACTGCCGTTTGAGCGCTACCTTCTCACCGAAGTGAACACCCTTCTGCTCCTCACACATTTCCACGTCTTTGCACATGTGGCTCAGCTGCTGCTTCCTCTGCCTCCTCTTCCTCTTCCCCTTTCTCTTTTCTCATACCGCAAAGTGCATGTATCCCACATGTACAGCTCAGTGAATTCTCAAAGAAGCACCTCTGGGTATTAATAATACGTGCCCAGATCAGGAACTTGAACAGTATTCTGGAAGTCTCCTTTGCGCCTCTTTTCACCACAACCCACCAAAAGACGTGACTACCCTGACCTCTAATAGCATAGTTTCCCCATTTGCGCTTTATATAACGAGCACCCACGCACGGTGCATCAGATGCGTGCTGCTGCACAACAAACTGCCAATCAACCTGCTGGCCTGAAGTCGCCCTGAAGTCCCGTCTTCAGCCTCATCACTTCTTTTTTTATTAGTATTTTCTCTTTCTGAATGTACTCTTTGGCTGCACTGGGTCTAGTTGTGCCGTGTGGGATCTCTATTGTGGCACACAAGCTCTTGGCTGCAGCATGTGAGATCTGGTTCCCAGGCCCCCTGCACTGGGAGCACAGAGTCTTAGCCTCTGGTCCACCAGGGAACTCCAGGCACACCGCTCCTTTCACTTCATCATCAAGCTTCTTGGTCCCCACCTGGCCTTTCCTCCCCACTGCGCCCTCGCATATTGCCCCAGAGGCAGCTCTCATTAAAGCACACTAGTTGCCTCCCTTATTGTTGAACCGAATGAACAGTTTTCAGTCTTTTCCTACTTGACACATCATCACCCCCTACAACTCGTCCTTTAATCCAGTGAGTCACCAAGACCCAGTGATCCTTCCCCTTTAACACCTCATGCATTTGTCTTCTGCCCCCACTCATTATCTCTTGCCTGGACTGATCCAAAGGACTCAAGACACCACCCTGCCCCAAGCCACTCTTTCAGATTTATCATTTTGACATATTTTTCTCTGAATAAAAATCTGGACTGGCTCACCGCCCACCATGCAATAAAGTCCTAATTGTAGCAAAGCAGGAAGACTCTTTGGCTCCAACCTCCCTTTCCGTGTTTGTTGCCTAACATGCAACCTCTGCCTCGGTCACGTTGAATCTACACAGTCTCTTGTATACTTGACCTCCAAGTTTCTACTGGCAGGTTCTCTCTTGCCAGAAAGGCCTGTCACCCCATTCTCCCTTCAATCTTCTATTCATCCTTCATGTCTTATATCTAATGCCACCTCCTCTACAAAACCATTAACAGCTCCTTTTCTGATCCTGTTCACTACTATTAATATTAATAAATATCATTATGATAATATGCTTCATGCACTCTCCCTAGAACATAAACTCCTCAAAGCAGGCAGGATCTTTGTTTTGTTCATTGACACAGCTCAAGCTCCCAGAACTAGGCCTAGCACATAGTAGGCACTTTTGTTAAACACTCGTTCAGTGAATGAATGAAGTGAAGTGTTAGTCACTCAGCTGTGTCTTACTCTTTGTGACCCCCATCAACTGTAGCCTGCCAGGCTCCTCTGTCCATGGGATTCTCCAGGCAAGAATACTGGAGTGGGTAGGCATTCCCTTCTCCAGGGGATCTTCCCCATCCAGGGATTGAACCCAAGTCTCCTGCATTGCAGGGAATTTCTTTACCATCTGGGCCCAAGTGAATGAACGGTTAACATTTATTGAGCACTTATTATGCCAGGCGCCTCCAAGCATAATCTCATCCCATCCTCACCACAGCCCCTGAGGAAGGAACTGTTTTTATCCCAATTTTGCATGGGAGGAAACTGAAGCTTAATGAGATTAAGTAATTTATCTTACTTAATTTACCCAAGGTCACACAGTCATACATGGTAAAGCTAGGATTTGAACCCTGATCTGTCCAAGCCCTAAATAACCTCACTCTATTGTCTTGAGCTTTATGGTGCTATTTTCACAAAACCCTACCATTGGCTATAGAAAGTCTTCAGCAAATGGAGCAGTTATCTTGAAGTAATGGAAATACCTCTTTACATATTTATCTCTTCCTTGTATTATGAGTTTCCTGTGAATCAGAACTGAACTAAAATCCTAATTATTTTATTTCCTCATCATCACCACCAAAACCCCAAGTAGCCACACAATGTCTTACACATTTGCATTCACTAAATATTTACTGAAGTAAATAAATGGGTGTGCTGTTAAGAGGCAGCATTTGGCAGTGAGTCCTTTCTGCACAGTAATTCTGAGTACTGTCCTGATGGTCGCCCCGAATCTGGCTGCTGTCTCTTCTAACCCTTTGCTTCTTCAGCATGATGTAGGCTCCGAGCCATCCCTGGCTGACCCACCCGCCACCCTGACCCCAGCCCTTTGCCATCCTTCCTGTCCTTATGAAATTCCCCTGCCTGTCTTCCTGCGGTCAGTGGCCTGATCACGCAGAGCAAGTCCTGCCCCTCCTACTCTTCTTCTTGACCTCATGCCCTGCTTGAACCTGGCTGCTTCTCTGGTCATTCTTGACAGGCAGGGCAACATGACATTTATATAGATAATTGGAACACAGGGTGGAATGTGATAAACAGAGTCACGAGGCACCGGAGGAGTTATAAAGAGGGAGAAATTCCAGTTAAATAACGGAGCAATGGAAAATGAAGTCACTGTCTTTTTCATCCTGATAAAAGTTTTTGTTTTGTTTAGTTTTTCAGTAAGAGTTTAGCTTCTCTAGGTTTGTAGATTATATAGGATTGTCAATCACAAGTAATAGAAACTTGAGTGGTTTATGCTAAAAGGGGAAATTTATTACAAGGATACAGGGTGTCTAGGAATCCAAAGGCTGGAATGCAGCCAGACCTCCGAGAGAAATGTCCAGAAAACAGTCCAGCATCTGGGCAGCGTTCTCATTCCATGTCTTGTCCTCACTGTCTCTGGACATCTGTCTCGTCTTGTCTGTGTGATGTCTTCTCACCCACAGACCACATCATGGTACACAGCTGCCAACAGCTACCGAGTTTACACTTGGAGTTTGTACTGTCTCCATCGGAAGAACAAATCCTCAGGGAAATCTACCCGAGTGGCCCAGTTCAAGTCAGTGCCCACCCCTGGCCCAGTCACCTGCTGCTGACAGAGAAGACTCACGTTGCTTACATTGCTGCCAGGCGCCCTGCTCTGAGCACAAAGGATCACTATGAGCTGAGCAGGCTCTACAAATGTCCGCTACCCTTGGTTCTGCTGTCTGATAGCACTCCTGTAAAAGAGTTCTGAGTGCTTCCCCACGAAAAGAACAATTAAGAGGCTTCCTATCTTTGAGATTCTTGGAGAAACAAATACATAAATATGAATTGCCATGTAGCAAGCATCATCCTAGATAACGAAGACAATGTCCACTAGTCATTTCTAACAGGCTTTTTATACCAGTTTTGTTTATCAAAGACCTAGAATCCTGTCTTCAACCAGGTATCTCACACACATCTCAATGGCCCACTAGACCAACACACAAAAGATAAACCAGGCTGAGCATGGCTCCCTCCTCAAGGCCTTACACAAATGGTGCCCACACATCCCCTTCAGCAAGCAGAGCTCTCTAACCTTTCCTAGAAGCCAGTGTAATCAGGTCCAGGGAGGCAGAATCTCCTCCCTTGCAAGAGGTCCATACCCTGACAGATTCCAAGAGAGCTAACTTTGGCCACTGCTTCCTTAGTGCAGTTTAAGGTCAGGAGAGGGAGTATCAGGACAGGTCCTTCTTTCATTCTGATCTGGCCTTGGCCATCCAGTGACCCATCAGTCCAAGGCTGGGTAAGGGTAAGCAGAAAAGTCCATCCAACTTACAGTGGCAGTGCTGGAGTCAAGATGCCCAGGACAGCCCCAGGGCTTCATGTCCATCCTTCCTGGATGTGGCCCTTGCTGCCATTGCCTCCGAGGCTGACACGCGCTGTGTGGTCCAGCCCTGGGCTGTGGTGAGGTGGCATCGGGGCCCAGTCCTGGAGGATGATCTCGGAACCCTTCCTTCAGAAGAATGCTGTATTCCACCCATGCTAATTCAGTAACATGCCCTGACCTGTCTTCCAGGCTCCCTGGGTACAGCGGGCCGTGTGTGCAACCTGACTTCCCGGGGCATGGACAGCTGCGAAGTCATGTGCTGTGGCAGAGGCTACGACACCTCCCACATTACCCGGAAGACCAAGTGTGAGTGTAAGTTCCACTGGTGCTGTGCCGTGCGCTGCCAGGACTGCGTGGAGGCCCTGGACGTGCACACGTGCAAGGCCCCGAAGAGCCCCGAGTGGGCTGCTCCGACATGACCCCAGTGGAGGCTATCATCCAGCTTCCCTCCCGCAAGGACTCCATTGGATCTGCAAGGATGCTGGGCCTTTGGGTTCTCTCTGGGAGATACTTCCTGAGGCACAGAAGCCCCTTCCCCCTCCCTGGGGGGCCAGGACAGGGGCCACACGCTGCACACTAAGTCTTCCCTATTTTCTCTGACTTCTGGCATCCTGGGACATGTCTCTTCCTGGTCACAACAGGTTGTTAGAGGAGCGGAGGGGCCAGGTCACTGTTTCCACCCCCCTCAACATTTCCTCTTTCTAGAGCAGATGACTAGAGAGAAAAAGTGTCTCAAATGAGCTTCCTCTGTGTTTTTCAACAAATGTTCACAGTTAAGAAATTCTATACTTCTCTCTGGAGGGTAAAGTAAAGAAAGCAGAATCAGTCCCCACTGATTTAACTTTAATTCTTGAAAAGACCAAGCAAGGCTTTTGCCTGATAAAGTGATTTTCACAGCCTGCTACCTCTGGGGTAATCAATCGGTAATTGGCTGGAGAAAAATGGCTTTCAATAAACTTCAGGTTTCAAATGCATGTATTTCAAGGCATTTGTTGCCATATTAAAATCTGATGTGACAAGGTGGGTCTGTTGTCCATTGGTACAGTTTGGAATCTGTGCAATAGCAAAAGCCTCAGAAAGTGACTGCTTTGCATTACTGTCCACTCAATATAAAGAACCTTTTAGGGAATGAGATTTGAAGAGAATTAAAAAGGAGACTTATGATCTGGCAGTATTCTGTAAGTACTGGGTGAAGATGGAGGGAAGTAGCGTAGAGAGTGGAAGGTTAGAAAATGTGTCTGTACAACATGATAAGGGGGAAAGTGGGGAATAAAATTCCTACTTGGTGTGATGCCTGTGGCCCATGGAATTTTGTAACTGAAATGGCTTTGAAAATGAACACTTTTGAAATGACAAGACCAGGGAACCAAATTGCTGACAGAGAGGTTTCCAAAGCAGTCATGCCCAGACAACCTCTACCATAAGCAGATGCCTAAAAGTTGTCCACATACACAAGGGAGCATCAGCCAGTACTCATCTCCCTTCAAGCACACCGTTAAAGACCTGTCATGTTTAACTGTGTCATTTGATGTTTATATGACGACAAGATACCCTAACCTAAAGCAAATGACACGTAACTTTGCTTATGAAGTTGGTAACTCTAGTGTATTATATTGCAAACAAATTATAACTTGGAGACTATAGTTAAGGGACCGAGCTGTAATTATGGAAACATCAATAAGCAAATTGTGGCGGGCTTCTGCCCTAAACCAAAAATTGACATCCAGGGGAAATGGAGAGGCTGCCTGCCCTACTTAATGTATCAGATGAAAGAAAGGTGAAATACATGAAGGTACTCCTTCTGCCCTGTCCAGTTAGCGTCTAGATCTAAATGTGATCTCTTCACACAGCGACGCTAACTAACAGGATGGTTCCCTTCAGGCATCTTGTGTCAAATCACTGATGCTGCTCATCCTTGGATATTCTGGCTTTCACGTTCTCTGTCCTTGCTTTAGACAGGACATTTAGACCAAGGCTTATAGATAGCAACCTTATGGAGTGTTTTGTCATAATGATATTTGCCCCTTCAGTTTCAGTTCAGTCCCTCAGTCGTGTCTGACTCTTTGCGACCCCATGAACTGCAGCATACCAGACCTCCCTGTCCATCACCAACTCCCGGAGTTCACTCAAACTCATGTCCATTGAGTTGGTGATGCCATCCAACCATCTCATCCTCTGTCGTCCCCTTCTCCTGCCCTCAATCTTTCCCAGCATCAGGGTCTTTTCAAATGAGTCAGCTCTTCGCATCAGGTGGCCAAAGTATTGGAGTTTCAGCTCTAACATCAGTCCTTCCAATGAACACCCAGGACTGATCTCCTTTAGGATGGACTGGTTGGATCTCCTTGCAGTCCAAGGGACTCTCAAGAGTCTTCTCCAACACCACAGTTCAAAAGCATCAATTCTTTGGCACTCAGCTGTCTTTATAGCCCAATTTTCACATCCATACATGACTACTGGAAAAACCATAGCCTTGACTAGATGGACCTTTGTTGACAAAGTAATGTCTCTGCTTTTTAATATGCTGTCTAGTGGTCATAACTTTCCTTCCAATGAGTAAGCTTCTTTTAATTTCATGGTTGCAATCACCCTTCTCAAAAATGACAGGATTCATCTCTTTGCCCTCACTGCCAAATCCTAAAAAAGAGTGAAGTCGCTCAGTCATGTCTGACTCTTTGTGCCCCCATGGACTGTAGCCTACCACGCTCCTCTGTCCATGGGATTTTCCAGGCAAGAGTACTGGAGTGGGTTGCCATTTCCTTCTGCAGAGGATCTTCCCAACCCAGGGACTGAACCTGGGTCTCCTGCATTGTAGGCAGATGCTTTACCATCTAATTTTTCCAAAGTGGCTATTCCTTCTTTTTATTCTGTGGATTTAGAGGGAAGGAGTGAAGTGTTATGGTGGCTGCTCTGGGTCCAATGTGGGCCTGGGGGTCTTGTGGGAGGCCAAGCAGTGGGACTCAGTCTTGGTTACACTGATGCTTGAACCATCAGCACCTCTTTTCCTGCTGGATAAATTGTGAAGTCATAAATCTATGGATATAGTTAGACATAGAAAGGATTTGGGAGGACATTTTAGTTCCCCTCAGCTTGTACCTGGAAAAACTGAGATCAAAAGATGTAAAGGGATCTACAGAAATACCAGTCATTACCCTGATGCTCCTACAAACAGAAACACACTCAAAGTCTTCAAGAAAGTTAGGCACTTTATCTCTTAAATGAAACTAGTTTGTCTCCGAATTAACCTGGTAGATTCTAAGCAATTTTAACATCTTGAGGGGATGTTCATTGTTTGTTTATCCATGGCATGTTTAGATCTGACTTTCTTTTTATGCTGAAATGTATCCTTCATGATAAGGAACAAGGGGACAAGGCATGTCCATGTTCCCTTGCTCATAAATTGCCTCTTGCTACATAAATTGTCCTAATTTGTAAGAGAGACTATGGCAACCTTCTCAAGCAGCAGTAGATTAAGCCACTGTGGAGGGCAAAATAAGAGAGTGAAATATTTTTACCGGCTTTTACTTATGAAAGAGAAAATCTCCATTCTTTGGGGGAAATTCTCCAAATTTTTTAAAAGGTGAAGTTAATTTCAAACTCATTTTTTCTAACACTTGGTAAAGTATCAATGTTTCATGACTCTAAAAGATACTAAACTCTTGATTATCCAGGCTTTTAAGGGAATATATGGCATGGATTACCCAAAATAAAACAATGAGAGACTCCATTCAGGTCAAATCCCCTTATGAATTTCCCCTCAATAAAAAAATCGTATTAGAAATGGAAGTTTTCTAAGCCCAAGATCATGTCTTTTCGTTTGCTTGTGGTGCCAACTGATCTTTGTATTCTGTGAACACCCTTTGTCAAGGTGCATTCTAGTTACAGCGTCCTGGACGGTCACTCTGAGAGCATTAACACCTTGCCTTAAGAGGCCAGTTAGGGACTTCCCTGTGGCCCAGGGGCTAAGACTCTGTGCTCCCAGTGCAGGGGCCCCAGGTTTGAACTCTGGTCAGGGACCTGGATCCTACATGTCATAACTGAAGAGTTCACAGGCCACAGCTAAAGATCCCGTGTGCCGAAACAAAGATCCCATGTGCCGAAACAAAGATCCCACGTGCCAAAACAAAGATCCCACGTGCCACAACCTACAACCCAGAGTGGCTAAATAAATAAATATTAAAAAGAAAAGAAAAGGAGAGACAAATTTATCTCCTTAAATGGCTTAAACTCAAGCACGAGTACCCCTGGAGCCATGATCACACTTGGCTCTGGCTCTGTGCCCCTTGGGGATGGGGACCCTGACCACAGTTGCTTCAGGATGGGAGGAGAGGTACAAGCACCCCGAGGTGTAGAACACTGCCCATCTACTCTGCCTTACAATGGGTGTCACTAGATTGGACACAGCATCCCAGAAGATCCACCAAAAATGGCAATTTAATCTGCACGTGGCCTGATCATGGGAGGAGAAGTGAGAAGGAAAGAGCCAGGTAACTATTGCCAAGAGACCAGCTGAGTCTGGCAACGGTGGAGTGTGGCTTTTTCAGCTCTGGTGGGTAGCCCCCAGCCTCCTGCTGCTGCTGCGCCCGTCCCCTCCCAGCACTGACTTCTAGGCATCTGGAGGCCCTGAGCCTCAGGCCATTGCTCAGCTGTCCATACCTGGTGTCCAGCTCTGCTCCCAGCTGCCAATGTTAATTTCAAGAGATGTTTTCAATTGTCACAACCACTTGCCTTTTTATAGGAGTCATTACAAAGCTTGAAAACATCAGGTATCATATTTCTTTTTCAAAGAAGGTAGCTTTAAAGTCAGAAAAATCTAACGTCACATCGGCATTTCTCGGCCTTATTAACTTATTAAAGAATCTTACATTGACTCTACAAGACCTACAGCAGGCCTCTCTCTCTCTGGGACAGCCAACGTGACTGTACATGTGCTTGGGTTTGATGGTATTTTCAGGCCAGGATATTGTTATTACTTCTCATTTATTAAAGGCTGGCCCAGGGCTGATGTCTTGCTCAGCTAAAGAACATTCATCTCCCCTCTTGCCCACTCTCAAAATAAAGGCTCAGAGAGGTATCCAATGGACCAGAACCGTTCTTTTGTCTATTTACTGTACTTCAACCTGAGTTTCCTTATCTTAAGAGCAAGAGTTGCACTGTCAACAAATAGGCCTCCCAGTTCCAAAGCCCGTAAACTGCTCTTGTCAGGTCTGCACTGACCTTCTGCAAAGCGGTCTGCTGGTGTAAGCTGACAACTAAGGCGTGCTGATACTAACCTCCTCCTTACCTAGGCAGAGAAAACTTTCACTCATCCATGAGAATGTTCTTTACATTTTTCTGGGGATCAGCAAGGTGACAGGTGGCTTGCAAAGCCCAACATGATCATTATTTTTCTAAATCATCATTGTTCAAGATCTAGTTTTTTTTTTCCCCTGATATTCACATAGATTCTTGTTTAGCCAAACCTCCCACGTCCAAAAGCTAATAAAAGTGTCAGGCAGACTGTTACAAAGAACTATTGTTATTTACAAGTCTACATTTTCTGTGAAATCAAAACATATTAAAGCAAATTTTCGGTGTTGACATTGTTATTCTAAACTCGTGATAGTCTTGCCAAACCCTCTGGTGAAAAGAAGTTATGGAAATTATTCCCTTGTCTTTTCTTGGGATCACACTTAACACCTTGATTAACAGGTGTCTTTCAATCTGTAAAGATTTTCAGGGAAGGCGTACCTTACTATGATAACTAGCTTGTGAGTTCACAGGTAAGATATATTCTAGATTAAGAAATTATTCCAGATGTTCACCTGTGTTCTCCTGGGGTTGTCATCTAAGTGCTCACCACCTCTCAGTACCAGCATGCTTTGGTAGCACAGCAGCTAGACCCCGCCCCATCAAGTTCTCTCTGTTATTGTTGTCTGTATCAGTGCTTGCTCTTGGCTAACATGTTGTTTTTTTCCCCTCAGCTTAATTAAAAACATATAAGATCTCTAACGACTTCACTGAAATCTGTGCATCCAGACTGTGTGTGCCACTTAACATATAAGCAGCAAAAGCTCAGAAAATGGAAATAAACTCTCCCACAGCAAGGGAAATCTGCCCCTCCCCGCATTTTCTCTTCCCTGATGAACTATGTTTTGGGGTGACCTAAGCAAGGTACTGAGAGTACTTCAAGCACTCCAAGGTGATCAGCCCCCTAGTTGGGCTTCGCCTGGTCCCTCTAGAGTTCCATCATTCCTTCTAGAAACTCTCACACTTGAATGATCTAAAGAAGAGGTGGCAACACAAAACATGTGTCTGTGTGTGTTTTTCAAAGGGCATTTCCCCCAAATATTTTTTGCCCAGACACTGTCAATGAAATTCCCCTTTTATCTAAGCCTTTGTACAAGAGGACTGTCCTGTACATTGTAGGATCTTTAGAAGCAACCCCGGTTTCTAATCTCTGGATACCAGGAGCAACTCCCCTGCTCCCACCTGCGACAACCGGCAGGGTCTCTAAACATTGTCGGATGCCCTCGGGGGGGTCGCGGGGGGAGAGGGAGGTGACAGTGAAACAATTTCCAGTTGAGAACGGAGGATCTAGCATTTTAAGGCATCTTATTAAAATGAAGTCACAGATATTCATGCCATTGTCAGATAGAACATCTCCTTGGGAGTCTTATCTTAATGGGATTAACGCTCAGCATTAATACAACAGACCAGCTGGGAAGGGAGATTTGGGACAGGGTATAGTCACAGAACTTCCCAACACAGAGACAGGATGACCAGGCTGGGACTTGCGGGTCACTTAGACCTATGCTGTTGTGTCCTGGGAGGGTGGGAAAGCACGGGGCTCCTGGGTTTCTGCTAACAGGAATCAAAGGCAGGATAAAAGGTCAGCAAGGGGAAACAATAATGTGGTTTTAGAAGCTGGAAGCAGAATTTTTCTTAGGGATTCCTCAGTTTCACAACACAGGAATAAAAAGCCCCAAAATATGACCCGGAAGGTGGAGGAGTGAGAATGTTCTAGCTCATCCTAACATAGCTGAGTAATTTCGAGCTTCTCAGGACAGAGAGGGGTAATGTCCAATGGGGGCCTGGCAAGATGAAGGAAGTCTGAGTTTCAAGCCAAGAGATAGTGAAAACTTTCAGTGGAAGACCAGGGTGGGCATCAGCTGCAGGTTGTTCGTTGTACGAACACAAACACAAGAGCCTATTATAAAACACACAGTTGTCCTTATTACAAGTACCCTAGCCTTGCGGGGTGATATTTTAGTGAAGTGAATGCATTCAGAAAGCTGTCCAACATTTGCCAACGAAGGTGGGAAAGGGCCAACATGTGCTGGACGTGAGATGGGGCAGAGTGGAAGAAGAAAGACACTGGTTATAGACAATATGAAGCATGATCCCAGCTGACTGGAGAACTTGGGTAGGATGACAACTGGCTAAAGGAAGAATATGGAAAGCCTGTTTTCTTTTACTTGATAATTTTTCATGGGTCAAACTGGATTTACATATAGGCTACACAAAGAAGTAGAGAGCAGATGAGAACCACTTGGGTGAACAAAAGAACTCTTCATCTGTTCCTCCATGCTATGATCCAGTTTTAGATAATACAGCATGGGTAAAATCTGATCAACACGATCAATCTACCATTTAGACTATTTTTGGACTCAACTTGATTTTGTAATTTCCGAGTACTGACTAACCCTGTGAAAGCCCCTGTAATTCAATCACAGGCTCTGGATTTCCCCAGGCAGTCCACACAATCCTATCTTAATAGCATCATAGGCTTTCCTAAGTTCCATGCATGAGAGGAATCACATTACTGCCTGTAAAGTCAATTCAAATGCTTCAGTGATGAAGATGCATCCAGTATCCACTGGCTGGCTTGCTCGTACCGGTTACTTGGGCAGAGGCTGGGGAGTTTGGCAAACCCATCTGTAAATGTTTAGGGGCTTCATGTTACAGGTGGAGGTTGCACACCAGCCAAGCCAATATCAGGAAATACAGAAAAAGAAATTTGAATTGTAGTCTCCAAAAGTCTACCCACCCACATAAACTTTGGCATCTGCCCCTTGACCATTTTTCTCCAACAGTAATGAAGACTTCATGAAAGGCCTTGAACTCTAAGTTGTCCCTGTTGAATTGTGCTTAATCAAGGCAAATATTCCCAGCCTAAGAGGACAGCTAGAAGAAGAAAGGAGTAGAGAATTAATTTTCTTATATATTGCCGTAACTATAAACAATGCCTTATCTTCTCAATAACTCTCATGAAATAACAAGCGCTTGTGTTTTTTAAAGTATTTACACCAGCCCTTAGAGATTTTATTAGACTCATGATTCACAGATGAGAAATTTTCCTCCTCTACGGTGTTTAGTAACTGGAGTAAGAATTACTCAGTAGACTGTCTATACAGAGAAATGAATCTGAATATGTCTTCTGGCTATTAACCCATCATTTACTGGTGATTTTCATTTATCAATGTTTTTCTGAGCTGACTGATTGGGTCAAGATGATCCCTCTGGTTTGAATACTGTAGACATAGAATTAAACAGTTTCTGAAAATTATGTTGCTCTGTCATATGGATATAGGATTTCAGCAGAGCAGCACAAATTCTCCTAAAATTCACGGAATCACAGAATGCCAGAGTTGGAAGGAACCATACACATAATTTATTCCCAACTTCTCATTTTATTCATGGGAAAACAAAAGAAATGTCACAGTTTTGAACTGTGATGTAAGCAAGACACTGAATCATCTTCAGGGAAGAACAATTATTATTCATTCCATCAGTCTGTGCTGAGCATCTCCAGTGAGTCAACCTCTATGCTACATACTGGAAACACAGCGGTGACTAAGACAGACATGCCCTTGCCCAGAGGCTTCCGGGGGGCTACACGGGACACGTAGATTTCACTTCTTACTTTACAAGCACTTTCAAATGTGTGGCTGGATTTAGTCCTTTGAAACACCCTTAGATATAGATATGATTATCCTCTTTTTTTTTAGGTAAGTTTCAAAGAGATTTAGTAATTTGCTCAAGATCATAAAAAGGCTTATAAGAGAGAGAACCTGGACTCAAAATTCATTTGCAAGTCTCACTCCAGTGGTCTCGCTAGTATGCCAGCTCCTTGATTAAAACTCAAGGAGCTAGTATATATATGTCAGTGCTACTTTCCCAATTTGTCCCACCCTCTCCTTCCCCTGCTGTGTCCACAAGTCTGTTCGCTATGTCTGCACCTCCATTCCTTCCCTGTAAACCGTTGTTGTATGGCAGAAACCAACATAATATTGTATAGCAATTATCCTCCAATTAAAAATAAAATTAAAAAGAACCTCAAGAAGTATTCTGTCCAGTGGGTTACTGAAAACTACTTAGTTGGTTCCATGACATATTTTTCAGTGGACATGTGGACTGCCAGAGGATTTCTGATTTCATTTATGTGCAAGCCAGATGCAAATCATCTGTAGAGTCACATGTAAAAAAGCTCTTCTAGAAAGTGACTATTAGTTACACATCTAACAAGTATTTATATTTAAAATACATATACATAATAATAATAAAAAAAAATTTTTTAACAAAAAAATAAAATACAATGGTC
This sequence comes from Bison bison bison, assembly GCF_000754665.1. Lineage (NCBI taxonomy): Eukaryota > Metazoa > Chordata > Mammalia > Artiodactyla > Bovidae > Bison > Bison bison. Next base: position 12,529,740 of record NW_011495076.1, on the reverse strand, counting down.
TTGAAAGTCTTCTAGAAAATATAAGATTTCTGGCCATAAGAAGTCTATTTACTCTCTCAGGGGGATATTGACTCCACAACTGAAGAGGGTTCAAAAATATTCTGTATCAATTCAAACATGACATGGATTATGATTTATTCAAGAGTTTTCATCAAATTCCTATCTAATGCTGATTACTCAGGTTGAATTAACATGTCAACAATTTTTAAAATATTTTTCATAATAGTCTTGCCTTATTACCCTAAAATAGGGAGATGGTTAAAATTTTCTTAGCAACAGTACTCAAGAAAGAACTTTCAGAATTGTATTCAAATGTAAGACTGTATTTTAAAATATTTTAAAGGTATAAAGTGCTTATAAATATGATATTAGCATCTAGAGGCAATAGTGACATTTTTACCTTGTTTAACAAGAACTATGGGTGGTCTTTCTCTCCATAAAGCAAACTGGGAAGATCTGTATAACCCTCAATGGCACCCCACTCCAGTACTTTTGCCTAGAAAATCCCATGGACGGAGGAGCCTAGTAGGCTGCAGTCCATGGGGTCGCTAGAGTCGGACACGACTGAGCGACTTCACTTTCACTTTTCACTTTCCTGCATTGGAGAAGGAAATGGTAACCCACTCCAGTGTTCTTGCCTGGAGAAGCCAAGGGACGGGAAGCCTGGTGGGCTGCCGTCAATGGGGTCGCACAGAGTCAGACACGACTGAAGCAACGCAGCAGCAGCAGAGCATTAGATAATGTTCTAGAAACAACAGATGATCTCTTCTCTACCTTCTGATCTAGAAACAGTCCAGCAGAGCTGGGGCAGTACACATTATTGGAACTGACATCCAATTCGTTTCTAATCTACAACTTACTCAGTCCAGCCTTGTGGTTGGGATTACTTCCGATGGTGGCTAAATTAGCAAAAAAAATTCTCTTCAGAATGTAAGGGAACCAAGAATAAGTCTTTACATGAATATCTGAGGAGTGTAGGGGAGTAAGAGAGAATCTTTGTCTAAATGGAATCTTAAACAATGGATTAGGGGAGAGGAGAGGGTGGAGAATTTTTATTACTTTAAAAGTGTATGGAATAGATTTACATTCATGTTTATTCATGATGAAAAGAACTTGTCCCTAGATATGAATTTTAATTTGTGAGAAAACTGCTAAGAAATGTGAGATCATGGAGAAGGTGGTCCTTAAAATAAATAAGTAAATAAAATCTAGGGAAAGTAATCCTGCTTAGAATGTGATTCATTCTTTTGGAGCAACAAATAGAGTGAGATGATGTCCAAAAGCAATTTTCATATTTCTTGAACATGTAAGCATTTTTCCTTATACAACTATCGCAGAATAAGATCCCTAGGTAGATTATATAGACAATCGTGGGGGTAACAACTCACCCCTAAATGTCATTTCCTCTCACTGTCCTAGAATGGGGCCTAAATTCTCACCCTTACCAATGCTGCCTGGGGATGAAGAAACTATCTTAGGGACTTTTCCTTTAAAATGCATGAATACTATTGAGCTTTATTCCTTAATTCAACAATTATTTATTCAACAAATATCTGGCACAATTTACCATCTATCAAATGGTATTTTCCTCAGTGTTAGAGAAACAGTATTGAAAAGGTAGGTGAAATAAATCAGATTTATCTTTCAGATATTAATAATATGGCAGATGAAATAGCCCCCAAAGAAGCCTTTTGCTACAAAATGTCTAGAAATTCAATGTAAGGTAAAATAAACATCCTCTGAAAAGTGTGAGTGAATTCTCCCCACACCCATCCTCAAATACAAGAAAGTTCCAAAGGCCAAAAGTAAAGAGGAAGCTGAAAACTCAAGTTTTGGTGCCTCAGTGGAAGTTCACTGATCGCCCTCTTTATAAGATTGGTCATGTCAGTGCGGGAAACAAGGTTTGGGGCCTTCTTGAAGTGAGGAATGAGAATTAGGACGCAGTATCCAATCCTTCCCCACATAAAGTCAGAACCTTCAAAGGGCTATAGGGTCAATAAAGGACAAATCTGACCACTAGCACAGGGAATCAACTGGGGACCTGTTTGCTAAGTATTAAGATTTGTGTAGGGAAAGATAAATTACTCAATTAATTACGATTACCAGCCTCTCCTCATCTTATTTTGAAGTTAGAATTTATACAGCTTATTCTAGGAATTGCCTACCCAAGAAATTAACCTTAAAAAAATTCTAGATTGAGGTGCCTAGAGATGCAAGAACAAAACCTCTCAGCAGGTCACATTTTCCACCAGGCTTGCAGAGGATTCTTCCAGGTAAAACTTCCCCAAACTTGAGTTTATAATCTAAATTACAAAACATGCCACAGAATAAGCCTCCAAGATTGAGAGTCACAGAAAAAATAAACCATGGACTCAGATACTCAAGAATGTCAGATAATAAAATTATCATACACAGACTATAAAACAAATCTGTGTAGAGATGATAAAAGAAAATTCAAAATGAATAATAAACGTTAATAAGGTTCATAGTACTTAAAGGAAAAAGATAAAGCTAAAAGGTAATTGAAAAGAATTTTAAAAACATCTAGAAACTAAAATATCACCACTGATATTAAAAACGAAGTGAGTTTCTACCTGTGGCCACAGCTGAGAGGGCATTGTTACAGTCTTCTTTCTACTGCCATAATGTCTAACTGAGTCTCCCAAAGAGCCACATAAACTCTTGGTTAAAGGTATGAACTTCAAAAAAGAAAAAAAAAAAAAAAAAGTGAGAGACTGAGGAGCCATGGGGAACACCCACAGATTGGGCGGTAATGGAAGATCCGGACACCAAGCACTCCACAAGCTTTGAGTTCTGACACATGGCACAGTGGTGCAAGCAGACACATCATGAATTCTAGGCCACACCGGTGGATGGAAGAGCTGTGAGCCAAAGAAGGTTTTTCAGAGAAGGTTTTCAAAGATTAGGTGCCCAGTTACCTGTGAAAAAGACCTTTGTCAGTAGCAATGAAGACAAGACTGAAGAACATCATGTAAGAGATTAATCTGAGCAGTATAGGAAGAATGAAATGACTGAAATCATTACTAGGGAAATGACAAAAAGACAGCCTTTGTGTTTGTAACCTTCAGTGACTACAACTCCATGGATAAGGCTGTCATTCAGAAATGCAACCTTTTGAACAGCTGTAACTGTGAAATAAGGACAGCCCTGGGCAAACAAGAGATGGACAGTTCCTCATCCAGTGCAAAACGGTTCGGAAGATTTTAGCAGCGGTTGAAGAGGTTGTTTTCAAGGGAATGGCGATTTTGGTCATGGAGGAAACTTGAGTGTTGTTGGCTTTGCCAGCAGCCATGTTGGTGGTGGGCTTGATGGCAACAGTGGATTTGTTAATAATGGAAGTGGTTTTGGTGGTGATGAAAGCTACAATGACTTTGACAGTTATACAATAAACCTTCAAATTCTAGAATCACAAAGGAAGGAAACCTGGGAGGTAGAAGCTCTGGTTCTTATAATAGTAGAGGCCAATATTTAGCCAAGCCACAAAACTAAGATGGTTGTGGGAGTTCCAGCAACAGTTGGTTATCATAAGAGGAGATTTTTATTATTGTCAAGGAAAAAAAAAAATCTTAGCAGAAAAGGACAGCTATAGACATGACAGAGAAGTTACAGTTTACAATAGGTTTGTATACTCAATCACAGAGGCAGGCCCTAACTGTTAGGACCAGACATGGAACAATGGACTGGTTCCAAATTGGGAAAGGAGTACATCAAGGCTGTATACTGTTACCTTGCTTACCGAATTTATATGCAGAGTACATCATGGAAAATGCCAGACTGGATGAAGAACAAGCTGAAATCTAGATTGCAGGGAGATACATCAATATTCTCAGATATGCAGATGACACCACCCTTATGGCAGAAAGTGAAGAAGAACTAAAGAGCCTCTTGATGAAAGTGAAAGAGGAGAGTGAAAAAGGTAGCTTAAAACTCAACATTCAGAAAACGAAGATCATGGCATCCAGTCCCATCACTTCATGGCAAATAGATGGGGAACAGTGGAAACAGTGACAGACTTTATTTTCTTGGGTTCCAAAATCACTGCAGATGGTAACTGCAGCCATGAAAATTTTAAAAGACGTTTCTTCCTTGGAAGAAAAGCTATGATCAACCTAGACAGCATACTAAAAAGTAGAGACATTACTTTACCGACAAAGCGAAAGTGAAGTGAAAGTGAAAGAGTTGGACCATAAAGAAAGCTGAGTGCCAAAGAATTGATGCTTTTGAACTGTGGTGGAGAAGACTCTCGAGAGTCCCTTGGACTGCAAGGAGATCCAATCAGTCAATCCTAGAGGAAATCAACCCTGAATATTCATTGGAAGGACTGATGCTGAAGCTGAAGCTCCAATACTTTGGCCACCTGATCCGAAGAACTGACTCACTGGAAAAGACCCTGATGCTGGGAAAGATTGAAGGCAGGAGGAGAAGGGGACAACAGAGGATGAGATGGTTGGATGGCATCACCGACTTACTGGACATGAGTTTGAGCATGCTCCAGGAGCTTGTGATGGACAGGGAAGCCTGGCGTGCTGCAGCGCATGGGGTCACAAGAGTCAGACACAGCTGAGTGACTGAACTGAAGTATAAGACAGAAAATCATTAAATACCCATTAAATACTTTCTAAATGCTTCTTAAATTCAACAAAGCTCTGATTTTTATACAGTAATTTCTATAGCTTTCTATTCATTGTGTGGCTCAGGAGGTGTCTTCAAGTAAATCTTTAGGTTTATAAATACAATGATCTACTCATGAAAGCAGCAGAAATTCACACTCACATTAATTTCCTGTAGATGATCAAAAAGATCCCAAATGCCTAATGGTCCCTGAGAGCTGGTTGTCTTGAGACACATTAATATTAGCATGTAACTGAGAATCATATTCTCCCATACTCTTTATCCCTCTTCTCATCACAGATGAATAACTGGAGCTTGAAAGCTAGTATTACTCTTATAACCCTCCTACCTAGCTTTACATATTTCCCCCAATTTATCGTTTATTCATCTATGTATCCTAATTAGCAGAAATTCAGGATCTTTCTCTTGGAGTTCCCATTTCAAGTTGTCCAAGAATCCCACAGACTCACTAAGTCCATATGGGTCAGTACTTTTAAAGCAGCATAACCGGTAGGTCTCTTTAGCCTTGGCATCATTGTTTCTGTGACTTTTTCAGGTAAGGTGCTCTCTCTTCACTACTCGTGTCAAGTTGAAAGGACTCTAGCTCAAGGATCAGGTAACACTCTTGCTGGACCAGATCCTGGTTCAACCCAAAGTTCACACTTGGGTTTCAAGGATATCACTCTCTTCATTTTCACCCGCATGGTCAGTCATTGCCCTCAAAGACAATGGTGTGTCGGTCCCGAGATTCTTCAGCCTCGTCTACATGTTTTGCTGGAACCCTTCTTTGAGCCCGCATCACCTCATAAGGAATTCCCCTTTGGGCTCTTGAAGTTTTCTCATGCCAGCAGATGCCACACTCTTAGAAACAGATTTCTCTAATTTCAACTCTCCAAAAGAAGAGCATGGGGTCTGACATTCCTTACCTACCAGAAGCCTCTACGGTTCTTATTGCAAACTGATAAGCCACAGGAATTTTTTAAAGATTCTGTTACATCCTCCCTCTAGCAGAGTCCAGTGCCTTCGCATTAGCTTAACTGAGACTGGGTACAAAAAGACTTCCTCTTATAATGAAATTCTGCTCCAGACTGATTCGTGTCTACAGTTCTATACATAGTAGTTAGAGTACTCAGATACATGAGCTTAAAAAGCCAATCTGCTCATCTCAAACTACTATTAATGTATATAAAATAGATAATCAACAAGGACCTACTGTATAGCACAGGGAACACTACTCAATAGTCTGTAATAACACACATGGGGAAAGAATCTGAAGAAGAATAGATATACGTATGTATATAACTAAATCACTTTGTTGTACTCCTGAAACTAACACAACATTGTAAATCAACTATACTCCAATGTAAAATAAAAAATATAAATAACAGTGAAACCACAGTAGCAACAAAAAGTTAATCTGTGCTCTCTGCTTTCAGGTAAGGCGCAGAAAGCCAGAGCGGGCCAGCCTCCTACTGTGACAACTCACAGCTTTCAGGTACAAATGGCCCTTTTGAAACACACAGCAACCACCCTTTAAGGGCTCAGGAAAGAGGAGGCAGTCTGCTTCCACACTAGAGAAGCTGTGTTGAGCCGATGAGAGAGGTCTACCGTCTTCATACACTTAGAAGGGAGTTTCGAGGGCAGTTTAGATTACACTGCAGCACCCACCCTCTGGGTGAACTGGAGCTCCACTCAGTTTGGATCACTTAAATGGACTATGCTGCCCTTCTAAGAATGGCAGTAGTGCATGATACCTGTCCTCTCAGAGAGCCCCGCTGTACCCACATAACATTAGGAAGAGTGACAGGTTCTTGCTCTCATCTAAGTCCAGTGGGAAATTTAAATAAGTTTTCATTGGTTGAGGCGATGAAAATCCAAAATGCCTACTGAGCTGTGTCTCTACTGGGAAGCAGAGATCTTTTCCTCTCTGGACTCTTCTTGCAAGATGCTCACCACCCTCCTTACCAGTTCCAGGTGAGTTTTCTGGTGGGGACAACACTTGAGCCTGAGGTTTGCATTAGTAAACACTCTGGGGTCAACAAAGAATGCACATGAGGGAGCACTCAGATAGTAGATAACCAGAGATGATGATACAAAAAAAAAAAAACAAAACCCACAGTACCAGGTCCTGGCCACGCCCTCCACCTCACCTCCTAAATCTCCACCTCTTGGGATCCCACCCCAAACAGGTCTTAGCCTCAGCAAAAAAATAATATCAGGTCCAAGATGAATAAAATCAGACACTCTGAAAATGAGTCAAGGTGTTGGTATTTCTTAAAAGCTCCTCAGGTGATTATGATGAATACTGAAGTCAGAGAACCAGGGCTATCCATACCCAATAAATGCTTCTAGTCACACTGTGAAATAACTCTGATAAAGTAAAATACATAGCAAATAACAACAGATTGAGAGTAGAATCCAGTTCTTCATCTCTAATCTCACATTTTCCCTGACTACACAGTACGTAGTTACTGCTAATCTAAATTAGCAACTTTATCGACGATACCCAGGGTGAGACAGCAGAACACCAGACTCTTCTGCTCGCCATACTGCCAGAGGTGTTGGAGGACTAGAGGAGTGAGGAGGTGAAGGTCATATTCTAAAGAAACAACTCCAGAATCCACAGAATTTCTATTTCTGAAAGCAGTGTCGCTCTTCCGTTAGTTTTCTAGATCCCCCAGCTTCAGAATTTTGAGTCCTACTTTTCATACAGTATCTGTGTCCAGCCATTCTTGTTCACTTTCTTCCAAAAAAATCTCTCTTCTCTCCTTCCTTTCTCATTGCTGCCACCCCAATCAAAATTAGCACAATTAATTCATGATGAGGCTTGCTGGCACCAGACTCCTCTCTCGTCAACCCATCTTGCACACTCTGTCCAAAAAAAACTCTCTAAAACATGCGTCCACTGTTTAACTGCCATTTTCCAAATTTTTCATTGGTTCCATCGCCTAAAAAGCCCAAATCCCCTACCCCTCCACAAACGAGCCAGAACTCACCTTTCCAAACGTATCCACCAAGCACCTTTTCAGCAAACATTGGATCCTGTGAAGGGAAAAGCTTTGCAATCAGTCGTGTCCAGACCCCCATTATGCCCCTCATGCACAGGGGGCGTTATTTAACCTCTCTGACTTCAGTTCTTCCTTGGTCACAGGTGAATAACAATGCTGACCATGTCATAAGATGCCTGAGAGGATTTATGACCGAGCGGGGTAAAACGATAGAAGGTGGATGCTTGGACACGGTAGACATGATTACTACTTTGTGTCAACTACATCCCTTGCTTGAGCTGCCCCTCTAGGACTGGTTACCAGACAGTTATTTCTCAGCTCCAAGCCAACCCTCCTGGCTGGGGCACAAGGCTGAGGCTGCAAACTACATTTCTGCTTTACCAGCTGCTCCTTGCTAGACTCTTCCAGAAGGAGGCGCCCAGTGGGAGACTGCTCTTTTCCATGGGATGTTCCCGTGGGTGTTATTCCAGCAGTTCTTCCTGAAGCAGCAGCTATTTCCAGTTTGCAGGTTTTCCCACACTCCAGAACCAGCCTTGTTGTGACCCTGAGCGACACCAGTCCCATCTGGGCAGGAGCCCTGTTTCAGCTCCAGGGCCTCTTCTCCAAGTTTCTAGTGATCCCAACCTTTTCCCTTTGTTCCTCTACCCCTAGCTGCTTCCTGCATTTCCTGTCTCTGTAATACCTCAGAATTTCCCTTATGTTCTCCAGAACCCACTTAGGAATTCTCTCTATTAAATTGCCTGTTAATACAACTGGGGTGGTGTGTGTTTCCTGACTGGTGTGGCTGATAGCCTTCCCGACACTTCCCCTCTTCCCAGTTGAATATACACACCTCACTGCCAGAAGCTGCATGGCCAGCCCATCCCATGAACTCTTGCAGACCCCCAGACTAACCACAGATGAGAACTGGGATGACCTTAGAAATAAATTTCTGGTATGACCTTCCTGTCTTGCAGTCAAAGAAGCCGGGGTTCAAAATGGAAGGCACAGCCTCTGCCTGATTCTCTCCTGGCCTTCCACAAGGAGCCGCCTGCCTGGACCGTTCACTTTGCACTCAGTCACTGGAGGTCCTGCAGCATCTCCCTCATTACTTCTTAAGTACGTCATTTAACAGAGACCATTTAACTTAGCTTTAGGCATCCTTATAAAACAACACTCCTGTGTGAGTCACTGAACAACAAATGCTACTTGGCTCTGTGTGTGTGGACATCTTAGGAGGACTCCAAATAAAGTTCGGTGAATAAATTATATGATTAAGCCAGAATTTTGAGCATATAGAAAGGATGTCCATACCTCTCGTATTTTCTAGATAATAGCCAGCAGTGACCAACATCTGAACCTAATACCATCTGAGAAGAGTAGTTTTATGGCCTTTACATATGCTGAAAGGTCTTCTGAGTTGTCTGCTCCTTAGATGCAGCAAAACAGAGGCTTTAATATAATTTTATAAGAATGCAGATCCTACTCATTAGAAAATTAATGTAAATTCACAGCACAGTTTTATCATGTGATGGTTCCTAACTGATGGAACTTAATACTAAAAGTTATAAATAGTCTTAAATGGGACAAACATTTTAAAGAGGTAGTCTAGTTTTCAAATTTTCTTCCATAAATTTGGCTATACTAAAATAACTTCAAGTACCCTCCTAAAGTCAGTATAGAATCTGCCTGCAATGCAGGAGACCCGGGTTTGATTCCTGGGTTGGGAAGATCCCCTGGAGAAGGAAATGGCAACCCATTCTAGTATTCTTGCCTGGAGAATCATGGACAGAGGAGCCTGGCTGGCTACAGTCCATGGGGTCGCAAGAATCGGACATGATTGAGCGACTAAACCACCACCACCCTCCTGTACTGTTGGTGGAATTGTAAACCGGTACAGCCACTATGGAGAACAGGATGGAGGTTCCTCAAAAACACTAAAAATAGAGTCACCATCTGACCCTGCAATACCACTCGTGGGCATATATCCGGAGAAAAACATAATCCTAAAGGACACATGCACCCCAATGTTTACTTTGCGTTGTTTACAATAGCCAAGATACTGCAGCAGCCTAAATGTCCATTGACAGACGAGTGGATAAAGATGTTGTGGTACATGTATGTAATGGAATATTACTCAGCCATTAAAAAGAATGGAACAATGCCATTTGCAGCAACATGGATGGACCTAGAGATTGTCACACTGAGTGAAGTAATCAGACAGAGAAGGGGAAATAATGTATGACACCTTTTATATGTGGAATCTAAAGAGAAATGATACAAATGAACTTACAAAACGGAAAGAGACCCACAGACTTGGAGAAAAATCGTGGTTGCCAAGGTGAAGGATGGACAGAGGGATAGTTAGGGACTTTGGGATGGACATGTACACACTATGGTGTTTAAAATTGATACCTGACAAGGACCTACTGTATAGCACAGGGAACTCTATTCAACTCAACGGCCATCTTTTCTGTGAAGCTTCTGGGCAGAATTGGCAGTTGCTCCTCTTGTCTGCCTTCGTGCATTACTGCTAGTACTTAGTTGACTCTGTCTTGAATAATGACTGGTTATTTTTATTTCTGCTACAAGTTCTTTACTAATAATCCTTTACTGAGTAACATATGCACTTTGTTCTTATCACCTCATTTGATATTCACCACAGCTCTTCAAAGTGATGTGGGAATCTCTCTTTGCCAAGAAGGAAAACTGAGGCTCAGAGAGGTTCAGTCCAGTTCAGTCACTCAGTTGTGTCCAACTCTTTGCAACCCCATGGACTGCAGCATGCCAGGTCTCCCTGTCCATCACCAACTCCCGGAGTTCACTCAAACTCATGTCCACTGAGTTGGTGATGCCATCCAACCATCTCATCCTCTGTCATCCCCTTCTCCTTCTGCCTTCAATCTTCCCAGCATCATGGTCTTTTCAAACGAGTCCGCTCTTCGCATCAGATGGCCAAAGTATTGGAGTTTCAGCTTCAGCATCAACCTTCCAATGAACATTCAGGACTGATCTCCTTTAAAATGGACTGGTTGGATATCCTTGCAGTCCAAGGGACTCTCAAGAGTCTTCTCCAACACCACAGTTCAAAAGCATCAACTCTTAGGTGCTCAGCTGTCTTTATAGTCCAACTCTCACATCCATATATGACCACTGGAAAAACCATAGCCTTGACTAGATGGACTTTTGTGGGCAAAGTAATGTCTCTGCTTTTTAATATGCTGTCTAGGTTGGTCATACCTTTTCTTCCAAGGAGTAAGTGTCTTTTTATTTCATGGCTACAGTCACCATCTGCAGTGATTTTGGAATCCTCCAAAATAAAGACTGCCACTGTTTCTCCATCTGTTTGCCATGAAATGATGGGACCAGATGCCACGATCTTAGTTTTCTGAATGTTGAGCTTTAAGCCAACTTTTTCACTCTGCTCTTTCACTTTCATCAAGAGGCTCTTGACTTCGCTTGGATTTTTAGGGTAAAGATGGTAAGTACTGTTTGAGACATGTCAGGTTTGAAGTGAGAGGTCCTACTGGTAGTTGGAAATGTAGGTCAGGAGCTCAGAAGAGACGGGATGGAGTAGTGGTGGGTGGAGAGAGTGGGCAGCACATGGGTGAAGCTATGTGAAAGAATAAGATGGCCCAGAAGTGAAGCAAGAAGGCCCTCTAGGACAAGATGAGACCTTGGGGAGAGGCATGTATTTATGTAGTGGAAAGGAAAACAGACCAGAGAGCCTCAAGGAGAATCCAGAGAAGTGTCTTAAAGGTCAAAGGAGGAGAGTTCCTGGGGCTCTGTGATCACATTGGAATTGGGAATTGGGCTGTCACTGTTTCCCTTTTGAAAGAGCAGATTCTGACAGAGCAAAGTTTGGAGGGTTGAAGAAAGAAGATGCGAAGGGAAACCAGGGACAGAGCACTGAGTATGAATCTAAAGAAGGAGTGGGAAGATACTGAATGACAGTTTCAGGAAGAAGCAAGATTGAAGAATGGTTGGTTTCTATAAAAATTCTCGACTATTTGTTCAGATCAATGAAAAGGTGACCTGAAACAGAGACAGTAGAGGAAGAGAGAAAAACTGATGTGGGCTGTGCTGGGGGAGAGTCAGAGGCTGGGTGAAAAGGCGAATCTAGACTGGGGAGAAGAAAATAGAGGTCAGGAGTTCACCAAGAATTAATACAATATTATTAAATGGCATTGGGGACCCACCTGGAATGAGAGAGAAAATGAAAGAGACTGGGAAGGAGAGAGGGTAGGAGAGAGGGAGGGAAAAGGGGAGAGGGAGAGAGTATATATTTGCATGAAGAGAGCTTGAGCCACAGGAGCAAGTGTTGTGATAAGCCAAGATGCACAAGGTGAGCACGGTGGAGATGAGAGAACGAGGGAAGCTGTGGTGCTACATCCACGCAGGTTGCCATGGCCAAGCATGGGGCTGGCTGAACTGGGAAGGAAACCTGAAGGGAGCTGGGCGCCTATGACATTAGGTAAGGAAAAAGACGAAGGGTCTTGATGAACCCTAAGGGCAGGCTTACTGGGAGAAACTAAAGGGGAAAAAAAGAGCCTAAGAAATTGTCTTCATGGAAGGAAAATCAAGACATCCAGGTTTTGGAAATAAGCCAGTTATAAAAGGATGAGTCTATGATTTGGCTTTGGGAGTGCACTTCAAAAACCAAAACAAAGTAAGATTATGACTGGGAAAATATTTCCCAGCCTATAAAATACGAATCACTTTTTATGTATTGTTTTCATTATTTTTGGAGTGGATAGGGCGAGGAACTGCAGAGCTGACCTGTTGCATGAATCGTCCATGTAGACATGGAAGTTGCCCAAGATGATGGCAAGGAAAGGAAGGGGAGGGGAAATTTCTATCTACATTTATTAGGGAACATGGAACAGCATCCAGGGGCTTCCCTGGTGGCTCAGTTGGTAGAGAATCTGCCTGTAATACCGGAGACCCACATTTCATCCCTGGGTCAGGAAGATCCCCCGGAGAAGAAAATGGCAACCCACTCCAACATTCTTACCTGGAGAATCCACGGGAGTCAGACATGACTTAGTGACTAAACCACCAAAGTGTCCAGATATCAATGGATGACAGGAAAGAAGACAGTACATCCTTGTCTGGACATGGACCTAAAAGGAAGGATGACCTTGTTTGTTTAACAGAAGTGTTGCAGAAATATCTGGGAAACGGCACTGTGAGGTAAGAGGAGTAGAATCCTTCTCCCAGGGTTGATATTATAGATACGTCTCGACTTGACCCCTCTGTCTCCACTGGATAGATCTTGAAGGCAAAACCGTCACCAAGAATATTCAAGAAAGGCTCTTTTGGTGGCACCAAATAAAAATTCACTCAAAATGGCAGACAAAAAAGGGGACACTTATTGTAATATTATACAGATCTAGGAGAATTCCTGAACATGAAGCAAAGTGCAGTTGGGCTTTGAATGAAATAATGTTTGTTTCTAGAAAGATGTAAGGTAGCTACTCTCCCCTTATCATTCATGCTAATAGCCTCTCTGCAACTCAGCTTTCTTTTCCTCTCTCTTAGCCTCTTCCTTCACTTGTTTAAATTTCACAGTCTAGCATGACAATTGACTCCAACTCTTCATCCCACATCATGCTTCCCACACCTGTCTCTCCTCTTCCCTAGTTCAGTGAAGGAAAGAAACTTGCTGAGCCCTCTCAGCAAGTATGTCAAGGTTCTCTTGCTCACCTCTGGGTTGGTTGCCCAGAGGTCAGTGTCTCCCCTCCTGTGCAGCTTCACAGGGTTTGAATCTGCCAGCAATGCAGAAGACCCCAGTTTGATTCCTGGGCCAGGAAGATCTGGTGGAGAGGGGATAAGCTACGCACTCCAGTATTCTTGGGCTTCCCTGGTGGCTCAGATGGTATAGAATCCTCTTGCAATGGAGGAGACTTGGATTTGATTCCTGGGTTGGGAAGATCCCCTGGAGAAGGGAAAGGCAACCCATTCCAGTATTCTTGCCTGGAGAATTCCATGGACAGATGAACCTGGCAGGCTACAGTCCATGGGATCACAGAGTCAGACACAACTGAGTGACTTTCACTTTCAAGAGAAGCTGGAGTGATGGATGGTAAATTTGGGTGTGAACAGCTCCAGGGTAAAGCCAAGACTTTATTGACTCTGGGGATGGAGAGGGTATGGGAAGACAAGCTAGAGAGGGCTTCAGTGAAAAAGACCTAAGGGCAGGTCAGAGAGGACAGAGAGGCTGAGAAGAAGGATAAAACATCCAGACGATGGGGGCTACATCTTGGGCTGTCTTGGCCAATCCAGGAGGTAGGAGCTGGGACATAAGCTGGGAGGACCGGGTCAGCTGTGTGTGAGCACCGTATGGACTGCTAGCCCATGGTAGCCCCCAGGCTCCATTCACAGTCTTGAGGAAACCAACTGGCCCCACCCCATAGCATAGTCTGGGTGAAAATTCTCTAGCTAAGCAGAAGCAAGGCTGGTTGGGTTAGTTAGACCTTTTAGTTTTTTCTTCTCCAAGGATGCTAGCTAGGGAAGAACAGGCAACAATATTCAAACTTCAAAGAGTCAGGGGAAGCAATCTCAGGAAAAGCTGAACTAAGATAAAATAAGAAACCAGTTGTTCTCACAGTGTAAAATGGCAGCTCAGCCCCTGGGCCTGATCCTCACTTGTGCCTAGGAATGCCTCACACATATCAGATGTTGAAGCTCATTGACCTACCTGCTGTGAAGTCCTCAAGCCAAGTTTCTCCAACCAGGGCCAGTTGGTTGCCCAGCATCCCTGCCAACAACACATCAGCCTTTCCCAGGGTACAGGGTTGTTATCGTATGGCTGCTGGTTTCACAGAGTTAGAGCTCCCAAGGATCAACAGAGAAACAGAATGGCCTATGTGGGGGCAGAGCTGGGGAGGAAGGGAGGGGAAGGCATGGTGGTAAAAACACGGCATGTGGAAGGAATGAAGAGGAAAGCAACAGAGAGAAACTGTCACAACAACAGTCTGGAAAACGCACAGAGCAAACACGTTTCTCGAAACGCTTTTTTTCCACTGAAAGGAACCAGAGCTCCTTTTAGGGGCAAAGAAATTACAAAATAAGCTTAGAATATCTTATCTTGTGCCAGAAAGCAAGGAAGTGATCACAGAATGATGGGGACATGTCACAAAGACACAGAACCAGACTAAATGGCTCCTTCTAGCTAAACACAGCACAATTTGAGGATCAAAATAAACAATAATTCTAACAGATTAAAACCTTTCAGATACAAACACACTAATAAATTGAAAGTTGGGAATAAGACATTTACATAAAGTCAAAAAATCCTTTTCGCAAAATACTAATTATAAGGGGAGAGGCCTGGGAGATACACCTTAATCAAATGATCAAAATCTTCATTGCCAGTGATCATACACATTGAAAACATAGGTTA
>NW_011495076.1:12513872-12514616 GCF_000754665.1 Bison bison bison | reverse complement strand
AACATAGGTTATGCAGAAGGATGCAATGAGAAGAACACAGCATTACTTTGGGGGTGGTCCTGAGAAAGACATATCTCTGAATCTAATCATGACGACCTATCAGCCCAAATTGAAGAACATTCTACAAAGTAACTGACCTTCAATCTTTAGAACTGTTAAGGATTTAAAGTGCAAAAAAAGACTGAGGATCTGTTTCAGGTGAAGAAAAGTGAAGTGATGGGATAGCTAAATGCCATGTTTGGTTCTGAAGCAGGTCCTTTGGCTATGAAGCCAGATTTAGGACAATTGGAGGACCTTAGATGGGATGGTTGATGCGGAGAAGTGAAGTTGTTCTGTGTCAGTGTTGCTTTCCTGGTTTTGACAGTCACACTGTGGTTACATAGAGGAACATCCTTGTTTATGGGAAATGCACACTGAAGTCTTTGCGGGTGATGGTGTAGCATATCAGCAACTAAATCTCAAAGGGAGGCCTTTGGATGACACTGCCAACTTTTCTGTAAATTTTTATTGGCTTCAAATATTTTTTAAAAATAAAGTATAAAAAATATCAGTCTCTATGTTTAAAAAAACTCACCCATGACTGTTTATATGTTAGGAAAAATGCTTAATTACAAAGGCTGATGTATGTTTTATTTCTGTTTTTCTAAATGACCTACAGTACTTGGTAGGTGTACTAAAATTGTTTGGGGAGTGGGGTTTAGAGACTTCTAATAGATGTATAGTTAATAAAAATAAAAAAAAAAA
>NW_011495076.1:12504878-12513772 GCF_000754665.1 Bison bison bison | reverse complement strand
TAAAAAACTCACCTTTGTTTGAGTATGTAATGGGCTGGTAGGGCCCCGCAATAAAGGATACTCATGTCCCAGAGAACCTGTAAATGTGACCTTATTTAGATATGATTAAGGTAAGTGACATGGGATAGGAGCATTCTGGATTAGCCTGGTGGGCCCTAAATCCAACATCAAGTGTCCTTACAAAAGACACACAGGGGAGAGACACACAGAGGGGACTACCATGAGAAGTCAGAGGCATGGGGTGGAGTGAAGTAGCCACAAGTCAAGGAAAGCCTGGAGGCACTGGGAACAGGAAAAGACAAGGAAGGATTCTCCCCTGAAGCTCTGGAGGGAGCACGGCTCTGCCAACACCTGAATTTCAAACTTCTGACCTCCAGAACCGTGAGAGGATACATTTTTGAGAAGGACAAGGAAGTATTCTACACACCCTTCTGGACTGGTTTTTTTTCACTGTAGGAAGAACAGATAACATGAACTCTCCCCTCTTGAAAAAGTTTCTGGTATACAGTACAGTATTGTTATGAGATGGTTAGACAGCATCACAGACTTAATGAACATGAACTTGAGCAGACTCCGGCAGATAGTGGAGGACAGGGAGGCCTGGCTTGCTGCAGTCCATGGGGCTGCAGAGTTAGATACGACTTAGCGATTGAACAACAATAGTATCGTTAATTACAAGCACAATGCTGTTCAACAGATCTCTAGAACTTATCTATCTTGCATAACTAAACTCTACACCCACTGAACAGCAACTCCCCATTCCTCCCTCCACCATCCCCCGACACTCACCATTCTACTTTCTGCTTCTATGAGTTTGAGTACTTTAGCTATTTCATATTAATACAAGAGAATCAGGCTATGATCAGCTTATTTTACTTAGAATGATGGCCTCAAGGTTCATTCACTTTGTCACAAAGGACACAATTTCTTTCTTGTTCATGGCTGATGCCATTGTATATCTTACCACATTTTCTTTATTCATTGATGGACAATTTAGGTTATTTCCACCTCTTGGGTATAATGCTATGATGAACATGGGAGTGTGGCTATCTCTTCAAGCTCCTGATTTCAATTCTTTTGGATAAACATTCAGAAGTGGGATCACTGGATCATATAGTAGTACTTTAAAAAAATTATTCTGAGGAACTTCTGTATTGTCTTCTTTAGCAGATGTACCATTCTACCTCCCCACCAACACTGGACATGGGTGTCAGTTTCTCTGTATCCGTTCCCACATTTGGCAACTTTTGTTTGTTTGTTTTTGGTGATAGCCATCCTAACAGGTTGATATAATGTGGTGGGATTTTTATTTTTATTTCATTGGTTTTAAATTACATTTACCTGATGACTAGTGATGCTGAACATCCTTCCATATACTTGTTGCCCATTTGTATATCTTCTTTAAAGAAACATCTATCTGAGTCCTTGGTCCATTTCTAAGTCAAGTTATTAAGATTTTTTGCTATTGACTTGCATGAGTTTTGTACGTATTTTGGATATTAACTCCATTATTGGTTGTGTGGTTTCCAGATATTTTCTCCTATTTCATAGGTCGCCTTTTCATTTGTTGACTGTTTCCTTTGCAGAGCAGTAGCTTTTCCATTTGTATAGTCCTACTAGTCTATTTTTGTTTTTGTTGCTTATGCTTTTGGTATCATATCCAAGAAATCATTGCCAAAACCAACATCATGAAATTTTACCCTGTGTTTTCTTCTAGGAATTTTGCGATTTCAAGTTTTACTTTTAAGTTTTTAATCCACCTTGAGTTGATGATTGTGTATGGTGTAAGATAAGGGTTCCATCTAATTATTTTGCATCAGCTGTCCAGTTTTCCCAGCATCATTTGTTGAAGAGACTCTCCTTTCCCCAGTGTCTTTTCTTGGCACACTTGTAGATGGTCAGTGGAGTGTATATGTATGGGTTGATTTCTAGGCTCTTTATTCAGTTCAGTTGGTCTATATGTCTGTCTTTATGACAGTTCAGTTCAGTTCAGTCACACAGTCATGTCCGACTCTTTGCAACCCCATGAATTGTAGCACGCCAGGCCTCCCTGTCCATCACCAACTCCCGGAGTTCACCCAAACTCATGTCCATCGAGTCGGTGATGCCATCCAGCCATCTCATCCTCTGTCGTCCCCTTCTCCTCCTGCCCCCAATCCCTCCCAGCATCAGAGTCTTTTCCAATGAGTCAACTCTTCACATCACACTAATTACTGTATCTTTGTCATATGCTTTGATATTAGGATGTGTGATATCTCTAGCTCTATTCTCTCAAGAATATTTTGGCTACTTGGGGTCCTTTGTAATTCCATATGAATTTTATTGTTTTTTCTCTTTTTGTAAAAATGTGATTGGGATTTTGTTAGGGATGCACTGAAACTGCAGATCACTTTGGGTAGTATGCACAGTTTAACAATATTAAATCTTTCAATTCATGAATATGGGTGTCTTTCTCTTTATTTGTATCTTCTTTAGCTTTTTTTCATTAATGTTTTATAGTTGGCAGTCACATCTTTATAATCTCCCTCATTAAGTTTATTCCTAAATATTTTATTACAGTAAATGAGATTGCTTTCTTAATTTCTGTTTTGAATAGTTCAGTTTAGCTTTCCAACTTCTTATGTGTCTTCCAGTTCCAGAAGTCTATGGTTTACAGTAAACTGTGGACTGTGGATAAGATGCGGGGATCAAGAAAAGGATCTGGGATTTCTCAGGAGTCCCAGCCTCACACCTTTCTTTAGGCTGGTCTTGCCCTTTACTACTAACACGTGGAGAGAGTGATACTCTACAAGTGACTCCTGTAAATTGGTTCTGAACACACTTGCCAAAATATTTCAATTCCAACTATCAAGTTAAATTGTACAAGGGGGTGCCAGTGCCCTAGCCCTGAACCCTGGAATCTTAAGTTCTCACATGATACAGTTTGGGAGGAGAACATTTCTAAGATTCTAATCCCTGCCCCACTTCTGCCTCTTTTCTCTGCTCGGCATTTACTGATCAGCAGCAATGCACATACTGTGCTTAACACTGAGAATACAAAGATGAATAAGTTAATAATCTGACAGGAGGACAGACAGAGACATTAAATATGAAGTTCTGAGTGCAGTCATAAATGGAATTTTTTTTAAAAAAAGCCTCCTATACACGACAGGGAAAATCAAATCAGGATTCAGATATTTCATAAGAGAGATGAAGAAAGCATCCTGGGGAGTTAAAATTGAAACTAATATCTCAAAGGGTAGATCAGTCCTTACTGTGGTGAAAAACTGACTGTGGGATATGAGAGCTCCTAATTTTTGAAAATCCAATGTGCTTTTCAAGTGTCTAGTGAGACCTTCTGAACTAAAACACATCTAAAGATATTTTTGAAGGCAAATATACAGAAGTCCTGAAAGTCAACATATATAAAGATGTTTCTGAGAGCCAAATGGAGCTTGTTTGTGTTGCTGTAGATGCTTGGGTGGGAGGCTGTCAGAGGATATAATCACAGTGGAGCAAGACAGAGAAATGAGGCCCTGGGGCAGCTGTCATGACTCATATTCTCTGTTTTTACTTGGATCATGTTGGGAAAGCAGGTGGATTAACTAAATGATCCTTTAAGGCATGTCTGTGGCTGTGATGACCAGTGATCATTGGACAATCTCATCTGACATTTTGATTAAAGTAGGTGATTAAAACACCTACTTACCTATAGCTTGGCTATTTTTACACTCTAACATTTTTCTGGAGTCCAAGACCCTGAGCTAATATGGGCAAAGATGTTCAGAGGAGTTGAGGAGAGGGAATGGGGCTTTTTGTAGGCCTTGCATATGAGACTTCAGTAGCAATGCCATTGATCCCCCTCCTGGTGACAGCTGCAGGCACATCAGAGCTGAGCCAGGGCCTGCTCAGCTAATTGAAGTGTCCGTAGGTTCTCTTTGCCCTCGAGAACCTTTCTGATAAACAGTTCTTGACCAGCTCCTTATATGGGTACAGACAGCCCCAAGAGGTTGAGATGTATTTTGGACACTATCTGATTCTCATTTCTCAAGCGTCTCAGGCCTTCACCTTTGCAGCTGACAGAGATGGCAGTGGCCTCCAGAGGCTCTCATGCCCTGGACCCGAGGCAGTCACTCTTCCTCTTATCTTGAAGAAGAGAGGTGCCTGGTGCTCATCACACTGTGCTAGGCAGTGACTAAGATAGTTTGAAAGAAAGCATGTGGGGAAATCAGAGCTGGCAAAGTTCACAGGAGAAAAGTGGCTCTTGACTTGTTCACCTTTTGAGAGCCTTTGGGGCCCAGTGAGAGTAGTCTCCTAAGCCCCTTTGGATACGACATGCTGGCTGTTCCACTGTGTTTATTACTCAGAAAAGCTACACCCCCAAGAAGGCTTACAGGTGTCGCCTGGCATCAGATGCCATGTGAGAGGGATGGATGGCCCATGAGGACTTTTTTCCCCAGAGGACTGTGGCCCTCGTTGTGGTCACAAGCTCACCAGCATGAGCACAATGGATTTTTCTGTTGCTGTTCATTGATGGAACTCAATGCATCACATATGCTGAAGAAAGGAGTGAATGGAGCAAAGAAAGAAGCTAGCTGGTGGCTCACTAGAACTTTGTGCTTGGATAAAAATATGTTGTCATTGTGGATTTATTGATGTGATTAAAGATTACATCCTATGAAATCCCCCAAAGTGTAAATGTCTATAAATGACACTACAATACAGACACTTAAGAGCCTGGTTGCCACAGAAGACAAAGCCTTGATGACTGTAGAGAACAAAAACTCATTTTGATGTCATGTTGCAGAAGGAAAGATATTGTGGATTTTTGTCAATGGTCTTGATGGATTCTGCCACAACCATCTCCTGCCTCCCTTAATCAGTGCAGCCACTCACGCTCCAAACTATCCTGAAGGCCACAAGCTCTCTGTCCCAAACAGCCACCACTTTCTAATCTCTTCCCCAGAAAACTCTAGATAACAATACTTTCCACCTTCCCCAGGTATACTTTTCCCACTGGAAGGCACATCTTCCCTGAGGAGTATAAAATAACAAGAGAAGAAAACTTCCAGGAAAGACAAGGAGCCAGGAATGAACAGACAATGCTCTCAGGCTCCACTACTGCAGACCATATTTAATCCAGACCTGTAACTGTGGAGTGAGAGCTATTCAGAAATGTATACCCAAGGGGAGTACCGAGCTGTAATATATGAACTGATTTTGGAGTCACATGTAATATGCTTAACATAACACTGTAACCAGGGGAGCCATTTTTTAGGAATAAAACAACGAGGGAGAATAAATACCATTAATTCAGAATGAGTGACATGGGAGTTCCCAGTGAACAAGGGATTTTTCTCACTCTGACATCAGATTCTAATTGCAGAGGGACAATGTTAGTTGTCACTGACCAGCTTTTAAAACAAATAACGTAAAATATAATTTGTTAGATATAAGACCTATAGGCCGTGGGGTTGCTGAAAAATCGCACTTGGTGGGAACCGCAAGAGAGTGACAGTTACTGACTGGTCACCATGGCCAAAAAACCAATTCTTAACAGGCTCTCTCACTGGGTTTTTCTCAGATAACTGGAGAGAAAACAGAACTGTTGAATTACGACATCTAACCCAGTCCTTAATCTCTCCCCTTTTTTCAGCTGTGTTGTTATCTAGAGATAGTTAAAAGGCCCCAGGACCCTCCTGGGGGTCCATGGCCAGCACCAAGCAGACTCAGGAGGGGACACGGAGCACCTGATGCCAGTTAGGAAGCATGGCAGGGGTTCGAGGCTGCACGCACCCTGAGTTCCCCTCAATTCTGTCAGGCAGGTCCCACCTGGTCAGGATGTATGACCACATCCCACCTGAGGGGCACACGCCTTGTTGGTGGGATCCTCCTTCTGATTCAGCACTGGTCTTGTCCAGTGTTTTCCAAAATAAATATTGTGAGATGTTTATAAGTCTTCTTCACGAAAGAGGAAGGTGATCTATGATTTGATTAGCAGGAGAAGAAGTGCTGGGTTAAATGGATTTCTTCATCACGAGAATTCTCAGGGCTTATGACACTGAACTTCCAAGAGAATGGTTAACTGTCCTGTTATCATTGAGAGCATTTCACCCAACTAAAGCTTCTCAAAATCCACTGTGGGTCTGTACTCATATCATCTACTCTAGAAACTTCTGTTCCCTGACTCCCAGGACAACACACATGGCTGAAAAGTGAAGAAAAACATGAAGTCCACTTTGTCTTTAGAGACCTGTTCAGGCTCTGCCTCTTTCTGGGGTATCTGACAGGCAGTGTCTCCCTGACCTAAAGGCAGTGAATGAGTACTCTGCCTCTGGCTGGAAGGACCAGATGGGTGGGCAATTAGAGGCAGGCAAGCAAGTACCCTGTGGCCACATAGCGTCAAGACCAGTGGCCCCTAGTGCTGCGGCTCAAGCCCAGCTCCTTGACTCAGCAGCTGCTCAGTGGCGGGACACCTGCACACACTCCACACATGGTTTGGAGGACCCAAAGAGGCCCTGCTCTGGCGTGGTATCTAAGGCACCATAAAAACGAACAATGATTATTTGGGGAACACAGTAAGAAGAAGTAATGTGTCCCAAAGATAATGATGAGTGGGCAAAGTTTTCACAAAAGCACCTCATTAAGCTGCTATCCCAAGAACAGGATAAATACATTTTATTTCATTTTAATAATCTTTTCCCTGGACTTCTATAAAAGGGTACTCACTTCTGATTTAGCATCATTCTCTCCTCTACCTTGTCTGTCCTACCTTCCTGCCAACATTTATTGAGCTTTTATATTCTAGAATACAGAATCGCCAGTTCCAGATCCCAAGGCTGTGTATAATGTAAAGCTTAAGTTTCCTTTGCATGAGACAGGCAAGTAAATGTACAAATAATGCAGGGTGATCAAAGCTGCAGTTCAAGGTGCAGTGGGGAGAGCATGATTCTACCCCTGGCACACAGTAGGTCTTCAATACATTTCAATATTGGCTTTCCTGGTAGTTCAGATGGTAGAGAATCTGCCTGCAATGCAGGAGACCTAGGTTCAGTCCCTGGGTTGGGAAGATCCCCTGGAGAAGGGAATGGCAACCCACTCTAGCATTCTTGCCTGGAGAATTCCATTATAGTCCATGGACTTGCAAAGGGTTGGACACGACTGAGTGACTAACATTTTCACTTTTACTTCACATTTCAATATACTTACAGGAATGAGGGAGCGAATGAAATTAATTTATATTGGATGTGAATTATCTTTGATTTATGGGGCAGATTATCATTCAGATGTTAATTCATATTTTCTCCCAGCATCCTCCCTTCTGTTATTTCAAGCAGAAGTCATAGTACTGTGCCCCAGAAAACCATCAGAAAAGCAGCTGAGAATGCCCTGACTTTGGAAGGACATGCTTCCACTGAAGAGCCTGTCTGGGTAACCTGAGGGAGAGTGGAGATACTGAAAGGCACCAAGGAGTGGCCTATGGGCCTGCGAGCCATACCCAGAAAGGAGGCAGCAAAGCTCGCGTGGGAAGCCTGTTGCGGGGAGGCGCATCAGGTCCGACAGCCATATGCACAGAAGCCAAGAGCCACCAGACTTCAGGAACATATTACATATTCTCTAAAATCAAAACCTACTGCCCCTCCCCTGGACAAAAAGAGACCCACTTGAAGTCTGCTTGCCTAATGATGACGGTCAGTTGAGGAGTTCGATTCCAGAGATTTTCTTCCTAAGATTGGTCACACACGTGATTCAAGGCTGAGGATCCAAGGTACTATGAAATGGACTTGAACTGGTCAAAACAAGAGACAAGCTGGAGAAAGAGGGGAAGAAAACCCATTTCCATTCTGCCCTTTCCTCCTGCTGGAGACTCACAGTTGTTACTCTGAAGGAGACGGCATTATGAAGATGAAGACCTGCAGGTCTTCGTCCCCTCAGCACTCCAGGCTTTCCTGATAGAGAGCTAATTCACCTCTGCCTGGATGTTCTCATTCCAGCCAATGCCTGTTTGATCTCTTGATCTCATTCTTGACCCTCAAAAGCCAGGACTTCAAGACAAGTTCCTTCAACCCCTGTCTAGCCCCCACCACCTTCTTTTACATTTCAGTTCCTGATACAGCCTGAGCTATCATGACAGCAAGATCAGATCAGATAAGTCGCTCAGTCGTGTCCGACTCTTTGCGACCCCATGAATCGCAGCACGCCAGGCCTCCCTGTCCATCACCAACTCCCGGAGTTCACTCAGACTCACGTTCATCGAGTCAGTGATGCCATCCAGCCATCTCATCCTCTCGTTGTCCCCTTCTCCTCCTGCCCCCAATCCCTTCCAGAATCAGAGTCTTTTCCAATGAGTCAACTCTTCACATGAGGTGGCCAAAGTACTGGAGTTTCAGCTTTAGCATCATTCCTTCCAAAGAAATCCCAGGGCTGATCTCCTTCAGAATGGACTGGTTGCATCTCCTTGCAGTCAAGGGACTCTCAAGAGTCTTCTCCAACACCACAGTTCAAAAGCATCAATTCTTCGGCGCTCAGCCTTCTTCACAGTCCAACTCTCACATCCATACATGACCACAGGAAAAACCATAGCCTTGACTAGACAAACCATTGTTGGCAAAGTAATGTTTCTGCTTTTGAACATGCTATCTAGGTTGGTCATAACTTTCCTTCCAAGGAGTAACCGTCTTTTAATTTCACGGCTGCAGTCACCATCTGCAGTGATTTTGGAGCCCAGAAAAATAAAGTCTGACACTGTTTCCACTGTTTCCCCATCTATTTCCCATGAAGTGGTGGGACTGGATGCCATATCTTTGTTTTCTGAATGTTGAGCTTTAAGCCCACTTTTTCACTCTCCACTTTCACTTTCATCAAGAGGCTTTTGAGTTCCTCTTCACTTTCTGCCATAAGGGTGGTGTCATCTG
>NW_011495076.1:12502286-12504778 GCF_000754665.1 Bison bison bison | reverse complement strand
CTTTTGAGTTCCTCTTCACTTTCTGCCATAAGGGTGGTGTCATCTGCATATCTGAGGTTATTGATATTTCTCCCAGCAATCTTGATTCCAGTTTGTGTTTCTTCCAGTCCAGCCTTTCTCATGATGAACTCTGCATTTAAGTTAAATAAACAGGGTGACGATATACAGCCTTGACGAACTCCTTTTCCTATTTGGAACTAGTCTGTTGTTCCATGTCCAGTTCTAACTGTTGCTTCCTGACCTGCATACAACTTGACAGCAAAGCAGAAGACAAATATGTGATGGGAACCTGGTTTTGCTTGGTGAAGAGCATGGCCATGAGGCAGGGAGAATAAGAATAACAGAAACAGTGGAAGAGACATAAGCATGGTTTAGATATTTTAACGCTACCCTGAAGGTTGACACTGAAGCAAGATGTAATTTTTTAAAAAATGTTGGAAACAAGGATCAAAGGTTTACTTAGAAGTAGTTCATGGATATGAGGTGTCAGTGTATACTGTATTTGGGGGTAGTAGTTGAACATCTTTGACATTTTCATTAGATATTTCAGAGCAATATTAAAAATAAATCCCTTCAAGGCAGTAATAGAGAACTAATTACTAAAAACAAAACAAACAAACAAAAAAATGCCCCCAAAGTGATCCCTCTTGGATAAAAAGAAACCAAAACACAAAATTCTAGCAAAGAGTGAAGAATGCTTAATAGCAAAATCTATGGAACAAGAAACCTACATTTAGAGGAAAAGTCATAGCCTTAAATATCTCCTTCCTAAAATAATATAAAAATGTACCAAGTACTCACCTAAAGGAATTAGGAAAATCAGGAAGAAATAATAAAGTACAAGATAAAAAGTAAGAATGCATCAACAGATCCAAAACTTTAAGATAAACTTTGAGAAGATGATTAAAGAGTGGAAAAAGAGAGAAAGAGAAAAAATATACAAAGTTAGGAATGAGAAAAATGAAATTACCACAAATACAGGAGAGATTAAATATACAATAAAAGATATACCTGGGTAACTTCATGATAATACATCTGATGCCTAGAGAAAGCATTAATTTCCTGGCAAACATGAAATTAGGCAAACATAAAAAGTAGAATATTTGCATAGACCAATCGCCACTACAGATAGTAAAAAGGTGATCAAAGACCTACCATTAACAAAGAACTAAAATTAGATGTTTCATGTCTGAGTTTTATCTAATCGGTGAAGAACAGGCAATGTTGGTGTTTAATTATTCTGGGCTATATAAAAATATGGAAAGCTCCCCAATTCTTTCATAAACACAGAATGATATTGATACTTCAGTTCAGTTCAGTCATTCAGTCGTGTCCGACTCTTTGCGACCCCATAAATTGTAGCACGCCAGGCCTCCTTGTCCATCACCAACTCCTGGAGTTCACTCAAACTCACATCCCTTGAGTCAGTGATGCCATCCAGCCATCTCATCCTCTGTCGTCCCCTTCTCCTCCTGCCCCCAATCCCTCCCAGAATCAGGGTCTTTTCCAATGAGTCAACTCTTCGCATGAGGTGGCCAAAGTACTGGAGTTTCAGCTTTAGCATCATTCCTTCCAAAGAACACCCAGAACTTATCTTTAGGATGGACTGGTTGGATCTCCTTGCAGTCCAAGGGACTCTCAAGAGTCTTCTCCAACTCTTCTCCAGTTCAAAAGCATCAACTCTTCGGCGCTCAGCCTTCTTCACAGTTCAACTCTCACATCCATACATGAGTACTGGGAAAACCATAGCTTTGACTAGATGGACCTTTGCTGGCAAAGTAATGTCTCTGCTTTTGAATATGCTATCTAGGTTGGTCATAACTTTCCTTTCAAGGAGCGTCTTTTAATTTCATGGCTGCAATCACCATCTGCAGTGATTTTGGAGCCCCAAAAAATGAAGTCTGACACTGTTTCCACTGTTCCCCCATCTATTTCCCATGAAGTGATGGGACCAGATGCCATGATCTTCGTTTTCTGAATGTTGAGCTTTAAGCCAACTTTTTCACTCTCCTCTTTCACTTTCATCAAGAGGCTTTTTGTTCCTCTTCACTTTCTGCCATAAGGGTGGTGTCATCTGCATATCTGAGGTTATTGATATTTATCCCAGAAATCTTGATTCCAGCTTGTGCTTCTTCCAGTCCAGTGTTTCTCATGATGTACTCTGCATAGAAGTTAAATAAGCAGGGTGACAGTATACAGCCTTGATGTACTCCTTTTCCTATTTGGAACCAGTCTGTTGTTCCATGTCCAGTTCTAACTGTTGCTTCCTGACCTGCATATATGTTTCTCAAGAGGCAGGTCAGGTGGTCTGGTATTCCCATCTCTTTCAGAATTTTCCACAGTTTATTGTGATCCACACAGTCAAAGGCTTTGGCATAGTCAATAAAGCAGAATTAGATGTTTTTCTGGAACTCTCTTGCTTTTTCGATGATACAGCAGATGTTGGCAATTTGATCTCTGGTTCTTCTGCCTTTTCTAAAACCAGCTTGAAT
>NW_011495076.1:12446176-12502186 GCF_000754665.1 Bison bison bison | reverse complement strand
ATGTATTGCTGAAGCCTGGCTTGGAGAATTTTGAGCATTACTTTACTAGCGTGTGAGATGAGTGCAACTGTGCAGTAGTTTGAGCATCCTTTGGCATTGCCTTTCTTTGGGATTGGAATGAAAACTGACCTTTTCCAGTCCTGTGGCCACTGCTGAGTTTTCCAAATGTGCTGGCATATTGAGTGCAGCATTTTCACAGCATCATCTTTCAGGATTTCAAATAGCTCAACTGGAATTCTGTCACCTCCACAGCTTTGTTTGTAGTGATGCTTTCTAAGGCCCATTTGACTTCACATTCCAGGATGTCTGGCTCTAGGTGAGTGATCAGACCATCGTGATTATCTTAGTTGTGAACATCTTTTTTGATACTTAAATACTGATAAAAGAAGTTAAAACAATTCAACCTTTCCATTTGGTCACATTGTATCTTGTACATATTGCTAGATCCAATTTGCTAATATTTAGAATGTGTGCATTTGTATTCCAAAAACCATGAGACACTTACTGTCCTGCTGGGAGGAAGTGTCTTTACAGAGGAAAGCCCATCAGGATGGATTTTGATGTCCCCTTATACAGAAACAAAAGCAGAAGGCAGAAATGCAACTTGAATTCCATTTGCCATCTTATGAAGTCAGGAAAAGGAGCTTAGGCAAGAAATGTAAGAACTGTGTAAAATCAATCATATTAAAAATTGCTCTGACGTACCGGGCGCTCTCGTTTTGTCTCTCCACAGATTTGCATACAGCCCTTAAAAAGGCCTGAATGCTTGTCCTCAGCGGCAGCAATGTAAGGCAGGTGCTGGGAATATAGCAACCTTCCTGGTGTCCAGGCCCAGGGAGGTCAGAATGGTGAGAGTGAGTCATGGTTGCCCTGAGAGTTGAGCAGAGTACTGAAGAGAGAGGCAGAAGACAGGGATTAGCCCACACGATTAGCTCCTCTCCCGTACGTGGACTCATTCCTCCAACAGTCCCTCTTACTCCCTCTGCAGTCTTCATTCTGTCACCATCTTTTCTCCACCTTCGCCTCTCCCATTCACTCCCCTTAGCTGTCAAAGTCTAACTTTGGCCTCCCCTCTCTATGGAACTGCTCTCAAGTCCTAATTATTAAATTTACAAAGTGCTTTTAAATCCTTGTGTGTTACATTTCTTTGCTGTATTTCCTGCAACTGGGGTTTCTAACAACAACTCGTGTTGGGCCATTTCCACTTACCATCACCTACAGGCTCTTGAACCTTTCACTTAAGGCTTATCGCAGTCTAGTCTCAACTTGAACAGGTTGAAATCTCTTTCAACCTTGGTTTCCTCATCTGTTAAATAACTGCATGAAATAATTACTACTTTTCTTTCAGCGCCAAGTTATAATTCTAAGGCTTCCCTGGTCCTTCTCTGCTGGAACCAGTCTCATTACTCTGAAAATGAATAAAAGTTTATCTGTACCTATCATATATTATATTGATTTGTCCAACAGATCATTTGAGCATCACTCCAGGTCAAGAGTTGTACTGGGGGAAGAAGAGGCAAAGAGGCGAACAAAGCAGGCACAACCCTGCCCCCAAGAGCAGCACTACTGATGTGAATATAGGGTTTAAGTTTCTTCCGAGGAAGGGCAAGAGCCAACTGCATGTGCCTGCCGTGGCTTTGCACAAAGAAGGTAGAGAAAAAAGTCTGCCCGAAGCATGAAAAGGCCTGTGCACCTAAACATTACCTGCCTCTTGACTCTGCTCTTGGATGAAGACCAGGAGGTTGCAGGAAGTCCAAATGCCAAGGGGGCTGTGGTGTGGTGCTTTCCCCAACTCTGCCTACTGTAACGCTCATGGGGACAGATTCAGGATTCTAAACAAAGGGAAAACAAACCATGTAAAGGATGGTCCTTTTTATAAAGCACTAGATTGAGATTCTGAATAGAGGTACTTATCACTTCAGAAGAGGAGTCAAGGTTATTAATTTTTCTTTTTTGCTTAAGTAAAGCCAGATGCATGCTCGGCAGGTGTGACTCATGAAAAAGGCTTTCAAAGATGGTGAAGACAAACGACCACTTTGGTTCAGATCACGAAAACACTCAAAGAACGCTCACATGCATGCATCAAGAATGCAAAGATGATAAAAAAAGAAATTACCCTTATGAGAAAACATTTAAAAAATGGCAATGTTGAAAAGTGGGCAGGTTCTACAATAGACTATTGGGTTAGCATCTTCTCATCAGAAGTTTTCTTCTCACAACAAATTTCAGAAAGCCAAACCAAAATGATTCCTGGAACCACAGTGCTGAGCTCTATTCTGTGAGTAGTCTGAACCAGAACAACCTGTGATGGCTCATAACTTTCATTCATGCTTCCTGTCATTCATGCTGGAAGTTTCTTTTGTGTATTTGGCCTATGAGGGCACACAGTTTGCAGCTGAAAAGACGGTGCTTTTTAGCCAAAGAAAGTCTATTTTCCAAGCCAAGGGGTGCCAACGGCCTGGTGAAATGAGTCCTCTCAGCTCAGAACACCATCGCGTGGTGTTCAGCAGATTTGGGGGCCTTAGTAAATTAAATGTAACCTATAGATTTATTTGGATACCAGTGATTTTAGGGTTGGGAGACACAACTGGTTGCTGCAATACACAAAAGTTTATTTTTGACTTTTTTTCTTTTCTGAAGGCAAAATATAATAGAACTGAACATCAGTGAATTTTGTACAACAAAAACAGCTTTTAATATGGAACAGACAGTTCATGAAGGTTTTAAAATCCTGGAATGGCTTCCCTTTTTCAAAGTCATGCTTTCTTGAGGTCCACGAGGAGTTGGCACAAAGAGACGGTGGCAGCCTGCTGGGCGAGGTGAGCGAAAGGACAGGTGGGCTCCCCTAGATCCGAGTCAGCTGGTGCCACAGACTGGATGGCAGGATGCTCTCCACTTTTTCCATGACAAAGTTTAAGGGGGCAAACAAAGTGCTGAGGAACTGTGAACAAACCAGAAGAGCACACAAGTCAGGAGAGATCTTTTTTTTTCCTTTGACTACATCGGGTCTTAGTTGTGGCACGTGGGCTTGGTTGCTCCATGGCATATGGGATTTTAGTTCCCTGACTAGGGACTGAACCCACATCCCCTGTATTGTAAGACAGATTCTTAACCCCTGAACCACCAGGGAAGTCCCTCAGGAGAGATCTTGTTCAAGACTATAAAATGAATCTCTCCAACCCATGCTTGCGTATTAAGTCTCTGCAACATAAAAAGTGCCCAAACACTATGATTACACATTTATGTTTGTAGGAAATACTGGTTGATCAACAAACCTGCATTTCAGTTTCTGTCCCCAACCCTAACCCTGCCACCCCTAGCCTGAGTTCTGATGGACAAGGGAAGAAATGTTGGCTGACAGGCCCTCCAGTCCTTGGACAGCTGCCCCCAGTGCTGAGGCCTTCCAACTAGTCTTCAGGATATGAGGCTGCCCAGGGAGATGACCAGTGCCATCAAAGGGACGGAGGACGGGTGGTGAGTGAGTAGAAGAGCTAAAACATGGCGACAACTTCTCCGCCTGCTTGTCTAGTTATAGAGCTTTAAGTGGAAAAGGCAACAACAACAAAAAGTCCAGTCTGCGGGATGGTTGTGAGCTGCTTTGGGATCCTATGATCTCCCGAACACCTGCAGCCCATGCTCCTTTCTGAAACAGCTGCTCAGCAGTGAGCACCATGGGAGCCTGGGTGAAGGTAGCAGGCCGGCCAGTCCATGGACCACACATCCTTGTGGAAAAGGTGCTCCTCTGAAGAGACCTTCAGAATCTCTCTCATTCGGTTACTGAATTCCTTTCTGCCTTTCACGTAGAGAATAATGTTCTTCAAAAGCACCTTTTAAAAAAGCCAGGTGCCTCACCTAAGACTCATTTAACACGATCTCAAGTCTGTTCTTATTATGTTCTCATGAAGAATCAGCCTCTTTCCACAAGCCATCAGCAGCTGGCAGAGGAAGTGCCTAAACCCAGCCAGGCACAAGACGGGTATCTGGATGGATTGCTTGCTCTCTGTTCAGAACCAAGGTATCATCTCACAAAGGTTCAGTATCTGGTCCTCATACTGTGGAGTCCTTTGTCCCAGTCCCCTGTAGAGAGTACAGCAGAGTCTACACCACCAAGAATTCCCCACAGAACTGCAGTGTAGGACATGAGTACATACACAGAGTAGAGAGCACGGTTCTGAGGTCAAACTGGTAGATATGCATTTAATCCAGTTAAAACAGGCTCCTCTACTGGTCACATGCTCTATGGATTGCAGGTCCTCAGAAAGAAGTATGGCAGGCAAGTTTCCCAAGTTTACTTGACCTCAGAATCTTTCCTTCTTTTTTTCAAAAAAGAACCAGTAGAATACAAACTGGGAAGGCTTGTACCACATTATGGCAGGGTTATCAAGGGTGAGATTTGTGTAATGAAAACTCGAGAGTATAAGATTCAAAATCCTTCTCTATGTTGCCTCTTTCACAACAACTGAATATATTTACTCAGTAAGGCACTTAAGTACTGGGTGAGATATAGAAGTGTCTAGGACAAAAGTCCCACTGTCGGGAAGGTCAACGCCTGCGGGAGGGGGAAGGGAGCTACTAAGAACTGTACCCAGCAAAGTAACAGTACCAGGTAGACCATAATGCAGCAGACAGATGCACAAGCAAAGCACCAGGAAGGTCAAGAAAGGGAGAGAATCCATTCTGTTGAAAGGAACAGGAGAAGCTGAAAACGAGGTGACTGAAATAGTCCCCAGTGGATGGCTGGGGTATGAAAAAACAGAGAGGGGGTAAGAATAGTAAGGAAAGAAATGTGAGCAAGGCGGAGGGGGAGCAGTGGATGGGGTTGGGGGGTCCAGGCTCAAGAAACAGCTGGAACAGAAATGGGAAAGCAAAGCAGCTAGGAAGACCAGAAGATAATAAACAGTTCAGTTTTGCTGGAAGGAATGGAGGAAGAATGCTCAGAAGCAAATGGAAGAGCTTTGGGGAGGGCCTTCAGTGTCAGTTTGAACTTGCACTTAAGAATAAGGCAGCCTCTGGAGAGGGTGCAGAGAAAAGGGAACCCTCTTACACTGTTGGTGGGAATGCAAACTAGTCAGCCACTATGGAGAACAGTGTGGAGATTCCTTCAAAAACTGGAAACAGAACTGCCATATGACCCAGCAATCCCACTGCTGGGCATACACACTGAGGAAACCAGAACTGAAAGAGACACGTGTACCCAAATGTTCATCACAGCACTGTTAACAATAGCTAGGACATGGAAGCAACCTAGATGTCTGTCGGCAGACAAATGGATAAGAAAGCTGTGGTACATATACACAATGGAGTATTACTCAGCCATTAAAAAGAATACATTTGAATCAGTTCTAGTGAGGTAGATGAAACTGGAGCCTATTACACAGAGTGAAGTAAGTCAGAAAGAAAAACATCAATACAGTGTATTAACACATATATATGAAATTTAGAAATATGGTAACAATGACCCTATATGTGAGATAGCAGAAGAGACAAAGATATAAAGAACAGACTTTTGGACTCTGTGGGAGAAGGCAAGGGTGGGATGATTTGAGAGAATAACATTGAAACATGTGTATTGCCACATGTGAAACAGATTGCTGGTCCAGGTTCAATGCATGAGACAGGGCGCTCAGGGCTGGTGCACTGGGACAACTCTGAGGGATGGGATGGGGAGGGAGGTGGGAGGGGGGTTCAGGATGGGGGACACATGTACACCCATGGCTGATTCATGTCAATGTATGGCAAAATCACTACAATATTGTAAAGTAATTAGCCTCCAATTAAAATAAATAAATTTTAAAACAAAGAACATACAATGGAGAAAAGACAGTGTCTTCAATAAATGGTGCTGGGAAAACTGAATAATTACATGTAAATGAATGAAATTAGAACACTCTAACATCATACACAAAAAAACAAACTCAGAATGTATTAAAGACCTAAATGTAAAAACAGATGCTATAAAAATCCTTGAGGAAAACAAACGTGGAATACTCTTTGACATACATCTCAGCAATATCCTTTTGGATCTGTCTCCTACAGTAATTAATGAAAATAAAAATAATCAAATGGGGCCTGATCAAACTAAAAGCTTTTGCACAGCAAAGGAAACCATAAACAGAACAAAAATACAACCTACAGAATGGGAGAAAATATTGGCAAATGATGTAACCAAAAAGAATTAATCACCAAAATATACAAACAGTGCATAGAGCTCAAAAAAAAAAAAAAAAAGGGCAAAACATCTAAATAGATGTTTCTCCACAGAAGGCATACAAATGGCCAAAAGGCACATGAAAAGATGCTCAACATCACTAATTATTAGAGAAATGCAAGTCACAGCTTCAACGAGGTATCACTTTATACTAGTCAGAATGGCTATCATCAAAAAGTCACCAGAGAGGGTATGGAGAGACAGGTCCCCTTTTACACTGTTGGTGGGAAAGCCAATTGGCACAGCAACTATGGACAGGAATATGTGTGTGTGCGTGCTAAGTTGCTTCAGTTGTGTCTGACTCTGCATGATCGTTGGACTGCACCCTGCCAGGCTCCTCTGTCCATGGGATTCTCTAGGCAAGAATACTGGAGTGGGTAGCCATTCCCTTTTCCAGGGGATCTTCCTGACCCAGGGATTGAACCTGGGTCTCAGGCACTGCAGGCAGAATCTTTACTGTCTAAGCCAGCAGGAATTATTATTACCTTCTCCAGAAGAGCAGTATAGAAATTTCTTGAAAATCTAAAAATAGAGGTACCATATGATCCTGCAATCCCACTCCTAGGTATGTGTTCAGAGAAAACTGTGATTTGAAAAGCTATGTGCATCTCAATGTTCATTGTAACACTACTTTCAATAACCAAGACCTGGAAGCAACCTAAATTTCCACTGACAGATGAATGGATAAAGAAGAAGTGGAATAGTTACACAATGGAATATTACTGAGCCATAAAAAGAATGAAATAATGTCATCTGCAACAACATGGACAGACCTAGCAATTATCATACTAAGTGAAGTAAGCCAGACAGAGGAAGACAAAGATCACCTGATACCGCTTATACGTAGAATCTAAAAAAAATGATACAAATGAACTTATATTCAAAGCAGAAATAGCTCCACAGATATAGAAAACAAACTTATGCTTACCAAAGGGAAAGGGGGAGGATAAATTAGGAGTTTCAGATTAACACTACACACTACTCTGTATGAAAGAGATAACCAATAAGGACTACTATAGAGCACAGGGAACTATACTCAATATTTCATAATAACCTATAAGGGAAAATAAACTGAAAATAATATATATATGATTATCTATTTCTGAAATTTTCTCCTTCAAAAATAACTAATTTCCACCTATACTTATGTAAAAATAAATTAGTATACATCTTCAAAAAAAACAAACAAGAATAAGGCAGCCTCAATAGTTCTCGAGTGAAGGAAGGATGGCTTTATACTCCAGTAGGTGCTAACGCATGGCAATGCCTGACTTTCTGAAACCATCCTTGGCTGGGCACACAGTACCACGGGGGTTGCTCCCCCTACTAACTGGATGGCTTGCACTTCTCAGTTCAGAGCTGGATGCAGTTGTGGGAGATCCTAGACCCAGGAACAAGCAATTACTGTGCACACTGCCTCTGAAAGAGACTGTTAAATCCTAGTTCTGAGAGTGTAATACGGAGCGAGTCTCCTGATTGTATCAGTCCAACATAGTAACACGGCAGAATTTAAAATATGCATACATAACATTTGTTTGTAATCAGAGATTGTCAAGGCTCCATAACATATATTTGCCTGTATGTAATAGTTCCATGAAGAGGAGCTAGGTGCTAAACTGGTCTGGATGACCCAGGCATCCTGGCAAGAGACGGAAGATGGGGCCCGATGAACAAGGTGATTTTGCTGGTGAAGTTGTCATATCCCGAAAACCTGACCAAAAACAGATTTATAACCACCAAATTTGTGACTGAGGTGGGAAGGAATGACTGATGCATTAACATGAGCCAGAGTGGTTAGATGAAAGGCACCACTCAAAGTCTGAGTTCTGGGTGACTTTCTATACTAACTGGGGGTTGGGGCGGGGACACAGGGAGCCATGGCATGGGTAGCAGAACAAATGAAGATGCTGTTACAAGCCCGGTTCAAAATAAAGGCCTGCCTGTTTATGTGCTTTGTTTTGGGCATTGACCTGACTTGGGTAAAAGGGAGGCCTCTGGAAATTCAGTGGCAAGCCATGCTCAGCTTGAGGTCTGCAAACACCCCTCTTTCCACACTGCGCCACCAGATGCAATGCACCCTGCCTGCCTGGACCACACCTGTGCTTCACAACCAGGTTCCCCAAGAAGTAAGTCCTGATACCTCCCGTGTATGTGATCATTTACTGTTCTCCCTTGTATCTAGGATGTTCTATCCTTGGGAGAATTGAGAAAAGAATCCTTCGAATTGTTTCCTAGAGATCCTAGTTCTCTCGCATTCACCCAGTTGGGATGTACACCCTTTGTTACTAGGTTACCTTCCTCCTTAGTAGCCCTCCTCGTGTCCTCTTCCCCATCCCTCACCCACAAGGAAGAAGCAGAAATGAAATAAGGTGCCTGAAACCAATAAGCTCTTTTCACTTAGTAGCTAGACAAAGGTCAGTGGCTTTCATCAGGAGGTATTACAAAAAAAAAAAAAAAGGTTTGGTGGAACATGCCTTACTTCCTTGGGATGCTCATTTATATTTCTTTGCAAGTTTGAAAATCAGTCAACACTTTCTGACCCAAAACTCAACCAATGCACATGGAGAAACAACAGTTTCACTGAGGGACTTGGGAAATGTTAGTGCCTGAAAAGTTAAGTCTGAATGAGCAACACCAGGCAACCCTGAAACAGCTCATCTATCTCAGTGTCCAAAACTCCTGTCCCGAGGGCAGAGATACATGGTCCAAAACCCACCATAATTTAATCAGTGTCTTCTGGTGAGAAAAAGCAACTGAACTAATAATAAAAGAGAAAGCGACACTTCAATCGCCTGATCCTCCTTTTCCCAAAACACCATTATTTAGAAGAAGGTCATGGCTTGCAACATGCTTCATTAACATTTGAAACGCCTCTGCTTATCTGAATAAGTTCCAGGTGCCCTATTGCAATCAGACAATTGACATTTCACTGTAATCAATATCAGACTTCAAAGAGGTCAGGGTCTATAAGTTGAAGACGAGAGTCAGAAGTCAGGGGGCTGGATCTCAGGGAAGGAGAGAGACCAGAGGAGTAAAGACAGGGCCCTTCAAACAGAAGAGGTCAGCACACTGACCTTCCCACATTCTGTGAGGGGCTGGGTTTGGAACGATCACTTATTTATATGAGCAACCTTATCTTGGTAACCAAACATTCTAGGAAGAGTTAGTTCTAAGTCATTGAGGTAGATTAGATTAGGCGGGGAGAGCCAGTTGAAACCTCTCATTTTACTATTTTCCAGTGGCTCACACTTGGCTGCAGGCTTCCTTACTGGCTGCATATCAACATGTAAACACACTGGAGAGTTCCCAAGCTGCACGCAGCCTGGCGGGTGGCGGTGCAATCTCTCTCCATCTACTAAGAGTCATTATCCCAGGGACATTATCTCAGGCGAGGGCTGAGAAAATCATTTTCACAAGCTGCAAATGGTTGCAGGCAGCCTATAGGGCAGCTGTGATAACCTGTGGGGGTCTTCACGAGGGGCCTGATGAAGTGACAAGAGTGAAGATGTGGCGAGGACTCGGGGACGGGGGAGGAGGGAGACGGGGCTCGTCTGCTCCGGGCTATCCATCTTCCTTCCCCACAAAAGCTCTCCAGACATTTTGGAAGCTGCTAAACCTTAACGAAGAGGGAGATGAATGTGATCCTCCAGGCAGAGGCTTAAAAGCAAATTTATCTGAACTACATTTGAAAACTGTGAGTAGCTGACCAAACTATCACACCTTGGTAGTATATAAAATAAGAGGACCATAAAGGCAAATTTATATTTTATTTAATCATTTGGTCTCTGACTCAAAATAAAGCTATGGAAATATTAAATGAGGAGAGTGGCCCTTGGTCTAATCTGTAATGAATACACCTTTGTGATATTGTGGCAGTGACACAGCCTAACCTAGGGAATGCCCAGTCGTAGTCTATGTACTATCCGCCATTCCCTCTAGCCCTCTCCCTGGTTAACGCAGCTTCAGGCAGTCATTCCATATAATATGGTGGTTCTCAGCCGGGGCTGCACACCCAAATCACCAAGGGGGAGCATCTGAAAACTCAGATACCCAGACTGCACCCCAGGCCAATTAAGTCAGAGTCCCCTGGGTTGGAAGATCAGGCATCAGTAAATTTTAAGCTTCCCAGACAATTTGAAGGTGCAGCTAGGGTAAAACCACTGGTTTCCAGAAAGCGGTCACCTCAATGGCTTTGACACTGCACCAGGCATCCATAGATGGCTGCTAGAAGGCGGGCTTTCGTGAGGCCAGCGTTCTCTGAAGGAATAGTCCTCAACCCACCCATCCATCTTCATAATGAGTGGTGGGCGGGGAGGGAGCTATTTAAAAACACAGATTCCTGGGTGCTAACACTCAACACTCTGAACTCCTAATGCTGGGGCCAGGTGAATTCTGCGTGCACCAGAGGCTAAGAATCACTGTCCTGATCCCAAACTCCCACCAAGAGTCGTACATTAGTTTAAGGAAGAATACCGGGCCAATGACATTGTCTAATGTTGTAAATATACTATTTTAAATTTTACATTATACTCTAATCTACCCAGACTTTTGGCAGCTACTTTAATTCAGAGGTTGGCTTGGGATAGAAGCAAATAATGAATAGCATAGGCTCATAAACTAGGGAGCATCCACAGTAGAAGCTTGGATGATACTGGGTTCAGGAATCATATCATGTTAAGGAACTTTAAGATATTCTGCCTGAAGAAAAGAGAAGGTATTAACTTAGAAGTAAGAAGTTGCCATGAATGTAGTAACTGCCTCAAGAATTTCAAAGAGGAAGTAGAGTTGTTCACTATAGTTTTGGAGAGTAGAATAGGAACATAAGTAGAAATTAAAGGAGGGCAGACTTGACCAATAAAAGGAGAGTTCAGAGTGATCCAATAATGGAACAGGCTTCCACGTCGAACAGCTGAGTGCCCCATGGCTAAAAGTACTCAAGATGCATCTAGGTGATCTCCATCAAGCTACTGTTGCAGGCAATTTGTTTAAGGTCCCTTTCAACTCTTAGTATCTATGATTATAATTATAAAAGAAGAAATGCTAAGCTGTATCTGAGTCTTTACACTGATTCTTTCTGCAGAAACCACTACCATTTATTCATTTAATAATCATTTATTGAAAACCTACTATGTGCAAGGCAAAGCTATGGGGATACAGAGATGAGGAAGACACAGTCCTGCTCGCAAGGAGCTCACATTCTAAAAGGGGGTCAGACAAGATTTTAACAATTATAGTACAGTACAATAAATGTAATAATATAAGTATTCATGGGTGGGATCAGAGAGGAAAGGTTTCTAACTCAGCTTAGGAGGAATTTAGAAAGCAAGCCGAGTATGAAAGAATAAAGAGGCATTAGTAGACTGGACAAGTGCTGGTGGTAATGGGGAAGGGCATTCCACACAGTGCAAATAGCACGTGCAAAAGCACTGGGGTGCACAAGAGCCTGTGGCATCTGGGAATGGTGAGCAATTCACTGGGGCCCAAGAGCAGCGCCTGGGCAAGAGTTGAGAGAGACTAGGCTGAAGAGGCAAGCAGGGGCCCGATCACAGAGGACCTCGTGTGCCATGCTAAAGATCTGTGACTTTATCCCGATGTTGGTGGGAAACCGTTGGGGAAGTTCAAGCACAGAAGTGACATGCTCAGATTTTCTAAAAAAAAGATCATTTTTGGGTCAGTACAAAGGAAATACTGGCAGAGGAGAAGCCTGGAAAAAAGGAGACCAGTTAAGACTCTTGCAAGAAATCACAGAGATCTAAACTCAGAGAGAGTCATGGGAGAAGAAGGAAGATAAGAAGAGGTGAATTCCATCTACTGACCACCGAGCGGCTCAGGAGGTTAGATCCGACAGACTGTGGAAACAGAGACAGATGGGGTGTAAAGGGTGAGAGAAGGAAGAGTCTGGGAGGGCTGCCGAGTTTCTGGCTTGAGTGACTGGGTGGATGTCAGAGCCACTGGCGGAGGTCAGGGATACGGGAGGAGGAGCAGTTTTGGTGGTGGGGGGAGGAGGGTGATGAGTTCAGTTTTGGAAATGTTGAGACTGAGGTGCCGGTGGGATTTCCAGTTCATCTTCAACACGCATGAAAATACTCTCGCAATTCCAGTCCCTTAGCTCTGCCGAGCAGAAAATGTCAATCATCTGGAAAGGGATTAAATCAACCCAGCCAAGTTAGAAATCATCCTTTCTGACTCCACTTGCCTTGAAATCAGAATGGAGTTCCAGGGAAACAATTGGTATTCTTTTTCTGACTCCTTCTGTTTGAAACTCCTCTGTGGCAAAATTAGTAAACTTATCCTCACTGTGTGTGCAGGTGGAAATAGTCAGTTTTCATCAAGGAAACAATGGTTCTTGGTTCTCAATGCAGACGACTTTTCTTATTAAAGCTCTTCTCCATAACCATTTTTTTTTTTTTTTAGAAAAAAAATTTAATAGTCATTTTATTTAACTCAATATATCTAAAAATAATCATTTTAACATGAATTCAGTACAATAACTAAGGAGATATTGTATATTCTTTTCCAAGACTAAGTTTGAAATTTGGTGGATATATTATAGTCTCAGTGCATCTCTTTTTAAAAATTTTTATTGGCATATAGTTGCTTTATAATGTTGTGTTAGTTTCTATTATTCAGCAAAGTGAATCAGCTATACGTATACCATAACCTTCTTTAAAGAGTCTTAACGGATTCTGATAGTTCTAAACATTATATTTCTATACTTATTAATGCTATACACCCTTCACACCCTCTCAGTTCATTCCCCAAACAATTTAATTTGTCAACATTACAACTTTTAAAATTTAAATCATCT
Source organism: Bison bison bison (assembly GCF_000754665.1). Taxonomy (NCBI): domain Eukaryota; kingdom Metazoa; phylum Chordata; class Mammalia; order Artiodactyla; family Bovidae; genus Bison; species Bison bison. The sequence continues at coordinate 12,489,170 of NW_011495076.1, read as the reverse complement.
TTGAAAATGTAAATTCTATCCTTCTTGAAGGAAAGACCTACAATATCTAAAGATTAGAAATAATGTCATTCAATGTATATAAAACTGAATAACCTCCCAAATATTTTTCATTTTCTAGGATTTCCTTAATTCTTCATGTAATTCTTTTAGAACTCACGCATTTTTTGGGGAACTGCTGAGAATTTTTTTGTATGTGAAATGAGGCAAGGCATGCAGTAATAAACAAGCTACACTTTCGCATTTTGATTCGACTGATGATACTGAAAATTCAGTGTCAGTGAGCAAAGGATCAGTACAAGCACGTCCACTTTTACATGACCCTCCCCCGTGTCTCTTACGCTGCTTTTCATGACTTTTCCTGCCCCCTGCCCGAGGCCTCTCTCTTGGCAAATACTCACAGCTTTTGCAAAGACCCCCATGAGTTCTGGGAACTGATGTGTCAGGAGGGCCAGCATGGCTGTGAAGGAACACAATCCAGCAGTAAAGAGAATAAAGAAGGGAAGCTCCTTTTTGGGGTAAACTGAGACTTCATGGAAAGCTGTGGAGAGGAACAAAAGGGAAGTGTTAGGGCTGCAGTGAAATGCACTCTCAGGGAACTTCTCTAGGTGGGACAGACTCTTCAGAGCTTTGGCTGAAGCCTTTTGGAAAGGAAAACCGTAGGGCCCTCGCATGAATGAGCGCCAACGTCTCCGCCAGCCTCTGGAGCCTAGTGCTTCTCCCAAGTCCATATTTACCCCTCAGGACTCTATCCGGGGCATGATGGGGCTAACACGGGGATGTCACACATTCATGGGCAGGGACAGTGACTCTATCTACGCCTAACACACAGTGTTCCTTTCTCAAAAGGAAACATAAACAAAACTTTATTCAAATTATAAAACACATGTTCACTGAACAAAACCTATAAAATCCTAAGTCAAGTATCCTGAAATAAAAATGCTTCTCTCTAGGTTGTCATCATCCTGTAATTTTTAAATCATTGTCATAGGGAGATACTAGTGTGTATGTGTGTATGCTAAGTCGCTCAGTCATGTCTGACTCTTTGTGACCATGGACTGTAGCCCGCCAGGCTCCTCTGTCCATGAGAGTCTCCAGGCAAGAATACTGGAGTGGGTAGCCGTTCCCTCCTCCAGGGGATCTTCCCAACCCAGGGATCGAACCTGCATCTCTTGTATTAGCAGGTGAGTTCTTTACCTCTAGCACCACCTGGGAAGCCCAGATACTAGTGTAGCTTGTATTTTTTCCGGGTACAATCTAACTGTATCAGTGGAGGATACTACCCTGAGGGAGACACATTTAGCAAGGACCATCCATCCATCAACGAGGGGAGATTTTAGAACTTTTCATAACTTTTAAATTTCAAGTGACCTGCACAGAGAGAAAAGCACCAAAGGCTGGCCCCGTGGACTGAAGCCATGTGGCTGTGTGTGAACAGCACTGCCATTCCAACCAAAGGACCAAGGGTCTCCATCTTCCTCAGGAAACCCAAGGTCTCAAGCCTCTCCTCAAACTTTCAACTCTAAGCCCAAAACATGACAGGGTAGAGGGTCAGGGAGGGACAAAGAAAAACAGCACCTGAATCTGAACCCAGGGACGTCAACCTGCTAGGGTTCTCCTTGGGCGGACGTGTGCTCAGGGCCACTGTGGACGCCGCACCACTAATGTGCCAAACACAGGTAACATGTGAAACCACCCATCTGCCTCTCATCCTCACCCTCAACACTCAATGAGTATGAAGGGAAATCAGACTTGAACCACTGCATTCAATTAAATCAACGTGAGTCATAATTTTCTATTCTAGGACTGTAAAGATTATTCCTAGACATTGTCTTTTAAGAATTATAATCTCGTTCTAATAGTGAATCTATCCCCTATGGAAATGTGTTTGAACTCAATTAAAACATTTTAAAACAATGTACTTTTTAGAAAACTGCCTTTCTTATCAGAAATCAGAAATACTAATAAGGATCTCCCTGAAGGGAGAGCTGAAATGAAAAAGCGTGGGCCCATCACAGACCCTCTTTCTGAAACCAAATCTACTGCAGAGTGAGGCCTCACCCCCTTTACACAATAAATGCAGATGGTGAGGAACACCACACCACTGAGGCCTCCACCTCCCGAGGTAACTCATCATGCAGCAAAGAAAGCAGAGAACTGCCTTCTGCTCCTTCATCCTGAGATGGCAGCTCATTTTGCACCCGGACCCCACCATTTTGGAGATTTACAACTGTCTCAAAAAACATGGCCATTGGACAGTTTATAAGCACCCAGGGCTCCAAGTTCAGCTGGTCTTCTGGGCAAAGCATCTAACTATGTTAGAGCTATGAGATGTGATAGAACTGGGGCTAGTGCAGGGTGGGAGTGGCAGGAGAGAGGACAGGAAAGAGAGAATAGTCAAAATTTGGAGCTTATTATCTGAGGGAGAAAAGTATGTCCTAAGACAGGGCCACATGAAGGGCCTGGACACGATTCCTTATACACAGTATAATTTGATAATAACTATTTAGCTGGAATTATCAAAACAATGTTGGATTACAGTAAACCAAATCATACTTTCCACGTGTGGTACGGGTCCTCCGACTGCCAGCTGGTAAGGCCCTCGAGGGTAGGATTTGCCCTCTGCCTGCTGTGGACAGAGCTGAGGCTGCACGTGTGCCCTGCACACGTCCCACTGGCTCACTGCATGCCATCCAAGAGATGCTTGCAGGAAATCGTGCCGGTCAACAGCATTGCACCACTGCAGAGAGCACGCCCACCTGGCCCATGGGTCCGCCTCTGGTGGCAATGCCAGCATCCTCATGCTGCCCTGCCCTCCCCGCCAGACTCTTTTGCAGCTCCTCTGCTTCTCCTTTAGACTCCAGCGTGTGCAGACTGCCTCTGACCAGCGGGAGAGCCCAGGCCGAGCCCTGCACAGTGGATCGGCCCAGCAAGGGGCATCTGCCTCAAACTAGGGTCTCTGTGCTCAGACCAGCCAGGACATGATGCCTCTTCATCTAAACTTCAGTCACCAGGGGTCTTTCCCTTTGATGAATCTGGAAAGATGTGGAGGAGCAGGAAGCCAAGCCTACACACATAACTCACTTTAATGCTTATGCTATCAAATGAGGACAGGGTTTGGGAGAAGAGTAATAGAAGACAAGGAACATCATAAACATTTATCATTCCCACCTCTTTCTATCCCTGTTGTCGGCACACCACCCTCACCAGCCCAGGAGAGGAATACGGAGGGGAGACTTACATGGAAGCAGCTCACGATCTGCTGTCTCTGTACAGATGGGGTAGGGATAAAACAGATGCCCCTTTTCCAAGGGATAAGGGATCATCCGAAAAGCTGAAAAGGAGAGGCAATATGTTAGAGGCACAATATTTGTCTCATAACATCTCAACTTCACAAAGAGCATTTTGAGCATTTTTATAACAGTGAACATGTCTACAAGTAACTTTCAGAAAGGATGCGACACTTACCCAAATGCTGAGGCATGCGCGAGAGAAATTGTCAGAGATGCATTATGACAAATGACTCACACATTAACCTCACACTATATATCTGGACAAACCTCACAACACTAGGTGGGGATGGGGGTGCAGAGGAGAAGGCAAAGCCATCAATTCCAATGCCCAGGGTTTCCTCAGCTACAAAATACTATGAAAATGTCATGAGCACTAATTCAATATAGCTCAACTGATAGTAATAACACAAACCTGGATTGAAATGCTTCCCCAAGAAGCAACATGGACTGACTTGTAGGAGCATGTCACAGATGCACAAATATGAAAGGCATTCTAGCATGCCTATTTTAAAAATATGTCTAGGTGGATTAGAATTCCAACCAAGATGGATAAAAACAAGAATCTAAAGTGCATGACTTGGGAGGTATTTCTAAACTTTATGAAACTTTTAAATCTTCAGCATCATGTGGGGGAAAAAATGGACCTGGAGAGATTGAGTATCTGTATTTTGAGGATGTCAGGCCACGTAAGCTTTGCTTTTGGGGCATCAGATAACATTAGGTCTCACACTGAATTATGACTTTCCAGTCAGTCCATCTCTTCCCATTTTCACATGCGTTACTCTCCCTGTTACAATGTCAACAGCATGTTAGTCTCACTGTTCCTATGAACAGTACTCGAGGAGGTAATTTTTCTTCCACAGATGTCCGGCAACTACAGCATGCTGTAGATATAAAATATAAAAAAACTAGACCCTACACTGGGAATGTCGAATTACAATCCTTGCCTTCGTGTGTGTCAAAGAGAGACGGTGGCAACACAGCAAACTTTTCAGCCTTAAATGCTGCATTTCAAGGACTCCTAGCTATGTCTTCAGCTGTGTAATTACCGAAGTCTTCTCAAAATGCTGTCAATGTACATATTTGTCTTTTGCATACTTATTTCAAACAGAAATCAAAAACAAAGAATGTTCTCCCTCACGAGACATGACAAGGTTCCATTGTAACCAGCATCAGTGCACATATGGTATTTATTCTGGTGTCTGAATATTATTTAAAAGTAAAAACATTATGTATGTGATCCCAGCATTTGGAATGCAGTCAATCTGCACCACAGTGCTATCACTCTGAGGTTACAGCGTGTTGCCACGGAGAATATAAATCACTACAAACGTGGGATTAGAGCAGAGCCAGTTTGCTGGCAGTTGGCTGAGGTAAAAATGTTATCAATTTTCCTCTTGTAACAGAAACCTCTTAAACAGAGATTAAAACATTAAAAACACCCCAGACTTTAACTCTTCTTAAAATGAAAGGCTCACCCTAGTTCAATCAGACCTTCTCTTTCATGCAAAACAAGATGACTTTTGCCCGTTACAGCAAGCAAGAGAGGGGTTCCCTGCACAAGCTGTTAACACACAAAGATTACTTGAAGGAACCAGCATTTCTCTCAGTAGAACTAGGCTTTCAAGAGAAGGAAAAAAATTACAAAACCAAAAAACCAAAAACTCACTTAGTGCTTTATAGGATACACTAAACTCTCTTCTGGGAAGCAGGACATTTAAACTGCAATATGGCAGGATTTTAATACCATTTCCCATAAATGATGGCTGCTATGAAAGCATCCCCAAAATGTAGAAAAACCTATGTGGAAGGTTTTTTTTTTAAAATGCAGATTTTCATGTGCACTAGGGCTCCTGTAATTAAGAATCTGTCTAGGTTCATATGATATAAATAAACCCTCAGTTTTCAAAGTGGCTATAAATTTGAATGCTAAACTTTATTCAAAACTGAAGTCAGTTTGCACTTCAGGGAGTAATTTTTTTAAATGAAATATAGGAGTGCGAGATCTTGAGAGTGTTCAACCATAGAAATCAAATGGTTGGTTGGTGTCTTTTCAATCAAATACCAAATGCTTTTTACTCCAGTATTTGGCATGCATACAAATTTTGTGCATCAAGTTACTCTTTTCCTTCTAATCAGTTCTGGTCTTTCTGGAGAGGGTGAAGACACTGATTATATATGATTCAACAAAGAATATACACACACTCTTCCTGTACCATCCTCTGCCCCCAAGGCCCGTGATAGTAAGGGTGCTTATGTGCCCTTAAAATTTCTCTTTCTCATGTCAGTTGTCATTTACATTGAGTTCATAAAATAATGTTAAGACTTTTGGCTTCACTAAACAAAAGCAAACACAATTTCTGTTTTCAATTCTATCCTTTATCCACCCTGCTGGGCGGGGTCCAGCCAAGTGTGAGATAAGCACTGGAGGTCTAGAAAGAGTGGGCAGAGGCACCACGTGAGCCGCGCCAGGCGCACCCCCACCTCCTGGTCCTTTCACTGCAAACATGTGTAACTGCTCCACAAAGACCTTGTGGCTTTAGGTGAATGGCCACAACTTTTGCAAGTGCAAGTAGTAACACACTGATTCAGCAGGGCAAGTAAGAATCAAAAGAAAGGTCATTTGAACTGTTTTATGAATTTGATCTACTTCACGAGTGACTAAAAACCTCCTAAAATATTTCCATCCAAAAAACAAAAAAAACACATACATTTCAGAAGAAATACATGAAAATGTACATGCATTTGGTTAGAAAAAAAAACAAAAAAATCTGGACTCTTCAGTGTTAGTACATAGAACCCAATGGCATTTTTGCATTTCCCTTTTGTGCCATCTCCGCCCCTACCTTGGTTTCTACTGTGCCTTTGTGGGAGAGGCAAAATGAGCCGGGAACTACTTAGTGAACACAGCAGGCCCTCCACGATACCGTGTAAGACATTACACTACTGCCTTCTGGCCTCACCCAGACACATTTTCCAGACAGGTTTCAAGCCTATATCAGTGTTGTACCCATCAGAGACTTAACCAATTCTGGATAAAGAATCAGGAGAACCAAAGAATGGACACAAGCATGGATACATGGACAAGCTAACTCTTGATTTTCCCACTGAATTCTAATGACCTTTCATCCTATCCACAATACAGGCAAGGATAGAAGGCAATGTTTGGTACTTTGCCTATGTTGAATTTTCAAAGAGTATCTCAGAGAACTTTATACAGATTGTTTGCAATACTAAGGACTGAGTTTGAATCCCAGCTCTACATGGTCAAAATGTGAGTGTCTTCCTTGTACAGCAGGGACTGTGAGCCAAGCATGCACTGTTTCTGGACTGATGGAGCTGACTGCCCAGGGTGGGAAACAGATGAGACAATAATCATGAAAACAAGTGTGAAAGTTCCTCTGTGATAGCGTATACCTAATGGAGTAGCGGTGGAGGTGACAGCTCACGACGAGCCAAACTGGACCAGGCTGACAACCGTATGACCTCAGGAGGGTCATTATTCTGTGTCCAGCGGGTCATTTTATGTGTCCATAAAAATGAGGACTCCAAGGACCTCGAGAGGCTGTTAAAGGGACTATGCGTACAGCAGAGCTCAAAGTGTCCACAAATAGGGCCTGACTGCTCAGTGAAAGTTAGTTTTCTCTTTACTTTCCCTTTCCACCAACCCCAAGCTCCTACTTGCTCTATAAGTCATACTCTAGCTTATAAGTACAAATGCTGCTTATTTGTGAACAGTTAGAAGTACAAATGATAGAGTAGAAAATTATCATCACAACCCACATTTTACGTTCTATTGACTGTAACATAGGCAATGGCCATAAAGGCTTTCTGTCTTTTGTGAAGCTTTGGGGACAACAACAAAGAAAATTCAAAAGTTAAAACTCTGGCTTCTGATCCACATTTTTTCACTATCTAGTTATATGGCCTTGGAAAACTACTTTCCTTTTAGATTACAAGATGTTCTATTCCGATTTCAAAGAAAAATTCTAGAGTTTTGGAGCAGAGTCACTAGCTTATTAGTGACCTGTAACACTCTAATACTCTGTTCCTGCTTCCTTGATAGCTCTGCTCCTACCCACACTATATGTACACATACATGTGCACATGCATGTGAGTATATGTGCACACACATGCACACACACACATTGTTTCTCCCAAAGCATTTCAGAGTCTTACTTATCTTGATATCCCCAAAAGAATGCCTATAAATGTTCACTGAATAAAGGAATGAATAAATTAATGCACAGTAGGGAAGAGACAGAATTTTCCCTTTAAAAGCCCCAGTGGATCCAAATTAGGGTCAGTTGCTCAAAACTGAATAAGTGAAAGGAGCAAGCTGGTTCTACTGGGCAGTAGATGGGGAAGCATCGTACAATATCTGGATTCCGGCTACTAGTATAAATTGGCTATGGCCAGGGACTTCAGCTGCCATTGTTTTCTCCCAAATTATAAAATTTAGCCTTGGATTCATGGGCTGAAGGGTGGGAGAATTTCTATTTAGCAGTCTCAAAGGTGCCAGGCTTTTGGAGGAAAGGTTTGATTAGAGGAAATGCCCCAAGGATCACATCTTACAGCCAGTAGCATTTACCATCGGGTTCAAAGAGAATAAATTAGAATCAGAATCTCATCCTTTGCTTCAACAATGGGCCATTTTCTCCTCTCAAAGGAAAGATTTGCCTTAATCCCCCTAAGAAACACCACCTTCAAATCTTATACATTATTTAGTGAATTTTTGGGGGGAAAAAAAATCTTCAAAAAGAAAATAAAGATCAAGTGAGGAAGAAAATGGAAACAAAGAAAAGCTAAGTGATTTACCCCATGGTATTCTACTTTTCTGATATATGGAACCTGAAAATTAAATCTCCAGTTGTGGTCAGCAGACTACCTCACTTTATAAAATAAATACAGCCAAATCAGAGCCTTGAAAATATCAAGGCAGGAGGGAGATGAGGCCACATCAGAATTTAATACAGGTAAATTAGAAGACGTGCCATTTAAAACAGGGCACCATAAGGCACAATACCATTGTAACTAAAGACACAGTTCAAATGAGTTTCCTCATTCATGTATGTTTTTTATATTCAACATATACTTGCAGTCATGTGTATACATGTTTGTGAAGATAACCAGAACCTACAGTGCTTAAAATAAATATAATTCATATAATGTGGCAGTTGTGTAATGAACTTAGGAACATGTTTTTAAATCTTAAATAAATTAAAACATTTCCCCTTTCTTGATTATCTTGACTTTTAGAAACACATTGTGTAATTTCAGTGGTTGGGATAGTGATGAATCAAACATTTTACAAACCTTTGAAATGCTGATGTATTTGTGGTTGAGGATTCAGGTTTTTTTTTCTTCAAACCACCATATGTTTCAAACCCAAACAATCTCTGCCATGCATCAGCTGGACTTTGGGGTTTTATCAAAAATGTGAGTTATTTCACCCTGATTGGTGGGAGACTCACTTAATTCCACAAGATGACTAGTGCTCCAACATAATAAACTCATTAAAAAGCAAATAAAACTATACCTCATCCCTACCCCTAACCAACACTTTTGACATAAGTAAGGCTTTTAATTCTTTTTCTAAAAGATAAAGTGAATTTTTGAAAGAATACTCACTTTTAACACGGAACCTAGTGAAATTAGGTAGTTACCTTCCTTTCTGAATTCTCTTTCTAGTGAAAAAGAGGAACTGGAAGGGAGTTGGGGAATGGTCTTAAATTTCAGAATGAAGAAAAAAATGATTTAAAGGCGAAAACCTAGACTATGAGACTGGAGATGTCAAAAGGCGCCACCCAGTGGTGAACTGGAGGAAGTGCAGCCTCTGCGCTTAGGCACGGGCAGTCTAGGGGAGCCCCACTGACCTCCGGAGAGGGAAAAGGAGTGGTTCCTGTACTGTAGCGGCCCTCAGAGCAACTGCCCTGAAGCTCACCAACTTGGAATAGGGTGGTGGCATTCAGTATCATCAACACTTCATGGTTTTCAAAAAACGGGTATGTTAATATCAGTAAATGGGTAGCTGAGCCAGAATTCTAATCCAAGTCTTTTGATTTAAAATCCAGAGCTTTGATGCCTCCACTTAACTTAGAATGGACAGAGATCTAGAAGTCTTGTCAAACAATCGCACACAACTGCCTGAAGTTGGAGTGGTAATTCCTTCTCCTAAATTTCAAGACAGATTTATAGCTTTGTATTTTTTAAACAAAGACAAAACTGTTTGTAATGAAAGATTATTTTCTAAATACATTCATATACATATATATACATGTACATATATACACATAAGTGTTTATGCTTAAAGAAAATATATATGTTATTGTAGCAAGTTTGAAAAATACAAATATGAAGAAAAAAATCACTTAAAAATCTACTTAAAGGTATATCTATTTCTAACCTCTTTTACCTTTTTTCATACATAGAATGTATTTTTATATTAAATTGGGCTCATTCTATATTTTAAATGTTTAAGTCAATATTTAATAAAAAAATATAATTTTATGTAGAATAATTAGCTTTCAAAACATTAGAAAGGGCATAGGAATACCCCAGCCTTAAGTAAGTAGTGGTATAAATTGAGGGCTTCTAAACAAATGTTTCAGAGATGGCTGCTCCTCTTCTCCTTAATCTATCCAGGTAAGGCCTAAATAGCTGGTATTACAGAAAAGAGCAGTGAAGACACAGTAAGCCTGATTCTAACATCAGTGCCTGCAAGACGTTCAATAGGTTGCTCACCTCAACGAACCTGCTTCTCTCTTGAACATCTAACATGACCACCTTTGTCCTGCCTGACTTAGAACTTTATCAGGAGTCCATGAAATGATGGAAATGCAAATCCTCTGTGAATTACAGTTACACAAACATTCTTCAAGGTTCTTGGGATCCTCTACTAAAGTCCTCAATTGACTACTAACTAAGGCAGCCACCTGGTAAGCACTCTCATGGTTCTCTTTTCTAAACTGAATGGTACAATTCTCTTTTTGAAAACTGAAAAGCTGTGTAATTTCCTGGCTTGGTTCTTAATTATCTATAAGGATTAAATGCAGAGTTTGCCTTTCATATAGGTCCCTGACTGCTCTGCCATAATGTTTAATGTCTAAAAACTCACCATTTCTTTATATTCTAATAAAGTGTTCCACCCATCTAATTTGAGGTAATTACATCCTCCCCAATGGTACTTCATTGCTTGATGTGGGGATCACTGTGTCACTTCCCATCTCTCAAAATGTCACTGTCCTTCCCAGTGTTTCCAAAGCATCTCCCTATTGTTGTCTGGTAATATGGGTAACTAACTTCCAAACAGAATTTTTTCATTATTTTTTATTTTTACAGTTATGCCATTCCTAACACTGTGTCTTTATCATTTATTGCCCCACCCCTCTTCTGACCTTTTCTATACGACTATTTTATCAATCAGATCCAATCAATAAGCTTCTATCACTATATTTCCAAGATACCAATCTATAAATTGAAGGTCAAGAAGCAATAGTGAGAACTCAACATGGAACAACAGACTGGTTCCAAATTGAAAAAGGAGTACGTCAAGGCTGTATGTTGTCACCCTGCTTATTTAACTTATATGCAGAGTACATCATCAGAAATGCCAGGCTGGATGAAGCACAAGCTGGAATCAAGATTGTGGGGAGAAATATCAATAACCTCAGATATGCAGATGATACTACCCTTATGGCAGAAAGCAAAGAAGAACTAAGCCTCTTGATGAAAGTGAAAGAGGAGAATGAAAAAGTTGGCTTAAAACTCAACATTCAGAAAACTAAGATCATGGCATCTGGTCCCATCACTTCATGGAAAATTGATGGGGAAAGAATGGAAACAGTGACAGACTTTATTTTGGGGGGCTCCAAAATCACTGCAGATGGTGGCTGCAGCCATGAAATTAAAAGACACTTGCTCCTTGGAAGAAAAGTTATGACCAACCTAGACAGCATATTAAAGAGCAGAGACATTACTTTGTCAACAAAGGTCTGTCTAGTCAAAGCTTTGGTTTTTCCAGTAGTCATGTATGGATGTGAGAGTTGGACTATAAAAAAAGCTGAGCACCAAAGAATTGATGCTTTTGAACTGTGGTGTTGGAGGGGATAGAGTCCCTTGGACTGCAAGGAGATCCAACCAGTCCATCCTAAAGGAGATCAGTCCTGAGTGTTCATTGGAAGGACTGATGTTGAAGCTGAAACTCCAATGCTTTGGCCACCTGATGTGAAGAACTGACTCATTTGAAAAGACCCTGATGCTGGGAAAGATTGAGGCCGGGAGGAGAAGGGGACAACAGAGGATGAGATGGCTGGATGGTATTACCAACTCAAAAGACATGAGTTGGTGATGGACAGGGAGGCCTGGCGTGCTGTAGTCCATGGGGTCGCAAAGAGTCAGACACAACTGAGTGATTGAACTGAACTGAACTGAATCTATACATGTATGTTCTTACTTGGTAAGCCAATTTGTCCATTTAATTTTACCATGACTAATACTAGGAAAGGCCTCTCATGTTCAGTCTTGCTGGGCTTTATCTCTTCCTTTCTTATGTTTAAATAAAAATTCCTTTTGTCTCATCTGTATAGAACACCATAAATGCAACAATAAGCCCAAGCCAGAGAGAAGTGCACACGTGTCCACACACACCCTGAGTCTGCTGTCTCAACACATCCAAATAGCAGGACCAGGACACTTGGAGTAGATTACTACACTTACGGAGTGAGTGTAGAAATATCCACCAAGTCACCACCCCTCAAGGTATAAACAGTAAATGATTTAACTAGACCCGCTACAATTCTCTGAAGAAGTATTTTCCAAACAACTAAACAAAAAACCTTTCAATCAACTGGAGTCCTGTCTCTGTCAAGTTGCTTTTACTCCATCTCATTTGACTGCTCCCCACCCCTTTCCTGTACCAGTTTAGATTCCTGCTGGGTTAGGGAAGGGCAGGAAAAGGGAAGAGTAGAAGATTGGCAAAATGAAAATGGAAGGAGCAAAAATAAACAGTGAAAGGGATTAAAAAGACATTTGCTTGTGAGGCTGATCAGAGTAGGGGTGAATTAAGGAAAAATTATCAGAAGACTCTAAAATGTCTTTTCCCCATGAGGCGGGGAAAACCTGTGCTACATGCTATGCTTGTTTTGTTTAAATTTATGATAGCAGTGTCAATATACATGTTGTTCAATAATCCAGAATCTTGAGCCCTTTTCATTCTCCCCAACAGCTCCCCCCACACACTTAGCACTGTTCACAGTGTCCTTGCGTATAAAACTGTCGTAGTTCTTCAAGGCTTGGTTCAAATCTCATATGACCTATAAGGTTACCCATGACTGCTCCACCCCATAGGTCTCTCCCATCTGAAAAATCATTGAGCAGCTGCTAATGCTGCTAGTTACTCCTTCCAATTGGATGAGATGCTTCTCTGGGGCTGGGAGCATGTCTCACCCACCATTACAGAGCTGCTCAGATCAATGTATCCCCACATCCATCTAACAGGCATTTATTCTTCAACACACAAGGCTACCCCTGCCACCATACTAGGGTCCAGTTGTCCTGAAGTATAACTGCTGCTCCTTTTTGTTTGGCCAACAGAGGTCTCCTAGAGGATAACTGTGGCTCTTCAGCCAACCCTCCCAGAAAGGCCATCTGGAAGTGGTCATCAGAGCCCAGCAAGGAGTCTGGCTTCATGCCAAAGACTCGCATGATGCCGAGGGGCTGTCTGGGTCTCCAAGGAGGGTTTCCAGAAGTAGAGTGCTCCTCTGATCTCTGGGTTGGGAAGATCCCCTGGAGGAGGGCATGGAAACTCACGCCAGTATTCTTGCCTGGAGAATTCCCATGGACAGAAGAGCCTGGCAGGTTGCAAAAAGTGACATGACTGAGCAACTAAGCATAGCACAACTACTGGAACAGTCCAGATTCACCCCCTCCGCTGTATAAACTTGTCTTTTTGAGGTGCAGAGGCAGCATCACCACAATAACACCCACTACCACTGGGAAACCAGAGAGCCTGCGTAATTAACCACATCTCTGTGATGTGGTTAGAGAGCAGAGCTGCTGCTGCTGCTAAGTCACTTCAGTCGTGTCCAACTCTGTGCGACCCCATAGACGGCAGCCCGCCAGGCTCCCCTGTCCCTGGGATTCTCCAGGCAAGAACACTGGAGTGGGTTGCCATTGCCTATAGATATGTAAATCTTCATCATTCATCACAAATGCTCAGGGCAAAAACAGCTTTAGCATGTTTTCGTGCTTAAAAAAAAAAAATGTTTCAAAGAAAGAAAATTACTTACTGCCTTCCCATGTACAATGGAGAAGATTCAAAGCTCCTTCTACCCTCTTCCAGTGCGCCAGATGGAAGAATGCATATGCTATTGCTTCACTGTCCCCTCGCTTCAGGATGTGTTCTGGGGGCAGGATTAAGCTTTTCATTTCTAGTAGGTACTGAAATTTAACAAAAGGCAGGAGACAGATGCATTAATACACAGCAATTTGGAATTCAATATTGAAAATGGAGAGGTTAATTTCCCCAAAGCCGCTGTTCATAAGTGCTTCCTCAAACCTGCAACCTCATTACCACATTTGAGGGCAATTACGGAAACATCCAGCAATCCAAAGTTTGCTGACAGATAATTAGCCTTGTACTAGTTTCCGACAGTGAAGATCAGAGGCTTTCAGGCTAAGACATTCTAATCAAAGAAATATATACATAGAGACTCAAGCAGAAAAAGGAAAATTTAGAAGACACAATCATTTGGTATAATTTTGTAACCAGAAGGAAAATACATGAAACACACACATGAAAGCTAAGAAGTCATATGCCTAAACCAACTGCAGTAGAGAGACGAGGACGATGAGCACTGCCCATTAGTTTTTCTATACAGATCTATCGAGGAGAAGGCCAGGGTCCTGTGGAAAGGGTCACCTGTAGCTTCTCTGATGCTGGAGAAGGACAGGTGGCAGCTGGGGCACAGGAAGGCCCAGAAGGAGGGAGCAGAACAGACCCCAAAGCATGCTCTTCCTTTGGCTCCTTTCAAACACTTCAGGGGCCTCAAGAGCACAGGGAGAGGATGGATATTCTTCCTGGGGCTCACAGAAGACTAAGTTTCTGTCTGTATTCCTGTGTTTACTACAGAATAGAAAGGGAAGCAAATTCAGACTGGTATTTTATATTTGCAAAAGCTCACTGGCCTTTGCTGGCTGGCCTTCCCTATGCTCCACTCCTCACCACCTCCCCTTTGGATCTGTCCCCAGCACACAGACACCCACCCAACTGCCAACCACAGTCGCAACAACCCAGGCATCTCCTATCAAAAGGAGATTAGCAGACCACGGAGGGATGTGTTTCATGAAAACGGCACCACCACAGCGAATGGAGGTGCTATGAGAAGAGATGTCCAACACAACTTTAATGTCAGAAACAACCGTCTGGATTCATGTGTTGGAGGAAATTTATAAGAGAGGGTGAAGAGTGGAAGAATCCAAAGACACAGAATGGAGGTTACGAGACACCCATCAGCGTTTCCTTCTCATCTCACTGTGCACACTGGCACGGGGGTGCAGTGGCCTTAAGCTCCCTTGCCTCTAGGTGTGTTCGGTGTCAGGGCACACTGCCCAGCAGGAGCCGGGTGGACACATTCTGGCCTCTGGGTTCAGCAAATGAAACTTCCCTTGCTCTGGGTCTGATATCTGAAGAGAACTCTGAGCCTCAAAGCAGGAAGAGCAGGAAGTGAGAAGGCTCACCCCGAGGGCAGCAGAGAGCAGCCTGCACCTTCACCCTTGTGGAGCGAATGGGTTTGAAGGCCCTCCTCCAGAGAGAGACCTCTTCCCAGGCTGGTCCATGAAAGGTGGTCATTAGTTTGATGAGAGCTCCTAGGGCATGAGTTCATATGCTTTTTTCAATTCTACATGTTGCTTTCTTCCTTCATCTTGCTTTAAAACACTGCACAACACAAATCCTTTGGGAAAGATAATGATTTTGAATTACCTACTAATCGTAATAGCACTGTATCTATAATGAATATCAATCATAATATAAATATAAAGGTGAATTTTACATTCAGAGATATTTGGCTATCATCTTGTGATTTTACCTTAACAGAAGTTATATCATATGCTGCCACTGCCCATGATGATCTTAGAAGGCCCCAAGAGTCATAACTTATAAAATGCTCTGAGCTGTGTTGATTTTTTTCAAAGTTAGAGAAGGAAGACCTTTTGGTCACTCTCAATAATCATCAAGAGAGCAAAAGAAAGGGAAAATTTCTTGCTTAATGAGTGCCCTAGAATAATATTTTGATTTCTGAGTTCCTAATAACCCTGATGCTGGGAGGGATTGGGGACAGGAGGAGAAGGGGACAACAGAGGATGAGATGGCTGGATGGCATCACCGACTCGATGCACATGAATTTGGGTGAACTCAAGGAGTTGGTGGTGGACAGGGAGGCCTGGCATGCTGCGATTCATGGGGCACAAAGAGTCGGACACGACTGAGTAACTGAACTGAACTGAACTGAACTGAATAATTATTTACAGCCTACCAAACAGTCAACTCTAAAGAAGGATCATGTTATATGACCTTTGAAAAAAACTAAATATGAAAACCACTACCTCATGTACCCCAAGAAAATAGAAACCTCAAGTTCCTAAGGATTGGATGGTAGTTGAAAGAAAAGTGTAACTTATTCCATTTAATTTCTATGATTAGGAAAGGTTTTCAAAATCATATCATTAAGCATCTGTGAGAGAACCCTTCTCTTGGGCTAAAAAACCTTCAGGAATAGGAGCACCTGAGAAGAAGTGGGCCTGGTAGATACCCACAAGTGGGTAGAAGCCTAAACAAACCAGGAAGGGGTGTGGCAGAAGGAACTTGGGGAAGGAAGGAGGACTTTTAGAAAATTATCTACAAAGGGATACATTAGATCTGTGTTGTCCAACGTGGTATCCTCTATTTAATGTGTATCTATTTATCAATTAAAATTAAATTAAATTAAAAATTCAGTTCCCACTAGCCATATTTCAAGTCCTCAAGTGCTGTAAGGAGTTAATAGAACAAGGCAGAGACAGTTCCGTGATCACAGAAAGTTCTAGTGGACAGCATTGATTCAAACAATGGAAGTTTCTAATCTTCAAATAATCGAAACCATTTATAACATGAAAAATTTTCACAGATGTGTGTCGAATCTACTGATCAAAAATACACAATAAGGCAAAAAGTTACAATAAATAGTAATAATACAAGAATTCATTTAAAAATATTACTGGCCACCAGGGTGTCTACATAATATCTGGAAAGCAGCAGTGCACATGTGTATGAGACAGCTGGTTTACTCAGCCTGTTGACTGAATGTGGTGCATATGGCTTCAAGGACACTGTCCACAGCCCCAGGATGGGCTGTGAGGTAATGCTCTGTTTCTCCTCTTAGCTCCCTCTGATCTCTGTGTATGTGTACTTTTCACACACCACCTTAGATTAGTTATATGTCTCAGCTCAGGCATAAGATCCCAAAGAACATGAATCTCATTTCCCAAGAAGTCCCTCAAAATGAGCATCCTTGGCCTTATCAGCCTCATGAGACGAAGCAGTGTAGCTCACCAAGAAAACTCAGCTGCCTTCCCATTGCATCTACTTTATGGCATAAACAAGTTTTGTCTATAAAGGAGATTTATACTGCAGCATGGTTTCAAACAAAATGTTGGCTCTAACCAAATAATGAAGGCTAATAACAACAGTGTGTTATGTTTCTGGCCTGGTTTAAAATGGTTGGCAAGATTAGTTCTCAACATGTGCAACATTTAAATTAGAAAGGCATGGAACAACATTTCACATCTTACTTGTCGAGAGAAAAATAAATGGAAGAGGGCAGATCCCTATCCACAACTATGCAGAAATCAATTAGAATAACTGTAGCTTGCAAATCAGAGAACACTCCCTGCCTGTCTGCAGCAGTTCATTGGCTTCGATTAGCTAAGCCAGCATTCTGCCCTATCTTGCCTGCCATCCTGCCTCTGACTTCCTTCCCAAATTCTCAAATCACATTGCTCTTGAAGCACATGCTTCTAAAGGTTTCGGAAGCAACTTTTCAAAATCTGTTTGTGTCAGAATCTGGTTCCTAAGCTCAAGATAGGAACATAACACATTAGCACAGATGAAGAGGAGCTGAGTGGTGTCTGCTTATGGAGGTCTGTGAGCAGAGGCTGGTTGACCTGTCAGGAAAGGTGTAGGAGGGAGGTGCCCTGTCATAGGCTACCCCAGGTGGCTGCTCAGATCTCTTCTGTTAAGGTCTTAAAATTCTATAATAATTAGAGTGAACATGATTCCAAAGTTATCCTTCACACAGATATTAATGCCAAATAGTCCATACTCCCTTTTTGGATTTCCAACACCGGTAACAGCAGAAGTCCTATGAAAATAACTGGCAAAAACATGGGATAAAGAAATGAGAAAGAACAAATTAATTAGACTCCAGTACATTTAGATGAGGAACATGAAGTACATGTTCCTCATCCAAAATCAGGTAGTGGAAGAATATTTATTAGCATGAGGAAACGTTCATGATATATCACTAAATGAAGAAAGAACAAAACAAATGTATCACACAGATTGTGATTTTGGTAATACAAATGTACGTGTAGTAATTAAAAGCATTGGAAGGTCACAGATTGAATGTTAATGGTGGAAAATACTGATCTTATGAAGATTTTTCCACTTTTTCTATGCTTTCCAAGTTTTCTGTAATAAGCATTTTAATATTTTATCTCTCTCTGCATATATATGTATGTGCATGAGTGTGTGTGAGTATATAAAAACAAAACTATTTTCTAGACTTGCATCAGAAACATAAAAAGCAAATCACACAAACAAGATAACCAGGGAGAGCAATTTTTCATGTCTTCAGTGCTTTGGTGCAACTGGCTCTGAAAGAGGCTTTAAGCTTAGAAATGATGTGTTAAAAACATCAGTAAAGGGCTACTGGGAAGCCATGCTGCATATTCTGAGTTTCAGTGATGTTCACTCCCTGGAGTCAGTAAGACACATTCTGGAATAGAACAGAGATGCCTGAGGGGACCACAGCTTGCTCCGACCATGCTGCAGTGGGGCCTCAGGTGCACAGTCCTTTGCCCCAGTCCCACTGCTCATCTGCTCCCTGCTCGCTTAAACTGCTGCTTGAATCCCGTCTCCACTATTCTGCTAAGAGGCCTCGGACAAGTTATGCAATTCTTTCAAACTCAGTTTGCTTATATGTTAAAACAGAATAATAAAAAAAACCTCTTGCTGCTTTAACTTCTGTATACTACATAGGATAATAGTTGTAAAGCATTCACACAGTTCCTGGCACATGAGTATTCACTAAATAGAAGCTATTTTTTGCTAACCAACAAACAAATGAAGTATTTAAATTACTGTGGAGAGAAGTTGTGTTTCCTGTGGATATATGTCCCACAGATGATTGAATCTGTTTCTTGGTAAAACACTTCAGCAATTTTATAGTAGTAGCAGTTCAGCTAAAGAGAACTGGCTGCCAGGGGTCATCAACTGACCAGTATGAAGACAAGCACAAAGCAAAGCTGAAATGCCAAATTCAGCCTGGTGAGCTGTAGTACCACACATGGGTCCTCTTCTCAAGCTCACTGCTTCTTGCTGGTTCACTTACCTATTCATCAGCTGCTGCTGCTGCTGCTAAGTCACTTCAGTCGTGTCCGACTCTGTGTGACCCTATAGATGGCAGCCCACCAGGCTTCCCCGTCCCTGGGATTTTCCAGGCAAGAACACTGGAGTGGGTTGCCATTTCCTTCTCCAATGCATGAAAGGGAAAAGTGAAAGTGAAGTCGCTCAGTTGTGTCCAACTCTTAGCAACCCCATGGATTGCAGCCTACCAGCCTCCTCCATCCATGGGATTTTCCAGGCAAGAGTACTGGAGTAGGGTGCCACTGCCTTCTCCGATTCATCAGCTACTTTGCTTCATTCCTAAAATACAGCATGTCCACCATATATCCCAAGAAAAATTATGGGAGTGCTGTCCCCCAAGGGCACAGATATAGCAGTGGCCACATGTTACGCAGACATGCCCAGTCATATCTCACTCTTTGCAACCCTATGGACTGTAGCCCACCAGGCTCCTCTGTCCATGGGATTCTCCAGATCAGGAATACTGGAGTGGGTTGCCATTTCCTCCTCCAGGGGATCTTCCTGACCCAGGGATGGAACCTGGATCTCCTGCAGCTCTTGCACTGGCAAGCAGGCTCTGTGCCACCCTGGAAGCCCATAGAAGTGGCCACAGTGTTCTCCAATGACACATGTGGGAGGACCCATAGCTTACCCCAGGGGCACAGATATGGGCACATCCACAAGTCACCTCAAGTGCATGGACATGATCAGGTCAGGTCCCTACCTTGGTGACCTTTAATCTTTGTAGGAGTGTGAGTGTGAGAGAGAGTATACGTGTGTGTGTGTGTGTGTGTGTGTGTGTGTGTGAGAACATGCATGTGTGCACACGTGTACAGACAAAGAAACAATAAAATTCAACATGATGACTATCTTAGTAAGAGGCATATACTTAGTACTAAGGAAGCAAATGAGGAACATTGTCTCTGGGACAGCTTCACAGAAAGAGGAAAATATGAGTCAGTCTTACTAAATACACAAGAGTTTAACTGTAAAGATGAGGGGAGGTGGAAGCCACTGTAAGGCTGGGCCAAAGCATCACAGGGCATAATGGGTTTGCAGTCTTGAAGGGCTTGAGTACTAACCTGACGGGAATGGCCAACTCTGATGAAGCACTAACACATGTCAAACATACTTATCTCAGGTACTCCTTACAACTGTGTGAGGGAGCTGATATTATTATTCCTATTTTACAGATGAAAAAAAACTGGACACTTTGGGAAGTTAAATAGCTTGCCCAGGGTTGCACGATTTGTGTGTGATGGAACCTACCCTGGAACTCAGGTTTCATGCTGCTCTCCAGGGGGTGAAGCAGGAAACGTGCATGTAAAAGGCCTTTCGTGATTTGCTCCAGAGTACAACCTTTCCCCTGAGTTATTCTGTGGTTTCAAACTGTGAGACCCTGAAAATTCTGTTTTGAAGAGAAAAAGAAACGTAACACAGAATGTGAAGTTGATGTAAAACAAAGCTGTGGGGGATCTTAAGGGAAGCACCCAAGAAGGACTGAAGACTCTAATAGCTCCTAGGCAGAGTCTGAAAACCCCTGCAGTAGGCACTGGGAAGAGAGTTGGTACAGTTTGTACCAAAGTTTCTCCATAAAGAAATGGGCAAGTCATGTGTAGCAGCACCAGATAGGGAAAGACTAAGGTTAGAAAGTCTTAAAAAGCTCCTGTCCAAGTGAGGGCCGATGAGACTGAAGAGGGGGACTTCCCCTGGACTTGCCACCTGGCTGAGTCTGAGGATGAGAGAAGGACTCAAGGTGATTGAGATATTTCTAGTTTAGGAAACTACCATAATGGGAGATCATCAGCTAAGATAAAGACACCAGAGGAGGAAGAGGCTTAGTGGTGGGAAATAACAAAAACAGCTGAAGTGCCTACAAAACACCTCTGGAGTGGTGGCCTGAAGGGAGGAGTGAAGGCATGCTGGTCTGGATGTGCGGGGAGCAGAGAGGCAGAAGAAGCAGGAGTACACGAGGTCTCCCAGGAGGGCTTCCAGAAGGAAAGGAGAGAACTGAGGACCAACCTGAGGGAGGGCAGGGAGGAAGTGGTGCAGGAGGAGGGCCCGGAGAGGCAGCAAGTGGCACAGGGAGAAGGTGGCACAGAGCCAAGATGCCCTCGATATAGAACGTGGTCAGTGGGACCAGAGGCTGAGGAAACATCACATAGGATGAGCTGGGGGAAGAGGGGGTTCTGGGTGGGAGTATCCTCTGTGGAAGCAGCTATACTGCTTTTTGTTAGAGAGACCTCTTAGAAACTTTCTGTTTTTGAGAAATGTGGCTAAAAACTGGTTTGTGTTCATTTTTCCCTGGGTCCTATTTCCACAATACATTCTCCTTTCTCTAATCCAAAAAAGCTTTGGAACAAAATATGACTCAAGTCAAAGAAACTTATATTGAAATAATAATATTTCTGAAATGCACCATCGACATACAATATCATAGACAATCTGCCAGGGCATTCTAAGTTTCTGCTTCCACGCTTCAAGCACTTTTAAATGCTAAAACCCACGACACATTTTGTTTCCTAAATTTGATTAAAAAGCAATTTTATACTCTGTCAATCAGCTTTACTAAGATATAAAGGGAGGATTACATTAGTGTTTGCAAGAAACAGAATTTCCATCACTATAATAAAGTCCCGTGGATACACCATTAGCATATTCATTTACCAGGATGCTTTTCCCCACAAACCTCTAGAAATCCCCATGAAATTTTAGATTAACACGAGACGAACTTTCCTTTTAAAAAAAAATGCAAAATTTTTAATGGGAGTGCATTTCTGTCATAACATTCTTCATTCTTCCCTCTACATTTTCTTATGCCTTTCCTTCCATGCTCCTTTTATCATTTAAAAACTAGATCCTCACCTCAAAGTTCTGTGGCAGGCGCCCAGGCTGCCCTGTTGCTGACTGAGGGTCAGGAGTGTGGCGAGCCCCTTTCTGCCAGCACCCTCAGGATGCCTATGCACCCCCTGCAGGCCCCTGGAGGGGCCCAGGAAGACAAGCCTGAGATTTAGCAGCACTGGGATTTGGGGCAAGATGAAGAGGAAAGTTTTCCCCCTTTGGTCCTGGTGATTTTTCTTGATTTTTCTCCCTCAACAGCTCCAGCCACAGCACCCAAGTACTCCAACCACCCAGGGCTCCGAATGGGTGTGGGGCCTTCTGTTCTACGGGTGGGACCTCATGAGTTTGGGACTATCCTGTGGTGATGGGGATGACTCCCAGGCTTCTGTTATTTTTTAAACTGTATGAAGAGGTGCCTTGGGGTTGCAGGGCTACCAGCCTTCTCATCCCAGTTTCAATCAGAGTGATTCTACTTTTAATTACTTTGTTCACTGAGGTTTCATGTAAGACTGCAATAGGAGGGAAAAAACTGTTTATTGCTTTAAAAATAATACATCATTATTAATTAGTTTGTTGGTGTATGGTTTGGGTTTTTTTTTGGTGGTGGCAAGTAGGAATGACTGTGCTAGAATAGGGGTACGAGGCAGAGGTCGGAAATGGGTAACTCTTAATCAGTCACAAGTGAAGGACTTAGCCAGCAGTTACAAACTAGAAATTCATGAAGACAACAGCTGCAGCCGGAACATGCTAGAGCCTCTTCCAAGTCTGGAGGCTGAGGAGAACCTGTGGGCACTCCAGGTCAGGGCACTGTAGAGCCACTGTTACTCTCTCTGGCTATACTTCTTCAGACTATGGCAGTCTAAGAAGTATCATTAAAGTACGTTTCTAAACAGCCTGTACTTGGCCAGCGCGCAAGTGCAGAAACAGCTGAGGGTACGAGGGAAGAGGCGACGAAAGGGCCAGCACGTACCGCACACCTACTATGTTCCGAACAAGCTATGCAGTATAATTCCACTTACTTTTCATCAACCTTATGAAGCCTTTATTCTTATCCCCATTTTATCAAAACAAGAAACCTGGCAGGGAGCTAATTAACTCTTCCTTCCCATACTTCCCTCTGGTCTTGTGGACAGGAAGTAGGAGTTCTTGTTTCAAATACTTTTGAACTTCTCCAATAATACTTGATGAGTCTGCCTACTTATGTTCATACCCCTTGCATCATCATTGTAATTAACATTTTCCCAGTAATAACAGGAACTCTACATACTGGGCCTGACAATTCAGACAAGAATAAACACAAATAGCTGATGACGTTCCACGTTACTAGCAGTGGCAAAGAAATACAAAGTAAAAGAACAGAATTACATCTGTCTGTACTTAATAAAAATCATCATTTCTATTTTCCTTCTTTTTTTTTTTTTTTTTGGTTTTAGACAAACTGCTCCATGTTGGTGAGAGTGTGACAAAAGGGAAAAGTAAGAGTCACCAGCTGATGCGAGTGTAAACTGCTATAATTTTTTTGGTAAGCAATTCAGCAATAAATATTAAGAACCCTAAATGCTTCTATATGTTATTCAGTCATTCTTATTATGTAAATTTATCCTAAGATAAATTTAATAATCTTAAAGACCAAAAAAATCTTTATGCCCAAAGACATTCACTAGTTGAGATGACCTCAAACTGATGCCTACAATTAGAGAACACAAAAAAACAAATCATTCTCTTCAACAAATGGTGCTGGAAAACCTGGATATCCACGTGCTAAAGAATAAAATTGCACCTGTATTTTACACCATAGGCAAAAATCAACTCAAAATGCATTAAGACTTAAACACACAGGAAAAACTTCCTAACACTGGGTCTTGGCAATGATGGCTTGGATATGATACCAAAAGCACGGGCAACAAAAGCAAAGTAGACAAGTGGGACTGCATTAAAATGAAAAGCTCTTGCATAGTCAAGGAAACAACAGAAGAGGCAACCTATGAAATGGGAGAAAATATTTGTAAACCATATCTGAAAAGAAGTTAATATCCAAATAAACAATGGAACCCCAACTCAGTGAAAATGACCTGATTTAAGAGTCAGCAAAGGACTTGAATAGCCATTTCTTCAAAGAAGACATACAATGATCAACGGGTACATGAAAAGGTAACATCATAGACGATCAGGAAAATGCAAATCAAAACCGCAATTAGATACTACCTCACACGTATTAGATTGGCCACTATCAAAAAATTGAATATGACAAGTGTTAGCATGGAAGTGAAGAAACTAGAATTCCTGTGCACAGTTCGGGGGCGGGATGTAAAACGGGACAGGCAATATGAAGACCCCTCAAAAAATAAAAAATATGGTCCAAAAATCACACTTCTGGGGATTCATCTGAAAGAACTGAAAACAGAATTGAAGAGATATTTGCACTCCCATGTTCACTGCAGCATTATTCACAACAGTAATGAAGTGGAAACAATCTAATTTTCCATCAATGAATGCATAAAGAAAGAAAATGTGGTGTATACATATAAACACCATATTGGCATATTTTCAGTCTTAAAAAGGCAGGAAATTCTGCTTTGTGCAACAAAATGGATGAACTTGGAGGACGTCATGCAAAGTGAGATAAACTAGTCACAGAAGGACAAATAATACATGATTCCACCTGTATGAGGTAGCTAAAGTAGTAAAATGCATAGAAGCAGAAAGTAGAATGATTACCAGGACCTGGGGGGAAAGAGAAATGCTGAGTTGCTGTTCAGTTGGCATATAGTTTCAGTCAGGAAGAAGAAGATTCTAGAGATCTGCAGTACTACAATGGGCTTATAGTTAACAACACTATGCTTACACTTAAAAATTTGTTAAGAGGGTAAATTTTATGTTATATACTTTTTATAATGAAAAAGGAAGTAAATCATCCAGAAAATATTTTAAAATTTTTGAAAGTACATGGCTAAAGACTTGGACTTTACTGTGAAGCTAGAGGATAACAATTTTAAGGTCAAAGAACTCTGAAAATCTGATGATCCTCCCCAAGAAGGAGTAAACATACCCCGATTCCCAACCATAAGATTATATTCAAGACTATTTTCTTCCTGCCTTTTTTCTATGCATTTTTTTTAATACTTAGGAATCACAGTCACACAGCATATTCATATTTTTGAAAATTAACATGGACTGTTCAGTTGGAATATATGGTTGGGAATTAGGGATATATTTACTCCTTCCGGTGACTTTCCTGGTGGCTCAGATGGTAAAGCATTTGCCTACAATGCGGGAGACCCAGGTTCAATCCCTGAGTTGGGAAGATCCCCTGGAGAAGGAAATGGCAACCCACTCCAGTACTCTTGCCTGGAAAATCCCATGGAGAGAGGAGCCTGGAAGGCTGTAGTCCATGGGGTCTCAAAGAGTTGGACATGACTGAGCGACTTCACTTCACTTACTCCTTCTAGATATGGGGGCTTCCCTGGTGGCTCAGTTGGTAAAGAATCTACCTACAATGCAGGAGATGTGGGTTCGATCCTTGGGTTGGGAAGATCCCCTGGAGAAAGAAATGTCAACCCACTTTAGTATTCTTGCCTGGAGAATCCCATGAGCAGAGAAGAGCCTAGTGGGCTACAAGCCATGGGGTCGCAAGAGTCAGACACGACTTAGTGACTAAACCACCACCACCGTGACTAGATATGAAGGGATTATGAATGATTTCTTTACTCTTTTCTCAAATATATATATATATATATATATATAATTATAATACCACTATGGAGGGAAACAAAGAAGGCAATGGCACCCCACTCCAGTACTCTTGCCTGGAAAATCCCATGGGCGGAGGAGCCTGGTAGGCTGCAGTCCATGGGGTCGCTACAAGTCGGATGAGAATGAGCGACTTCACTTTCACTTTTCCCTTTCATGCATTGGAGAAGGAAATGGCAACCCACCCCACTGTTCTTGCCTGGAGAATCCCATGGGCGGAGGAGCCTGGTAGGCTGCAGTCCATGGGTCGCTGAGGGTCGGACACGACTGAGCGACTTGACTTTCACTTTTCACTTTCATGCATTGGAGAAGGAAATGGCAACCCACCCCACTGTTCTTGCCTGGAGAATCCCATGGGCGGAGGAGCCTGGTAGGCTGCAGTCCATGGGGTCGCTACAAGTCGGATGAGAATGAGCGACTTCACTTTCACTTTTCCCTTTCATGCATTGGAGAAGGAAATGGCAACCCACCCCACTGTTCTTGCCTGGAGAATCCCAGGAACGGGGGAGCCTGGTGGGCCACCGTCTATGGGGTCGCACAGAGTCGGACACGACTGAAGCGACTTAGCAGCAGCAGTAGTATGGAGGGAAAAACCATACCTAATGCAGCTTGTAACAAACCAATAATTTAGTCATTTTTTGGACATTTGTCAAAGTAAAATTTATCTTTAGCACCCTGAAGGAGTGAATGCAACATCCTCCAAACCAAAAATGTGTCTCTTCACAGGGAGAGCCTTGAGATGGAGGTGTGGCATACTAAGAGCACATAAACTCATTAACTTAGATCTGTGTAAAGATCTCTGATAGAAATGTACCCCTCCTTGTCAGGCTGAGCAAGAGCAGAGCAGGTGCAAAAGCACATGTGTAGGGAAAGCAGAAGAAAAAAACTGAAGCTAAAAATCCATTAAACAATAGATAGCAATACAATGTAACGATACAAAATATAGAACCAAGCTGGCCCTTCATTGGTCCAGCATTACATGGTGAAGGACAGTGAAACCTGGCATGCTGTAGTCCATGGGGTTGCAGAGTCAGACACAACTGAGCGACAGAACAACGTGAGTGAAATTTTCTTTAAAAAATGGAGAAACTCTCCTTAAATTCAAAACTCCTATTTTAAGCACATTGAATGGGAAACTCCTCCAACGGTTAAAAGCTTTGTCTTTTTGAACTGTGTACCCAGGTCTTGAAAATCACCAGCATGATTAAGATCCTAAGACCCCTCATCAAACTCAAAAGAGGTGACCAGTAGGTACATAATCAGTGTGGTGTAGTGAGAGACCAGAGGGGAAGAATGATTCTGGGATGGGGAGGTACACACTTCCCAGCAGTGACTTGCAACGGTGGGGGTGAAGGGTGAGGAGGATGGCCTGTTGGAAGAAACTAGGAAAAAATAAAAAGACAAGTTGGATTAGATCATAAGCAGTCCTGAAGAACTATCCAAGGAGTTGACACCTTCTGTAGGGCTGGAGACACAGCTGCACTTCCTCGGGAAGGGAGTAACACAATTTGATGGCAGTATGAGTCTATGGCGGAGAAGGCGGTGGCACCCGACTCCAGGACTCTTGCCTGGAGAATCCCATGGACGGAGGAGCCTGGTGGGCTGCAGTCCATGGGTCGCTGAGGGTCGGACACGACTGAGCGACTTGACTTTCACTTTTCACTTTCATGCATTGGAGAAGGAAATGGCAACCCACTCCAGTGTTCTTGCCTGGAGAATCCCAGGGACGGGGCATCCTGGTGGGCTGCCATCTATGGGGTCGCATAGAGTTGGACACGACTGAAGTGACTCAGCAGCAGCAGCATGAGTCTATGGGGTGCTTCCTCCTTATACTTTGCTGCAATCTAAAGCTTTAGAAATCATGTTTGGAATCAAACAACTTTGAGGGTCTCCTTCAGAACAAAAATCCACAACTTTGTACTATTGTTATTTATTTCTCAGTCCTGTGGTGTGGTTAGGAGGAATACTCTCTATTCTTTATGTTTGCAGGTGAAGAGAGTTCCCAGGAATAACCCTCCTGGAGTAAATAACTAATATTTACCATTGGACATTGAAATATTAACTATTCTTACTGGGGTTGGAACTAAACTATAAATTTATGGAAGGCAATTCACAGTTACCATAGTTGGTATTTTTTCTCCTTCCAAGCAGGCTATAATTGGGTAAAACAGCATGTGTATACTGAAAATTCCGGGGGTAGGCCACTGAAAACTTCTTGTGAAAGAGGAAAAGAAACTATGGAAGTAAGTAAGACACGATAACACCCTGAAGAAATCTGGATTGTCCACAGGAATCAAGTGCCTTGGGAGGGGATGTGGCTGCCATCATTTCTAGGTTCCTGCCTAGGCTGGTCTGCCACCTGGCGGGATCTGGGGGACAGTGGAGGGAGATGTTTAAGAGCTGGATAACCCAGACTCAGTTCAGGCTCTGTCATTTACTTAATGGTGTAACCAACAGCAGATTACTTAACCTCTCCAAACCTGTAGTGCCCTTTTCTATGCAGCAGGGATAACAGTATCACAGTGTTGTTATGAAAAATAAATAAGATGGCATATGTGGTTCAGTTAGCACTGTGCTTGCCACACAGTAAACATTAACAGACACCAATAATAAACATAACTTTAATAGTATCATTATGAGAGATTTAAGCTTAAAATCTTGGAGGTGTCCCACATGACATTTAAAGTCCCTTCTTACTGAAAGAATCTTAAGTGTTTATATCCTCCATTGATGTCTCTTAGAATTAAGGCTATTCTCTGCCCGAAAAGGCACCCATATACATACACACACACACGTGCATGTGTGCACACGTTAGGAAGCAGTCCCAACAAACAGAACATGTATAAAAGATATTACTAGCAGTCTGCATATGTACACATGTACCAGAGGTTCACTGGAAGGACTGATGCTGAGGCTGAAACTCCAGTACTTTGGCCACCTCATGCGAAGAGTTGACTCATTGGAAAAGACCCTGATGCTGGGAGGGATTGGGGGCAGGAGGAGAAGGGGACGACAGAGGATGAGATGGCTGGATGGTATGACCAACTAGATGCACATGAGTTTGGGTGAACTCTGGGAGTTGGTGATGGACAGGGAGGCCTGGCGTGCTGCGATTCATGGGGTCGCAAAGAGTCGGACATGACTGAGCGACTAAACTGAACTGAACCAGAGGTATGTGATTAACTCTGCACATATGAGGTCAGTGATTCATGGGGCTTTTCCCCCATAGAAATGTCAATAATGAGGAGGATCTGGAAACAAGTTTTCTCCTCAGCACAATCATCAATAAAGCAAAGTGGTGGAGAATCATTTTATTCCTATGACCTATTGGTTTAATCACTGGAAGCTAGAGTGAAATCAAATATTCTCAACTTGTTCTAGTTATTTCCACTTTTATAAGACTTCTATTTTACAACTAGAATACTAATTGACTGAGTCAAATTCTTCCATGGCAGCTTTAAACTATTTCTTAGGGCTCTTACTACTCTTCCGAAGGCTCAACCATTTAAGACCATTATCTAGAATTAAATGACAGCTTCAGTTAAAATGTCTAATCAACAAGCATTGTTCCAAGGATTGCTGCAGTTTTCTAGCTTGTGTCTCAGGATGACAGGCTTAGGCTGGTATAACCGAAAAAGTTAAGACTCAGGTCCCATACTTGAAGAGCTGCCAACAAGCCAAATATCAATAATTTTAATGATTTACAAACATGGTGCGCTCAAGTACTTTCAAAGAACTTCAAATATATTATCTCACTTGATCTTTATCACAGAACATAGGAGAGGCTTATATTTTTATCTTCACTTGGAAGACAAGGGAAAACTTTGAGTTCAGAGATGCTAAACTCAAGATCCCATGATTAGTAAATGACAGAACCAGAACTGGAACCCAAGTTTTTGTTTCAGAATCTAGGACTCAATTGCCCAATACTGTTTGTAAAAGAGACCTATGTGTGCTCATAAAATAGCTATGTAGTTAGAGAATGGCATTCAATAAATATTAATTGATGACCTAAGTTTACTGTAATTCAGGATAATATTTTCATGATTCATTTTACATTTTAAATAAATTTGATAATATGTTTTTAACTTATCTGAAAAGATATTAAATAGATATATATTTTATACCACCCTATATACAATACCTAAGTCTACAAATACTACGCTGCTCATTATCCACTGAAACTACAGTGGATAAATATATCCTTCTGCAAATGTGGCACTGTGCACCCCTCTTCAATTTCCTGTTTTGTGAGAAGATGACCATGATCTGAGTAAAACCTTAGGAATGATAGAGATCACCTATTTCTGTCACTCTGGAGATCAACAAAGTAAATTAAAGTAGGTAACTCCATAAGTCATCACACAGGCACACACACAGACACCCCAAATCCACCCTTTTGCTACAGTACTGCAACAAAACAAGAAAACAGCCTGATTTTATCACTTTTCACCAACGGAAATTTTCATCAGACATTCTGCCAAGAAAACTGTCTTGTACCTGATATGAACTATAGGAGGTTTCCTAGAGGTCATGCTTTATAATATCCAGAAACAGAAATGGCCCTCAGCAATAAACTTATCATGGAGCAGGTACTCAAAGACAGGTAATTCATGAACACACACTCTCCTTCTGAATAAAAGATTACAGAAATATCCTCTGCCATGATTTGACTCCCTTAAAATCAAATCGATAAAAAACACACGGGAAATATTGAATATTTATAAATTGATCAGTCTTGTAGTTAATAAGACAAATATTTCCTATTAAAATAGCACTCACAAGTCAAAAGAATACTCCTCCATACTGTGAGGTTTTCCTCATTATTCGCTGGCCAATACTGATTAATTATCATTTACTTATGGGCTTTCCTGATAGCTCAGTTGGTAAAGACTCAGCCTGCAATGCAAGAGACCCTGGTTCAATTCCTGGGTCAGGAAGATCTGCTTTGAGAAGGGTTAGGCTACCCACTCCAGTATTCTTGGGCTTCCCTTGTGGCTCAGCTGGTAGAGAATCTGCCTGCAATGTGGGAGACCTGGGTTTGATTCCTGGGTTGGGAAGATCCCCTGGAGAAGGGAAAAGCTATCACTCCAGTATTCTGGCCTGGAGAATTCCATGGACTGCATAGTCCATGGGGTCGCAAAGAGTCTGACACAACTGCAAGACTTTTACTTCACTTCACTTATGGAGACACAGAATTCCATATTAGTAATTTTTTTTACCATTGCTTTTCACAGCAAGGTTCATTTCTTGAGTTGGTGCTAAGTAAGACCATAACTGATGTGCAGTTCCTATCAAATGCATCAACATCCTTGGGGATCTCCATATTTTGCCAATTTCAGGCTTCCTGACCTGGCCTGCCTAAGCTAGATCTATCAATTTACCTTTACTATAAGAAGCCCGAGAATGGGCCCCAAAGCCTCTTGAATGTAGCTTTTGCTTAAAAATGAGGCTAATAAGCATAGCTTATGCAGGGCCTCAACCAAAATTCACTGGTTGCAATTCAGTCTTTTTAGAACTGGGTGTATTCGAGACATGACATTGTGGTCACCACATACTCTCTGCTCTCATAACGAGCTCCTTCGGGGATTCCAGACTCACTTTTGGCACGTGAGGATTGAATTCCACAGCTCTATGAATGGCCTCTACCGCATTCATCTCTGCTGTGCTCAGCCCCCGCCGAGATGCAGCCTCAGGAGAGAATCTGAAAAGCAGAAAGACAAACACCATCCAGTTGGGACCACTGCTTGGGCATTAACCCGGAAAGGCATCCACACATCAAGGGCCCAGAAAAACCACAGCGAGCCAAAGCCATGAGCTCTCCAAACCTCCACTGCATCAGACCTCTGAGAGACCCTTCAGACAGAGGCCAACAAAAACCCCAGCAGAAGCAGAAAGCGTGCTTGTGTCTAATCGTGGAAGGAATTCAATTCAGCTGTCAAGTCTCTCTGTCTAAATAGCTAATCTAAGTTTTCTAGGAGGTACCTGCTTAGGTCAGGGGAGGGGGGAGGACTGACAAGGGCAGACAGTGTAGGAAAAAGAGAAAACTAGGTTACAGAAGAGCGCACTTGGTTAAAAACAGAACTGGGGAGAATTTTAAAGGAGGCTCCCAACCCCATGTCAGTGCTGCGATGGAGGGTTAAGTCTTGCAGCTTCAGCAGCAGGCGAGCCTGCTGGGGGCCATTCCGGCAGGGGGCGTGTGCATGCCCAAACTGCGGGCAAGACACCTGCCCGAGTGAATGAAAAAAACCAGACCATGCAATCTCTTTCTCACCTCACACCCAGGGCTAACTCCAGAGCTGTGCTTGGCAGGCAGACACCACAGGGGAAGCTGTGACAACCCTGGCCCTGCCCTCCCAAGCTGGAGTCGCTGTGTAGGGAGAAAAGATGTTGCAGTAGGTACTGGCGATCTACAGGATAAAAAAGAATGAAAGAAAATTACTTCGGTCTTGAAGTGCACACACACTGAACAGCAAACCTGTCTGACACAGCAGAGGCTGTGTTCTTTTCCTGGTATCTGCTTTTCAATGCTCCAGAGGGAGTGGAGTGGGACATGTAAGCGTTTATGAACTCAAAACCAGTTAAGCCATCTGTTCTCTTTCACCTGCCAGTCACCTGGTTTATGGAAATTCTCTATGCCATTGTCACCTGCCTGAATAAAAAGGGCCAAGGTCCCACTGAGATGGTGACTCACGAACCCTGGGTGGGGAGTCAGTTTGGAATTGCTGAGATAAAGAATGGGGGATGACCATCCCTTTTTACTGTATTACATCTCTGTTATGACCACTACCCCATCCTGGACTGCTGGAGGAAGAGGAATACGCAAAAACAAAAAAAAAAAAAAAAAAAAAAAATGAATCAAAGAAGGCATTTTTGTGTAGTCTCAAGCAGGCCTTTTGGTATCTGTGGTCTGGCAAAAAAAGAAAAAAAAAAAAAAAAGGAAAAAAGTCACCTCAGAGGCATGGAATTTCATACAAATCCCTCTTTAGGGACCCATTCACCATTACAATTCCTGGGGATATGCATTCCCTCCTTCTAGTAGTGAAAGGAAAGATCAGCAGGTTTTGGAAAATGCATGCTCATAAGCAGGGGTCTCATAGACTAAGGAAAACTTCCAGAGAAACCCTCAGACACAACGCATCTCCTTCAGTCCAGACCGACACCTAGTACCACCAGGTCACTCTCCACTTACTTGTCAGAGACAGCTCTTGCTTTGAGCAAGGCAGCTGTGTAGCATATTGTTGCCGACTTTGGTAAGCTTATATCTGTCAGAGAGAAAAGAAAAGTAGGAGCTGTTATACGTTTGTACAAACAAAGAGCAATAATTTTAAATACACTAGCATTTTAATCATATAAGCCTACTAAAGCATAAGACTATGTCAATCAATGTATGCAGTACACAGCTGTTTCTTATGTATCTGGGTGGTATGTGACAAACAAGGTAATTCAGTTTTCTGTAAGTAATTCAGGTTTAAAGCCCACCACACTGGCAATCATCTTCTGTTTTAAAATGTATATTTTCATATGTTGAGTTTAAGCAGAGAATAGCTATAAATACATAAAATAAATATTACATGAAGAGCCTTGATATCAAGAAAGGCAAATAGGACCTCTTTGTTACTTATAAAATTTCTCAAGAGGTATATGAAATACTAAAGTGAAGAAAAAAATACTACCTGGATTTTTAAAAAATATAAGTATTTTAGTGATAAATCAATTTATTTTAAAAACTAATCTTTAAAAATTTAAACCTGGTTTAAATTTAAACCAGATTTCCTTTGCATTAAGCTTCAAGAAATTTATATTCAGTTTTTTTGTTAACCGTGAGAAGAAAAATCTTTATAAAGCTATATACATTTATATATACATAAGAAAACTTTATAAAACTATACAATTTTTGTTCATTAAAAACCCATGACAAAGCCTCTTTCAAATTATGAAGCCTAATCTGTTGCCCAGAAAAACAGGTCCTTTTGGTTTGTATAGATAATTTCAGATGGAGGGGTGAGGATGAGAACCAGATTCCATTTACAGGGAATAAAGCGCAGAGTGCAACTAAGAGTAGATCAACTCAAAGAGGGTAGTCCCTTGATGGGGGGCAGACTTGTATGTAAATTATGATCTTATTTCGTACCAGAACTGTATTTCTTTAACACTCATAGTAATTTATACTACTATGACATAGAAATACTTTCTTAATTCAGACCAGGTAAAAATATGCCATTCTAAGGTGCTACAAAATTCACTCTAGGTTAGAAGAACTCTTAACACTTGGAATTCTCTTCAAGTTTCTTGTAGGGCTGTTTTCAACTTTAGAAGAATGACATTATAGTAGGAATGAAAAGGAAAGTCCATAACTAGACAACAGACAGCAGCAGGAGAAAATAATTTCATAAAAGAAAAACAATCTCTCATTCAATAACCAATTAACCACCAACTCCAGCATGAGGAATTTCTCTTTGAAGGAAATTTCATGACGTTGATAAAATACAAATAATCAGAGAAAATACCAATACAGAATTGAAAGGGCCAGATGTCTCTGCAATCCTGATCTCGTAAGTTATATTCAAACAAAACTTAAGCACTGTAAGCACAGTATAAAATGTGCTTGTGACTAAGAAAGAAAGAAAAGGTCAGACACTCATGGATTTGTCTTGTTGTTTTTCCAATATCTAAACATTTAACTACTTCCCAGTAGTGAGGGACAGAGGATTCTGGCGTGCTACAGTCCCTGGGGTCGCAAAAAGTCAGACAGGACTTAGCAACTGAAAAACAGTCCAGGAATCAACTGTCTTGTTTGCTAGGGTCCACTTATTGATTGTTATTAGAAGATAATGAAAAAAAATTGCAGATAACACACATTCTACTTAAAAGTTTACACCTTTTTTCCTTTTTTTAAGTTCTGCTGCTAAGTCACTTCAGTCATGTCCGACTCTGTGTGACCCCATAGATGGCAGCCCACCAGGCTCCTCCGTCCCTGGGATTCTCCAGGCAAGAACACTGGAGTGGGTTGCCATTTCCTTCTCCAATGCATGAAAGTGAAAAGTGAAAGTGAAGTCGCTCAGTCCTGTCCGACTCTTCTCGACCCCATGGACTGCAGCCTGCCAGGCTCCTCCGTCCATGGGATTTTCCAGGCAAGAGTACTGAAATGGGGTGCCATTGCCTTCTCCGTTTTTAAGTTCAGACCTTTCATTTAAACATTATCTAAGCCCGTAGTGGTAAAGAGTGAAGTGAAATTTGCTCAGTTGTGTCCGACTCTTTGTGACCCCATGGACTGTATAGTCCATGGAATTCTCCAGGCCAGAATACTGGAGTGGGTAGCCTTTCCCTTCTCCAGGGAATCTTCCTAACCCAAGGATCGAACCCAGGTCTCCCTCATTGCAGGCAGATTCTTCCCAATCCAGGGATCGAACCCAGGTCTCCTGCATTGTGGGTGGATTCTTTACCAGCTGAGCCACAAGGGAAGCCCAAGAATACTGGAGTGGGTAGCCTATCCCTTCTCCAGCAGATCCTCCACACCCAGGAATCGAACTGGCATCTCCTGCATTGAAGGTAGATTCTTTACCAACTGAGCTCTGAGGGAAGCCCCTTAGCTTCCCTCATGAAAAACCCTCCTGTTAATGCACAAGACATAAGAGAAGTGGGTTGAATCCCTGGGTCAGTTGGGAAGATCCCCTAGAGGAGGGCATGGAAACCCACTCCAGTATTCTTGCCTGGAGAATCCCATGGACAGAGGAACCTGGCAGGCTACATTTCATAGGGTCACAAAGAGCTGGACACAACTGAAGCGACTTAGCACTCATGCAAGCCCTGTTTTCACCCTTCCTAGAGTGATCTGTGTTCCTTCTGTGTCAATCTAGCACCTTTCTATGAAATGGGAACAAAGGATTAGTCCTAGAAAGGAGCTGAAACTGAAAATAATGGTCAAAATTATTTGAAGGTGGCAGCACAAGAGGAAACCTCACTTGAAAAACTAAAGAAAACCTGTTGCTAAGGATTTAGCTTCTCAAGGAGAAGGCTCAGGTTGTTTTGAAGCAAAGGAACACATTCACCTAGTTGGAAATGCAAAAACATATATATGACTGAGGTGTTTCAGCAGAATATTAGAGATGCCTAATCAAAGGCAATCTTTAACTCTTTCACTCCTATAGACAAGACATTCACAACTCTGCAACATTACAACTACTATGGTATATTTTCCCCATTTAAAAAATGTTTACCCTTATTCTTTTATTGTATGTGAAGATGTTGGTAGTATATGCACATGATCATAATACTTAATAAAAATATATATTTTAGTCAGTATCAAATGGGGGAAGGAAAAATATAAATACCACAATTCTCCACTAGTAGCAAGTTTATTTCATTTGTTATCTCTTTAGTATACTATTTTGCTTTCACTGTTAAACAAAAATGAAAAACTAGCAAACAATTCTTGCATAACCTACTTATATAGTTTCAATATTTTTCTTTTAATTGTGTCAAAGCAAGACATCTATTTGGTAATGGCAATCTGTCTCTAAGGAGGGATGAATCATTATAAAGAAACTGATCCTAAATATCCCTTCAGGTAAAGCATCTTGTTCAAATAAGGCTTTCTTTTACAACATATTTTTGTAAATGACACTTATTTATGACAATATAAATCAAATACTTTAACATTTTGCCTACCCAGCAATTCTACATCTAAGGCTTTACCTTAAGGGAAGTCATCATGATTGTGCATGAAGATTTAACCTTAAGGATGTAGATCACAACATTGTTTCTAATGGTAGAAAACTGCAAACAGCCTAAATGTCCAATCACAGAAGAAAGGCTAAGGTGCTACACCATCCACAAGGTGCAATTCTGGGCAGTCATTAAGTTGTACGGTAGGTAAGTATTTAATGAGCTGGGAAAGTTCTGCATTATTGTGTACACATCAATAAGTAAAACAAGTTTACAAAAATTATGATTTCACATATTTTAAGAAAAGCATTTATACACAGAGAGATAAAAAGGCTGGAATTATACATATGAAATATTAAGTTTTATTTCTGGGTGCTGGGATTATAGACAATTTTCTACTGTTTATCTGAATTTTCAAAGCTTCCTGTGATGTGCATGTAATAAGTGAATTTTTAAAAGATAATGTGAAATGTCATGTATGAAACGAGATGCCAGTCCAGGTTCAATGCACGATGCTGGATGCTTGGGGCTGGTGCACTGGGACGACCCAGAGGGATGGTATCGGGAGGGAGGAGGGAGGAGGGTTCAGGATGGGGAACACATGAGAAATAAAGGAATAAAAAAAAAAAAAAAAAAAAAATAAAAGATAATGATGATGCTAAATAGAAGGATTCTTTTTACTAACTGCCTGAAGCAAGATCATGGGCAAATACATTGGTAGAGCCAGACACAGACAGCATAAACAGACAGAGGCAGAACTTACACAAAGTGCTGTCAGCCCTGCAGATCTAGAAAATGTATTTACATGCCTTTAAAAAAGTTAGTGTATTCTTTTGCAGTGTGCAATTGTTAACCATATTTTAATCTAATAACTGCCTAACATCTAAATTGGAGGCAGGAACTGCATGTTTTGGCACAGTTTTTAAGAAAAACCATATACACTACCTTTAGGAGAAAGCTAATTACTATAGGCCGCTTGCCCCATAAGCACTGCCTTTTTCATTTTGTAGGGAAAATAAAAGACTGAGACTTGCTGGTTGCTGCCTATTATAATTTTTAAAATTATTATTTTGAAATAATTATAGTGTCACGGAGTTGTGAACATAGTACACAGAGTTCTGTGAAGCTTCTCTCAAATGGTAACAACTCACAAAACTGTATAATGATATAAAAACCAAGAGACTGACACTGGTATAGTACTATTAAGTCAATTATAGACCTTATTCAGTTTTCACCATTTTTTACATGCATTCCTATGAGTTTGTGGTTCTATGCAATTTCATCCCAAGGCTAGATTCATGTAACCACCACTACTATCAAAACATACAACTTTCCCAAAGGAATCCTCTTATGCTGGCTCTTTCCCTTGTCACCCATACCTGTCCCCCAGTGACCGCTAATCTGTTCTCTATCTCCATAAATTTGTCTGCCTACTATCATTTTATGCTTTTGCAATCAGGGAAATGAATATAATGGTAAGGGGAACAGAGTGACTAACAGTAGTGATGAAAATGGTAGTATCAGAAGTTTAAAGCAGGAAATAACACCAAATAAGATGCTTTCCTAGACTTCTTATAATTTATTCAGAAATTTTATTTTGAGGAAGAGACTTGAAATTATTCTAAGTCAATTTTATGAAGAGACTCTAACTATGCAGTGCTTTTCTGTCTTTTTAAGTGGTGTGTAGCTACCACTATTGCCAGAAAGTCTCTTTAAGGATTAGAATCCAAGGAGGAAATGAAGGGAAATAATGAGACATCACATATTTCCATTACTCATTATAGAAAGAAGGAATGCTGATGTTTCTCACTTAAGCAAAGCTGAACTGCTGGCGTTAATTCTCCTTCCACTTCTTTGCCATCTTGTGCTTCATATGGATCCTTTTATGAAAAGGGAAGAACTTTCTCTAAGCATGTGTAAAATCAAATAGACATAAAAAACTTTAATTAAAAGCTACAATCCTGAACTCCACAGAATTAGAGTCATAGCGTATGCACTTTCGTGTCAGGCTTCTTTCATTCCAAATGATATTTTGAGGTTCATCCATGTTGTAGCGTACAGCAGTATCTCATCCCTTTTTATTGCTGAGTAGTATTTCATTGTGTGAATATACCACAATATGTTTATTCTCTTGCTCATGGCTATTTGGATTGTTTTCCAGTTCTTCACTATTATATAGAAAGCTGTTGTTATCATTCTTGTGTATGTTTTTTCTTAAAAAAAAAAACAAAAACTCATTGTTCTTGGATATATAACTGGAAATGGAATTTAGTCAGAAGACAGATAAATGCCTGGTGGACAGTACTCCAAAGAGGTTGTGTGAAGTTTGCAAAACTAATATATGGTGAGAGAAGTCAGAGAAATGGTTACAGCTGGGTTGAGGGGTAACTTTCTGAGATGATGGAAAATTCTATGATCCTGGGCGGTGATCACAGGTGTGTATGTATAACTGGTGGCTCAGATGGTAAAGAGTCTGCCTGCAGAGTGGGAGACCCAGGTTTGATCCCTGAGTCAGGAATATCCCCTGGAGAAGAAAATGGCTACCCATTCCAGTATTTTTGCCTGGAGAATCCCATGGAGTGAGGAGCCAGGCAGGTTATAGTCCATGTGGTCACAGAGTCGGACACGACTGAGCAACTTCACTCACTCACTCATACATAACTGAAAAGTCATCCAGCTCTATGTTTAAGACTTGTGTATGTTACAGAATGTAATTTATATCTCAATTAAAAAAAGGTGGAAAAAAAAAAAAAGCCAAACCTATGATCCTGAAGCTGTCTTCTCTCCCTTGCCTTTCATCACTTTGGCCCCTCCATTCCCTCTATGGATCCTTATCTAAAAATTCCTTCTTAGTTTAATA
The DNA here is from genome assembly GCF_000754665.1 of Bison bison bison. Taxonomy (NCBI): domain Eukaryota; kingdom Metazoa; phylum Chordata; class Mammalia; order Artiodactyla; family Bovidae; genus Bison; species Bison bison. The sequence continues at coordinate 12,450,097 of NW_011495076.1, read as the reverse complement.
AACAGAATTTGATTATTTCTCAAGTTGACCTTTCAACTATTAAGATGGTTAAATTATCTCCTCTAAACCTAATCTTATCCACTCCAGTACTCTTGCCTGGAAAATTCCATGGGCGGAGGAGCCTGGTAGGCTGCAGTCCATGGGGTCGCAGAGTCGGACACAACTGAGTGATTCACTTTCACTTTTCACTTTCATGCACTGGAGAAGGAAATGGCAACCCACTCCAGTGTTCTTGCTTGGAGAATACCAGGGATGGCAGAGCCTGGTGGGCTGCTGTCTATGGGGTTGCACAGAGTCGGACACAACTGAAGTGACTTAGCAGCATCAGCCCTTTAACTGAAGACACAGTATTCAGAACTTCTCACTTCTTTTTATTACAGAGCCATGGGTGATTTAAAAATATGAGATTTACAACTGTAAATAATCCTCTGGATCCCTGAAACCTGACCAGTACAGAGCCAGGGAAACATGCAGCCTGGGGAGCCCGTGGCCACTGCCCCAGCTCTGAGTACCAGCAAGGATGGCCCTGAAGTTGAACAGCTGCAGCACTTTGTTCCTAAGACTATGTGGTCAACAAACCTTCACTCCACATTCTATCCAAACCAATTTCACTCAAAGGCAGGTCTTCTCTCTATTACTTCAGCCAGGAGAATTTTGGAATCTATGAGCAGGATTTCCACATATGCCTCCATTAAATTTTAAATCTTAAGATAAAATCTAAACTATTAAATAGTAATGGTTTCAGCATATCATTCCAGCCTATCAGTCATAGTTGTAACTCAACCTATCACCTATAGCTTTGCTCCATACACGTCATAAGTATACCTTCCTTTCTATATGATCATTATCATCATCAAAATTACCACTAGCTAACATTTATTGAAGGCTTATTAAGTCCCAGACACTGGTGTTAATCACGTATACACATTAATCCTCAGACCAGTAGGTCCTATTAGATAGGACCTACTGCTAGCCCTGTTTTACAGATGGGGAAAGTGAGGCATAAAACAGTTAAGAAATATGACAACACGACACACCTAGAAGAAATATGAGCTTCCCCCAGAGTACATGCTTGTTAACTGTGCTATGCTGTCAGCAAGGTCTGACTTAAAAACATAGTGACCACAGCAATACCAAGGAGAGAGTCCAGAAATGGTATTCTAGAGATCGCCCTGTATTTGCAGTGGTCTGCAATAATCTGTGTGCAACCATTTATTAATAATTACAACAGGTAAAACTGTGCAGCACTGGAGAGACTTTAAGGAGATACCCCATGTCCAAGGGCAAAGGAGAGACCCAGCAAGATGGTAGGAGGGGCAAAATCGCGTTTAGAATCAAACATACCTGCCAGAGACATTCAGAGGGCTCAAACAAACCTTGTGTGCACCAGGACCCAAAGACCCACAGAGACTGGGACAGAACTGTGTTTGAGTGTCTCTTGTGGAGGTACGGGTCAGCAGTGGACTGCTGCAGGAGCAGGGGCTCAGGGTGCAGCAGGCGTGGGTATGGCATAAGCCCTCTTGGAGGAGGTTGCTATCAACCCCATCATATAGCTGTCAGAACTTACACAGGAATGGGGAAATAGATTCTTAGAGGGCACAAACAGAATCCTGTGTGCACCAGGACCCAGGAGAAAGGAGCAGTGATGCCACAAGAGACTGACCCAGACTTGCCCATGAGTGTCCAGGAGTCACTAGCGGAGGTGTGGGTCGGCAGTGGCCAACTGCAGGTTGGGGGCACTAAGTGCAGCAGTGCGAGCATGGGACCTTTTGAAGGAGGTCACCATTATCTTCATTACCTCCACCATAGTTTAGCCCCAGGTGAATAACAGGGAGGGAACACAGGCCTACCCATCAACAGAAAACTGGATTAAAGAATGGCCCCGCCCATCAGAACAAGACCCAGTCTCCCCCTCAGTCAGTCTCTCCATTCAGGAAGCTTCTATAAGCCCCTTATCCTTCTCCATCAGAGTACATAGACTGAAAACCACAATCACAGGAAACTAACCAATCTGATCACATGGACCACAGCCTTGTCTAACTCAGTGAAATTATGAGCCATGCCGTGTAGGGCCACCCAAGATGGACAGGTCATGGTGGAAAGTTCTTACAAAACGTGGTACACTAGAGAAGGAAATGGTAAACCATTTCCATGTTCTTGCCTTGAGAAGTCCATGAACAATATGAAAAGGCAAAAAGATAAGACACTGAAAGATGAACTCCCCAGGTCGGTAGGTGCCCAATATGTTACTGGAGATCAGTGGAGAAATAACTCCAGAAAGAATGAAGGGACAGAGACAAAGCAAAAAGAACACCCAGTTGTGGATGTGACTGGTGATGGAAACAAGATCCGATGCTGTAAACAGCAATATTGCATAGGAACCTGGAATGTCAGGTCCATGAATAAAGGCAAATTAAAAGTGGTCAAACAGGAGATGGCAAGAGTGAACATTGACATTTTAGGAATCAGCGAACCAAAATGGACTGGAATGGGTGAATTTAACTCAGATGACCATTATATCTACTACTGCAGGCAAGAATCCCTTAGAAGAAATGGAGTAACCATCATAGTCAACAAAAGAGTCTGAAATGCAGTACTTGGATCAATCTCAAAAACAACAGAATGATCTCTCTCTGTTTCCAAGGCAAACTGTTCAAATCACAGTAATCCAAGTCTATGCCCCGACCAGTAATACTGAAGAAGCTGAAGTTGAATGGTTCTACAAGAACCTTCTACACCTACAAGACCTTCTAGAACTAACACCCCCAAAAGATGTCCTTTTCATTATAGGGGACTGGAATGTAAAAGTTGGAAGTCAAGAGATACCTGGAGTAACAGGCAAATTTGGCCTTGGAGTACAGAAAGCAGCAGGGCAAAAGCTAACGGAATTTTGCCAAGAGAACGCAGTGGACATAGCAAACACCCTCTTCCAACAACACAAGAGAAGACTCTACACATGGACATCACTAGATGGTCAACACCAAAATCAGATTGATTATATAATTTACAGCCAAAGATGGAGAAGTTCTATACAGTCAGCTAAAACAAGACCAGGAACTGACTGTGGCTCAGATCATGAACTCCTTATTGCCAAATTCAGACTTAAATTGAAGAAAGTAGGGAAAACCACTGGACAATTCAGGTATGACCTAAATCAAATCCCTTATGATTATACAGTGGAAGTGACAAGGGATTAGATCTAATAGAGTGCCTGAAGAACTATGGATGGAGGGTCGTGATATTGTACAGGAGGCAGGGATCAAGACCATCCCCAAGAAAAAGAAATGTAAAAAGGCAAAATGGTTGTCTGAAGAGGTCTTACAAAGAGCTGTGAATAGAAAAGCCTCTTGATGAAAGGGAAAGAGGAGAGTGAAAAAGTTGGCTTAAAGCTCAACATTCGGAAAACTAAGATCATGGCATCTGGTCCCATCAGTTCAGTTCAGTTCAGTTCAGTCGCTCAGTCGTGTCTGACTCTTTGTGACCCCATGAATTGCAGCATGCCAGCCCTCCCTATCCATCACCAACTCCAGGAGTTCACTCAAACTCACATTCATTGAGTCGGTGATGCCATCCAGCCATCTCATCCTCTGTTGTCCCCTTCTTCCCCTGCCCCCAATCCCTCCCAGCATCAGAGTCTTTTCCAATGAGTGAACTCTTCGCATCCAGTCCCATCACTTCGTGGGAAATAGATGGGGAAACAGTGGAAACAGTGTCAGACTTTATTTTTTTGGGCTCCAAAATCACTGCAGATGGTGACTGCAGCCATGAAATTAAAAGACGCTTCCTCCTTGGAAGGAAAGTTATGACCAACCTAGACAGCATATTCAAAAGCAGAGACATCACTTTGCCAACAAAGGTCTGTCTAGTCAAAGCTATGGTTTTTCCAGTAGTCATGTATGGATGTGAGAGTTGGACTATAAA
>NW_011495076.1:12395035-12446076 GCF_000754665.1 Bison bison bison | reverse complement strand
TGTTGGAGAAGACTCTTGAGAGTCCCTTGGACTGCAAGGAGATCCAACCAGTCCATCCTAAAGATCAGTCCTGGGTGTTCATTGGAAGAACTGATATTGAAGCTGAAACTCCAATACTTTGGCCATCTAATGCAAAGAGGTGATTCATTTGAAAGACCCTGATGCTGGGAAAGATTGAGGGCAGGAGGGAAAGGGGAAGACAGAGGATGAGATGGTTAGATGGCATCACTGACACAATGGACATGACTTTGGATAAACTCCGGGAGTTGGTGATGGACAGGGAAGCCTGGCGTGCTGCAATTCATGGGGTCACAAAGAGTTAGACACGACTGAGCAACTCAACTGAACTGATCTGAGAAGAGAAGTGAAAGGCAAAGAAGAAAAGGAAAGATATACCCATCTGAATGCAGGTTTCCAAAGAATAGCAAGGAGAGATAAGAATGTCTTCCTCAGTGATCAATGCAAAGAAATAGAGGAAAACAATAGAATGGGAAAGACTAGAGATCTCTTAAGAAAATTAGAGGTACCAAGGGAATATTTCATGCAAAGATGGGCTTAATAAAGGATAGAAAAGGTATGGACTTAACAGAAGCAGAAGATATTAAGAAGAGGTGGTAGGAATACCCAGAAGAGCTATACAAAAAAGATCTTCACAACCCAGATAATCATGATGGCATGATCACTCAACTAGAGCCAGACATCCTGGAATGCAAAGTCAAGTGGGCTTTAGGAAGCATCACTACAAACAAAGCTAGTGGAGGTGATGGAATTCCCGTCTAGCTAGTTCAAATCCTAAAAGATGATGCTGTGAATGCGCTTCACTCAATATGCCAGCAAATTTGGAAAACTCAGCAGTGGCCACAGGACTGGAAAAGGTCAGTTTTCATTCCAATCCCAAAGAAAGGCAATGCCAAAGAATGCTCAAACTACTGTACAATTGCACTCATTTCACATGCTAGTAAAGTAATGCTCAAAATTCTCCAAGCCAGGCTTCAATAGTACCTGAACCGTCAACTTCCAGATGTTCAAGCTGGATTAAGAAAAGGCAGAGAAACCAGAGATCAAATTGCCAACATCTGTTGGATCACAGAAAAAGCATGAGAGTTCCAGAAAAACATCTACTTCTACTTTATTAACTATGCCAATGCCTTTGACTGTATAGATCACGACAAACTCTGTAAAATTCTGAAAGAGATGAGAATACCAGACCACCTGACCTGCCTCTTGAGAAACCTGTATGCAGTTCAGGAAGCAACAGTTAGAACTGGACATGGAACAACAGGTCAAGGCTGTATATTGTCACCCTGCTTATTTAACTTATATGCAGAGTACATCATAAGAAATGCTGGGCTGGAGGAAGCACAAGCTGGAATCAAGATTCCTGGGAGAAATATCAATAACCTCAGATATGCAGATGACACCACCCTTACAGAAGAAAGTGAAGAACTAAAGAGCCTCTTGATGAAAGTGAAAGAGGAGAGCCAGAAGTTTTTGGCTTAAAACTCAACAATCAGAAAACTAAGATCATGGCATCTGGTCCCATCACTTCATGGCAAATTGATGGGGGAACCATGGAAACAGTGAGAGACTTTATTTTGGGGGGCTCCATGGGGTCGCTGAGAGTCAGACACAACTGGGCGACTTCACTTTCACTTTTCACTTTCATGCATTGGAGGAGGAAATGGCAACCCACTCCAGTGTTCTTGCCTGGAGAATCCCAGGGACAGTGGGGCCTGGTGGGCTGCCGTCTATGGGGTCGCAGAGTCAGACACGACTGAAACGACTTAGCAGCAGCAGCAGCAAAATCACTGCAGATGGTGAATGCAGCCATGAAATTAAAAGACGCTTCCTCCTTGGAAGAAAAGCTATGACCAACCTAGACAGTATATTAAAAAGCAGAGACATTACTTTGCCAACAAAGGTCCGTCTAGTCAAAACTATGGTTTTTCCAGTGGTCATGTATGGATGTGAGAGTTGGAGTATAAAGAAAGCTGAGCACCAAAAAATTGTTGCTTTTGAACTCTGTGCGGTATTGGAGAAGACTCTTAAGAGTCCCTTGGACAGCAAGGAGATCCAACCAGTCCATCCTAAAGGAAATCAGTCCTGAATATTCATTGGAAGGACTGATGCTGAAGTTGAAACTCGAATACTTTGGCCACCTGATGTGAAGACCTGACTCATTTGAAAAGACCCTGATGCTGGGAAAGATTGAAGGCAGGATAATAAGGGGACTACAGAGGATGAGATGGCTGGATGGCATCACTGACTCAATGGACATGAGTTTTACTAGGCTCCGGGAGTTGGTGATGGACAGGGAAGCCTGGCATGCTGCAGTCCATGGGGTCACAAAGAGTCGGATTTGACTGAACGACTGAACTGAACTGAAAGTTCTTTTTTTTTTGATAAGAATTAAATCCAAGGTATTAATTACTCTCAGACTTTGCCTACGTTAGTTGTAATTAAAGTGTCGAGAAGCAAGGTCCCTAAAGACCTTCCACCTCTTCCTCACATTTCACTTTTTTCCTCCTTGTGTCACTGCTATCACTCAGCAGAAGTATCCAGGTATTGATGAAAGTAGGTAGCATACATGAATCCTGGCAGACGCTTAATGTAACATCTTAGTTACATTCCCCTCGAAAAACAGATTATCTAAGGGTTTTTCTGGTCTATATAGGTCTTGACTTCCTGGAGTTAAGAAAGAGATCACCAGAGACCAAATGAAATTAAGTGCTTATAATTTAAAATAAAAGTTTTGATTATCCATGAAATAAAAAGTTTCTGCATTGGGATTTGCATTTGTTGTTAAAGGAAGAAAAACCAAACTCTATTAATAACTCTTTTACACTTCTTGGTTGGAGAACCTAGAATATGTCTCCCTGAAGGATAGAATTCTGCTTCTTTGCAGAGTCTGAAAGCTCTGCCACAGGAGTTCGGCATCCTACCCTCTAGGTCTCAAGGCTTTCACACCGTGTTCACCTCCTGACCTACCTCAAGTCAAAACTAGGCCGAGTGTGAATTCACTGTGCCATTCTCTTCATTCTGCAGGCAGAATGAAGCCCTTACGCTGCTGAAATTGCCTTCAGGGTCTCTCAATAGTCTTCAGAATCAAAGCTCTTTGAGCTCTGGCTCCTGCTTAACTCATCAGCGCATCTTCTGCTGCAGCCCTCCTCCACCCCTCTGCTCTGTGGAAAACAACGTTCTCCATACAAGCTGTGTCAGTCCTGCCCAAATGTGTTTGGATGTGTTTTCTTTGCCTCCAGCACCTTCACTGTTTGGTTCCGCACAGATCCCACCTCCATGGGGGTGGTTTCTCTCATCACCTTGGGTGAGGTGTCCCTTCCATCTTAGGTTAAACTCTGTCAGTCTTTACACTTCACATCAACTGTCCATTCTCATTTCCCTGTCCTATTCACATGGTGTGCTTTAAGGGTTAAAGCTGTGTTTCTTCATCACTTCCTACCCACAATACAAAACAATGTTTGAAACATAGTTGGTGGTCAGTGCTTGCTGAATAAAATCCTAAATTAACATAGTAACATATTAAATCACTTTATATCACTTTCCTTGGACATGCAAACATTTACTTCTAATTTAGCTTCTAGGAGCCAAGAGTGATCTATATTGATGTGTACTTTAAGAGGGAGTCAGAAACGTGTTATTTCTCAGCATGTATACTTCATTTATCTTTGCTTACAATTCCATGAACAGAGGAGCCTGGCTGGCTACAGTCCTTGGGGCTGGAAGAGTCAGACACAACTGAGCACGGACGCACGCACAGCATTCCAGCAGAATGCATGACTTTGGATTGTGTTCTAAATCTAGATGTCTATTTGACAAAGCAGTATAGTGGGAAAGTGGGGCAGGAAGAAGCAAGAGTAAAAGCTGAAGCAAGGTTAAACAAAAGTGAACTTTCTGTTCAGAAACAAAGAAAGCAAACCACACCTCTTCTGGCTCCCAAGCACCCTTTATGAGAATGGTGCTACTGAAAAAAAAAAAGAAAGGTCATCTCGGGGAGGATGACTCTTAAGTTTTCAAAAGTCATGAATGGCTCATACTAACAAACTTGAAATTCAATGAAATAATCTTGGGACAAAGTTATGATTATGAGTACAGCTGTCATTTTAATGTCTCGGACAACCCATGGGGCAAAACCTCAGATAGGATAGAATTTTTTTCCAGTGATGATCTTTTTGCCTAATTTCCCTTTGTTCATCTATAATAATAGTAACAATCAAGATGTAATCTTAAAAATATCATTACTCTTCCTATGTATGAGATCGGTCAGTTGAGGGTCAATTTCACACTGAAACCTCTAAAACAATGTTTTCAAGGGCAGCAGCCAGTAGATAAGTAAGTCCCAAAGCACCTCACAAGTAAGAGCACTATTTCACAGTGCAGCTCCATCTGACAAGTCGATCATTCCCCACAGACACTCTGAACATCTACCGTAGTACATCCGTGTCCAAGAAGAGGACACAGGGCTTGCTCTCAGAGTTTCTTTCTCACTACTGCTAGCAGCATGTTTCAAACTGATTCACTGAGCACAGATTCACCCCACCTTGATTCATTATGGGTTGCTTTTTTGTTTTTAACCTCTTTCTCCAACAGACTGAAAGCCTCTTGGCAACACAGAGTAAATAATATTCATCTTCAAATCTGGAAGTACCTAAAAGTATCTTCAGCATAAAGGTTTGCTGAATTAATTTGAAAAAATTAATCTAATTAATTTTTAGGTTTTTAGGTTTTAATTTTAGGCTCCCTGTAACCACCTAAGATTACAGAGTATCAAGTATCACTTTTCTTAGTCAGACAACAAGTTGATATACGAAGTTTATGTAGCCTTGACAGATTCTTCTGGAGCCATGAACAGAGCAAATGAACAAACAAAAGTGAAAAACAAACTAAGGAAAATACAGCCCATTTCTCCTTCCTGTCAGTGGACCATAATGTCTTATTACTGTACCATGATGTGATTCTATCTTCCATGTGACTGTCTTCAATAAGATTTCTCTGTTTACTCCTGTTCATGATATGATGCAAAGAAAACAACAATATATATGCATAATTGTGTTCTTAAATTTTTCAGGGGATTCTAGACAGTATGAAGTTGTTTGGTCCCACCTTCAAAAAGTCAATCTAAGGTTGTCCCCTTTCAACCAAAGGAGAAAGCTTCACTGAAGAAATAATAAGGACTGATATAAAATAAAAAGAACCTCAAAAAGGTGTGTCACCTGGGAAGTCAATGATTCAATCAGGAAACACCACTGATCTTAGTAATTTAGAGCAAAGGGAGTGGCAGGCAACACAGATTCAACTACATGAAGAAATATTTATCTTATGCTACAAAGCAAACACCAGATGTTATTTGCAGCTTCTGGACTGGATTATCCCAGAGGGTCTGTGTCAGAAAGCACTTCTATGGCTGGTGCCCTAGAACCAAATATCAAAGTTTATGTGATGGTGATGGCCAACTAAAGAGAAATGTTACCTTGGTAAATTATGATAACTGGACCAGAAGGATTACTAAAGCAAGCATAAATTTAGAGGGTTGTTCCTATGCCAATTCTGTGAATTATAGATGTATGCACTCATAAAATGTCTTCCATCATCAGAAATTGTAGAAACTTTTCACACATACAGTCTTTACTCTGAAATAGCATCTGTGAGTAGTCCTGCTCATTGCATATACAGCATGACAGCCAAACACTTTGTAACCTCAAAGGCCCAGTTCTCATGACAGACCTCCTTCTTGGTTTCCCAGTCAGCAGGGCACTCAGTGCAAAGCTATACAGGGCCATTACTTCTCAGTGACTTATGCTCACCAGCCTGAAGCCATAGTCCATGGTGTCAGGGCGGATAATTATTTTCTTTTTTGAAGCAGCAATGTGATTATTTGCCCATCTTTTACACAAAAATTCTCTTCAACATTCGCCTGGTATCCTTGATCTTTTCCATAAGAACCAGGCCAAGGAAGGGAGCTGGACTAGGCTTAAAGTCTGTCACTTGGGACTGACCGCACTTCAAATCCTCTTTCTCAAATGCCACCTAATTTTGCAGTGGATATGTCTCCAAAGCTGCTTGTGCCTGTGGTATCAAAACTCACATCTATAGATACACTTGACTGAAATGCACCATTTTGGAGGTCTGGACAGCCTAATCTGATAGTCTGATGCTGACAGCCTCAATACAAATTCTATTCAATGGTCCTTCTGAAATCTCAAATCCCACTTGTTCCATAAATGTAAGTGAAAAACAGCCTAGACAAAAGACAGGGTATCTGGTGACCACTTTAGAGGAACAGAGATGATCACTGAGTAACTTGTTCTAGCTGTAAGGCCCTGGGCAATGAACAGTGCACAAAATTTTTACTTATAACTACATGCTGACTCTGTAAAACAATGATCAGCAGAAAGTTTACTCTCTGAAGGGTCTCAACATAGAGTGATTCCCTCATGTTTTCTTTAGAATTTCTGCTTTCAATCTACTGAGATGAAAGTATTCCCCCAATGCTACAAACATGTCCTGTACTTAAAAGTATTCCTTCTGCACACTGTGAAGTGAAGTCGCTCAGTTGTGGCTGACTCTTTGTGACCCCATGGACTGTAGCCTACCAGGATCCTCCATCCATGGGATTTTCCAGGCAAGAATGCTGGAGTGGGTTGCCATTTCCTTCTCCAGGAGATCTTCCCGACCCAGGGATTGAACCCAGGTCTCCTGCATTGTAGGCAGACGCTTTACCATCTGAGCCACCAGGGAAACTCTTCTGCACATTACCAGATAGTAAATAAGAATACAGATTTAGGATGGGCTTGATGGTACCAGTAAAAATGGTCTTGATATAGCTGTTGCATTTATATAACATTCGTGACTATATAAAAAGACCAGCTGTCCTTCACAGGGAAGCTTCTGACCCCAAATTTAGGGCAATCACTAGATGCCCTAATGCAGTAAGTATCCAGAAGAGCTTGAACTTGTATCTCCATTGGTACAAATTGCTCCGAGGCGGAAACGATCTGTCTTTATCTTGAGTGAAAATCTCGGGCAATTTTTATTTTTCAGTTTTCCAAATGTTTAAGAATTGTTTTAGAGATAAAACTAAGTGTTTCCATTCTTATTAAATATCTACACACATGTCCTATTTTATTGTTCAGTCACTCAGTCATGTCCTACTTTTTGTGACCCCATGGACTGCAGCACACCAGGCCTCCCTGTCCATCACCATCTCTCGGAGTTTGCTCAAACTCTTGTCCATTGAGTCAGTGATGCCACCCAGCCATCTCATCTTCTGTAGTCCCCTTTTCCTCCTGCTTTCAATCTTTCCCAGCAATGGGGTCTTTTCCAATGAGTCAGTTCACATGTCCTGTTAGATGTATAATGAATTTTAACAAGAGGCTATAACAGTTTTTAGGGGACACAAGACAGGGCTCTTCTGCTCTCATTTTAATTGACATTTTATATACGGTTTTCCATTTGAACAAAATGGGTTGAGAAGAGTGGTGAAGTTCAGGAGTGGTCCTCTTGTCTCTTTATAATGGTTAATAGTTACTGAATTCTTATTGTGTGCCCCATACTTTTCTAAACACTGTTGTTTAGTCGCTAAGTCATGTCTGACTCTTTTGTGACTCTACGGAATGTAGCCCACCTGGCTCCTCTGTTCATGGGATTTCCCAAGTAAGAACACTGAAGTGGATTGTCATTTCCGTCTCCAGGGGTTCTTCCCAACCCAAGGATCAAACCAGCATCTCCTGCATTGGCAGATAGATTCTTTATTACTGAGCCACCATTGATTAAATGCTTTAATCCTCACAACAAATTACCAGCTGTGTGATCTTGGGCAAGTTGCTTAGGCTTTCTAAGTCTTGATTCCATTTCCAGAGAAAGAAATGGAAGTTTAGAAGGTTAAGTGATTTGCTTAAGTTCACTCTCACATCCATGAGATGTGAGAGTTGGACCATAAAGAAAGCTGAGTGCCTAAAAATTAATGCTTTTGAACTGTGAAGTTGGAGAAGACTCTTGAGAGTCCCTGGGACTACAGGGAGATCAAACCAGTCAATACTAAAGGAGATCAACCCTGACCATTCATTGGAAGGACTGATGCTGAAGCTGAAGTTCCAATACTTTGGCCACCTGATGCAAAGGGCGGACTCATTGGAAAAGATCCTGATGCTGGGAAAGACTGAAGGCAGGAGCAGAAGGGGATAGCAGAAGACAAGATGGTTGGATGGCATCACCGACTCAATGGACATGAGTTTGAGCAAGCTCCGGGAGTTGGTAATGGACAGGGAAGCCTGGTGTCCATGGGGTCCCTGCAGTCCATGGGGTCACAAAGAGTCAGACAAAACTGAGAGACTGAACTGAACTAAGTTCACTCAGCCAGTGAAAGGCAGATCTGGGCTTGCTCTCAGCAGGCTGGCACCAGGGCTAGTCCTCTGCCCCACCACCAGGACTGCCTTGGGTATCCTCAGGAGTTACTAACTAAAGACAGAGCTAGGTACTCCCAAAGGAAATGCTCACAAAGGGAGCACTCATATTCATATTCACTTGCTTTGTGAGATTCTTCTAAAATTCAAATGCGCAAATGATAATGAATAAGAAACGCATGAATTCTTTTCCTCATTCCCACCCTAATCTTCAGACTTAAGCTTTCAAGCTAGGTGGCCTGTAAACATCTTTGAAAGGCAATCCAAAGCTTGTAACAACTTTCTCAATGGCTTCATATAGAAGGTTCTGATGACCTTATGATCTTAAAAACATTGTCTTTATAGCTAATGTATGACTGAAAAAAAAAAAAGATAAATTAAAATTAAATGAACACCATACATCAAATCCCTTTTGTGACTAATGAAATCAGGAACAAGGTGATTGGAGATGGTTTCAGAAAGATAGACAAATACAGATATGCCCAATTCTCAAGGAATAATTTTTTAAAAATCTTAAAAGACAATTTGGCATCACTGAAATTCTGCACCATGGCTCCAGCCTGCCTAATTCATTCTTTATAAGAGGAGGGAGAAAAAGAAAGTCACTTCAACGAGGCTTACGTTTATGAAAAACACATGGACTCTTAAAGCCAGCTAGACCTGAATTTGCATCTCAGTTCTGCAGTTTTGCAGTTTTCAAGGAATGTAGTTTTGAAAGTTACTTAAATTTACAAGCCTCAGCTTTGCATCTGATAAAACAGAATACCTTCTTGCAAGGTATACCTACCTTCTTGCAAGGACATTGTAAGGGTTATAGGTAATGTGTATAATTGGAACCAATGATAACAACAAGAAGAGTGTTAATAGAAACAATTAAATATACTGCCAACAGCAGAGACAGTGGAAGTGGGATGATGGTTAAGGGCATGGGCCTGGGGTCAGATGACCTCAGTTTATTCTTGCTTTCCTTTCCTCGTAGAATTCACATCATATCGAACAAAGGCTGTTCTAAGTTTCTCTCTTTGCCCTCACAACATAATATCTCCATGGTTTTACTGTGACATCTTAGGCTCTTCACTTGAATAAGTTACTTAACTCCTTTCTGTACCAGTTACCACAGCTGTAAAATGGGCTAATAATAGTATCTACCTCATATGCTGTGGCAAGAATAAATGAGTCCAGTCCATCCACGTCAAGCTTAGGATCATGTCTGACTGTGACACATCATAAGAACTCAATGTTAGCTGCTGCTGTTTTTTCAGTCATTGTATGAAAGACCCTCCAAAACCAACACCAACCACCTGGATAAAAATTGTTCACCCATAATGTTGGTTAACAGATTGAAACTAGAAGACCATGAAAATTCCTGAGGATGGCAAGACAGCATTTCAGACTAATGGCTGGAATAACATAAGATCAAAAGCCATCTGAAGGGAAAAGTAAAAATTAGATTGCAGTTTACAAGGAGGGGTGACTAGTTAACTGGTAATCCCTACTTGGAATCCAGGCTTGCCAAAGGGCTTCCCTATAAAAGAACTTTGTAAATGTCATTTTAAAAAGTCAAAGCAAAAAAAAAAAATAGAAGTGAAGAATAAGAATGAGGCAAAGGGAGTATATGCCGCCTTCCTCCTTTCCTCAGAACATGCTGTGTTTTTTTCCCCTGTGCTTTGCCATATTTCTAAATCCTTTTTGCAAAGGTCAGAGAAGCAGCAACAATCCCATTGTGTCACTTCCCCTCATACTACTTAAAAAAATTCAGCCACCTAGCAAATGTAATAAAGAAGGATTGCTGTACCCATAAAACATCCAAGAAACAGCTACCCAACCAGAGCATTCCGATTTGCAAAGATAACATCTAATCCTGCTGCTCTGGGTGTGGCTCGATGGTGAGGGATGGGGAGGCTGGGGTTCAAAGTGCTGTCTCCAGCATCTCACAGATTACATTAATGACATCAGAACCAGGGTGAAGAGCAGGGCGCCCCAATTGCTGTCTGTACTCCAAGCCCTCTGAAGCTTCCACTTCCTCACATAGAGCAAGAAAATTGGATAAGAACTGGGTCGAGGGCCTTTGGGTCTCAAGGAAAAGCTGCAGGGATGAGCCGGAAAGAGCCCATTTTCTGGTCCGGGGAGAAGAAGACAAGGCATGTTTTTAATAGTCTGGTGTGGCTGCAGCTCACTCCTCGAGAACAGTAACTTCAGCAGCCACTTCATTATATTTCTACTGTAAATGACACAGGCCTGAGCCAAGTCTGAGCCAAAACACCCTCCAGGATTCAGCTGGGGTTAGGTCATCTGCAGCGGATTGACCACTGCTGAACTCTAAACCCCTAACGAGGCATCTCAGCAACAGTATGTGTCCTGCCACTAATGAGGCTCTTTTTCCATGAATAATGAGAAAGAACATCATCTCTGTTGCCAGGTACAAACATAAACAAAGCTCAACACAGGGCTTTGGTATAGTGAGTTTGTCCATTTGCAACAAAGGAATTTAGCAAAGTGAGAGCCAAGTTTTAGTGGAGGGTGGGACAGGCTCTTGTAACAAATAATGTGAACATATGTTATCAGAATCTAATAAATCAGCTTTCAGTTGTTGTGGCATGGAGACTGTGCAATGGGATAGAGACAGACGACAGAAAGCTCCAAATGAGTTCACTGCTTTATTTTACAATCAGTCTTGTAACACAAAGCTGATGATTTCTGTAATGAACTGAGATCTTCATGAAAGGAGCCTTAGGAGAGACCTGAGATCCCAAAGGCTCTATTGGCTAAACCTTTTCTCACGCCTTGATGTAGCAGGCTGAGTGCAGGCTGACTCTGGGGATGAGAACACTGAAGCCTTGCCATGACACTGCTGGCTTTGAGGTACTTTGTGGAAGGCGCATGACCACCTGAACCCATGTGCTGGGTTTCTTAGGTACCAAAAGGCCCTCAATGTACCATGAGCATTCTGCCTCTAAGGTAGTCTCCTGGCTTAGACTCCCAAGGTCAGCCCAACAGTGAGATTCCAGCATATAAACAGAGAACAAAAGTGAGCTGACATGAAGGCCAAACAGTCTTTATTTCGTTTACTGTAAAGTGTGCCACATTTTTCTCTCTTTCTAAAATCAGTTCCATACTAGGTAGCATGTATTTTCTTACA
The DNA here is from genome assembly GCF_000754665.1 of Bison bison bison. Taxonomy (NCBI): domain Eukaryota; kingdom Metazoa; phylum Chordata; class Mammalia; order Artiodactyla; family Bovidae; genus Bison; species Bison bison. Next base: position 12,434,517 of record NW_011495076.1, on the reverse strand, counting down.
CAGGGTGCTCATGTTTGCACAGGCCAAGCGGTGCCATCACTGACTAAGGGCTTTTAGTTTGCATCAGTCTGAGCAAGAATTAACAATAAAACAAAATGAAAACAGTCTCACGATGCCTCAGTTCCTCCAGCTGCAGAGGGTAACAAGTCTAACCTATTTCAGATATACCTTTTGAGGAACTGTGTGTCAAAAATAAGACTCAAATAGTATAGCTGGCTCTATATGTTTGATGAATTGCTAGAAATTTTGACCTCAATAATTCTTTTTTCATGGAAAGGCATTTTATTTTAAATATAGCAGTGTGAACATGTCAAGAATTCTTTAAATGTACTAAAAATGCTTACTTAATAAAGAATATTTTATAAAGTAAAAAAAAATCATGTAACATAAACAATCACTTCCTAACATCCATTTTATAAGCAAATATATTTATTTTGGGGAGAGAGTTAATGGGACATGGTATGAGTTAATGGCAGAATGGTATGAAATTCTGCAGAGATTCTAGCAGCTAATTATGTAGAAAATTGTGTATAATTAATCAAATAGTAAATTCAAAGACAATGGCAATTGAGAAGATTTTTCAAATATCTGGGTGGTATCAGCTTATTTTTCTGGTTTATTAAGAAAAGCAAAATAAAATAAGCTCATGGGTGAGTAGGTTAGAATGGCAAAGGGACTGCAAAGGCTTTCATGTGAAGAAATGGGAGTTTTTCTGCTAAAAAAGAGAAGACCTGGGGTGAAGGGGCCATGATTTCATCTTCAAACATTACTGAACTGTCACAAGTTTTGTAGCAGAAACTACCAGCTGTTTTTGGTGAAGGAAATGGCAACTCATTTCAGTATTCCTGCCTGAGAAATACCATGGATAGAGGAGTCTAGCGGGCTACAGTCCATAAGGTTGCAAAGATTCAAACACGACTTAGCAGCTAAACAACAAGAAAACCCAGCTGTTCTATTGCTTCAAAGATCTACATGACCAACAGGTAGTGGTCACAGCCAACCAGTGAGGGGTCAGTGCTGTTCCTACAGGGCACGTGCTGCCCACAGAGGTTCTGAGTGATTCCTGACCACGGAAATCAGGTGGAAATTCATAAGACAATAGTTAGCACAGTGCTGTGCTATTTGAAATGATCCTTCTCATCTAATCATTGAAACACATCAAGAAGAGAGGAATACTCAAGTAGATAAAAGTACCCAAGGACTTACCGTCATACTTTGCTAAGACTGCCTGAACATCAGCATATGCTTGTAGTTCCAGGAGAGCCTCTAAAAGGTTTTCATGGATGTTGAACATGCTCAGGAGAGGGAACTCCTTCATTAACTAGGAAAGAAGAAATCAAGGGAAAATTAATATGTTTCTTATTTTTTAAGGTATAACTGAGTTATTTATATACCATATATAAAAGTATAGTATATTTTTTAGAAGTACAAGTAATACTAAATTACAAGCATTCACATCAATTATTATGTTGTAAAGCATTAAATGCTTAAATTTTTTCATGCTATTTTTGGGAACAGCAACTTTGAATTTGTGAGAATCTAAGGTGGGAGAAAAATCCAAAAGTGAGGAGTTTTATGAACACTGAGGAAGATGCTTACAGGCAGTATGAATGTTAAAATGCCTTTAAGGCCAAATAAGGTGAAGGTGGAAAACTATCTCCTAGTTGTTAACAGTTAGCAGTTCTGGATGGAAGCCAGAGGGTAGAAGGAGAAGCAAAAGGCATTGCTCTTTTGAGCAGCCTGATAGCCAAGTTAAAGACAAAAAGTAGGAAAATAACTAGAAGGTGATATGTGTTGAGAAAATTTGCAGGTAGACAGAGAATGGTAGTAAAAGATGATGTTAAGGAGTTTCTGCCTGTTGGTCTTAATAAAACAGGAGTCAAGATTATTTTTCGAGACTGAGGGAACAGGTGACAGGGAGGAAGTAGGAAGACGGCGGTCAAAGTGTGGAACAATCAAGGATTCCAGAGGCTGTCTTGGGACCCCAACAGACTGGAGACCACGGATTTAGAGAGTACAATTGGCACCGTTGTCAAGTTTCAGCTGACAGGGCTCAGCAGCCCAGGGACAGTGGCAAAGATGTCAAATGATAAGGTTGAGCCTGGGAAAACTGAATTAGATTCAATGAAAAGTCAAGGAGCAAGAGAACAGGCTAGAATGGTGAAGGAATGATTAAAGGAAAGGCTCAGGTTCTAGACAGCATAAAGAGGAAGAGAGGTCCAAAGGGAGTTAAAAGATATGATAATGAATGTCATTGGAAAACAAAGAGAAAGAAGAAAGGACGTGACCAAGAATTTCAGAGTAAAATCTTATCCTCAAGAAAGGTAAATCTCACCTTAAGGAGAAGACAACCAGGTTCTTTACAAAGCAAAGTCACACACGCACACATATACGTGTGTAAGTAAGTAATGATGTATTCATATATGTGTATGTATCATGACCCAGATAATCATGGTGGTGTGATCAACTCACCTACAGCCAGACATCCTGGAATGTGAGGTCAAGTGGGCCTTAGAAAGCATCACAAAGAACAAAGCTAGTGGAGGTGATGGAATTCCAGTTGAGCTATTTCAAATCCTGAAAGATGATGCTGTGAAAGTGTTGCACTCAATATGCAAACAAATTTGGAAAACATAGCAGTGGCCACAGGACTAGAAGAGGTCAGTTTTCATTCCAATCCAAAAGAAAGGCAATGCCAAAGAATGCTCAAACTACCGCACAGTTGCACTCATCTCACATGCTAGTAAAGTAATGCTCAAAATTCTCCAAGCCAGGCTTCAGCAATACATGAACCGTAACTTCCAGATGTTCAAGCTGGATTTAGAAAAGGCAGAGGAACTACAGATCAAATTGCCAACATCCACTGGATCATCGAAAAAGCAAGAGAGTTCCAGAACAACATCTATTTCTGCTTTATTGACTATGCCAAAGCCTTTGACTGTGTGGATCACAATAAACTCTGGAAAATTCTTCAAGATATGGGAATACCAGACCACCTGACCTTCCTCTTGAGAAACCTATATGCTGGTCAGGAAGCAACAGTTAGAACTGGACAAGGAACAACAGACTGGTTCCAAATAGGAAAAGGAGTACGTCAAGGATGTATATTGTCACCCTGCTTATTTAACTTATATGCAGAGTACATCAGGAGAAATGCTGGGCTGGAAGGAATCAAGATTGCCAGGAGAAATAGCAATAACCTCAGATATGCAGATGACACCACCATTATGGCAGAAAGTGAAGAAGAACTGAAAAGCCTCTTGATGAAAGGGAAAGAGGAGAGTGAAAAAGTTGGCTTAAAGCTCAACATTCAGAAAACGAAGATCATGGCATCTGGTCCCATCACTTCATGGCAAATAGATGGGCAAACAGTGGAAACAGTGTCAGACTTTATTTTGGGGGGCTCCAAAATCACTGCAGATGGTGACTGCAGCCATGAAATTAAAAGACGCTTACTCCTTGGAAGAAAAGTTATGACCAAACTAGATAGCATATTAAAAGGCAGAGACATTACTTTGCCAACAAAGGTACATCTAGTCAAGGCTATGGTTTTTCCAGTGGTCATGTATGGATGTGAGAGTTGGACTATGAAGAAAGCTGAGTGGCAAAGAATTGATGCTTTTGAACTGTGGTGTTGGAGAAGACTCTTGAGATTCCCTTGGACTGCAAGGAGATCCAACCAGTCCATCCTAAAGGAGATCAGTCCTGGGTGTTCATTGGAAGGACTGATGCTGAAGCTGAAACTCCAATACTTTGGCCACCTCATGCAAAGAGTTGACTAATTTGAAAAGACCCTGATGCTGGGAGGGGTTGGGGGCAGGAGCAGAAGGGGACGACAGAGGACGAGACAGCTGGATGGCATCACCAACCCGATGGACATGAGTTTGGGTAAACTCTGGGAGTTGGTGATGGACAGGGAGGCCTGGCGTGCTGGGATTCATGAGGTCGCGAAGAATCGGACACAACTGAGTGACTGAACTGAACTGTGCTTAGTCGCTCAGTCATGTCCTACTCTTTGCAATCCCATGGACTATAGCCCGCCAGGCTTCTCTGTTCATGGGGATTTTCCAGGCAAGAATACTGGAGTGGATTGCCATGCCTTCCTCCACGGGATCTTCCCATCCCAGGGATCGAACCCAGGTCTCCCGCATTGCAGGCACTTTCTTTACTGCCTGAGCCACCAGGGAAGCCCGTATACATATATACCCTCTATTTAATTTACTAAATGGATAAGTGTTCTCTATTATAACACAGTGACCTTTAAAGAAGTAATACTTCTTTTTTCGATGTCATCATATTTAAAGCAATTGTGCTGAGAGAAATAATACCCCTCAAAATAGACAAATTTATTATTAAACAAGAAACCAGTGGAGACACTGCATTGACTATTCACTTATTCCAAGTTAGAAACCTTTGCAATATTGTTTTGTTTTTAAAAAATCCAAGAACTATTTAGCACATCTCTAAAAACAAATAATTTTCTGCAGCTTCAAGGCATCATATTACCAACAAATAATACCTATCAAAATGATTATGTCTTCAATAAGCCTGTCTAAACCCCCTAGAGACAGCCTGCAGTATTTCCACTGCTAGTAAAGGAAGTGAATAAGACTGTATCACACATTGTTGATGTTCTGCAACCAATAAAAGTATTACTTGTCTGGTTTATTCTGATTCTGGTTCACATCACTTTTTAATTTTTTTTCTCTTTCTAATTAGTGCTTGTTAGAATTAAATCTCTATCATTCAGCATTTGGCAATACAATAAAGATATTCTCTAAACTGCAACATTTAAACATTAACCATTTTTGATCAATTCTTTAGGTAGAGGTCAAACTTCAAGGACTCAAGTCATATTCTGTACTTTAACAACTGCAATTCCAAATACTAGTATGTTGAAGCTTAAAAACTGAAAGGGGAATCTAATTAAAATCTAACACATGTATGCCTATGGCCGATTCATGCTGATGTATGGCAGAGGCCATCACAACATTGTAAAGTAATTATTCTTCGATTAATATAAATAAATACATTTAAAAGATCCAATGAAACTCTGAGCAAACATGGAGGTCTGGGCTTGTTTAAATAGAACTCAAAGATGCTAGGAGTTTGGGCAGCAATGCTTTCACTGGATGCTTGGACAGAACATACCATGTCCAAAAAACAATCACCAATAAAAGAATTTTAAACATAGCAAATAGCAAATGTTGGAAAGGCAATTGAAGTCATATTACAATTTGGAAATCTAGCTTTGCTTCCTGAATATAAACAAGAAGAAATAGTGAACCTTCCACTGCCCCACTCACTCCAGTTATCACCTGACTTTCTCCAGCCTTTCAAAACAGGCTTTCTTAGAGAAGAGCCATGAGTATTCCACTCCTTCCACTCCCTTCACTCCTCACTGTAAGCTACAATCTGGCTTCCAGCCCCACAATTTCTCTGAATCTACTCATTCCACATTTCCAGGTGACTTAAATTGCTCCTGTGGACGCCCTCCAGTCCTTTTCTTGCTTGACCTCTGCAACATTTGACAGTTTGATGACTTCTTGAAACTCTTGTCTCTTTTGGCTTCCTCCATACCATTTTCTTCTGGTTTTCTTCATACTCATCTTATAGCTCCTTCTCTAGTTTCCCCCTTTTCTGCTATTTAGGAGTAAGCTGTCTGCCTGGGTATGTCCCAAGTATTCTTTGCATAAACACACTGATCTCTAGGACACTTTCATGTCCGGGGTCTCAATACCACCACTTTTGTGGGGATGGCTCCCACATCCTCATATTCTGCTCTGACCTCTCTCCTAAGCCATTACATCAATTTATAAGCTCTCTCCCTGACAGTTTTACCCGATCCATCTAATACCAGGCTCATAAATTCCAAAGCCAACCCTTTAAACCTGTTCGTCCCCTTGGTATTTCCTATTTTGGAAAAGAACCATTAAGCCCTGCGTTAAGAATCTCTATGGCATGCCCACTATAGCCACCTCCTTAGAGATCTTTAAACCCCTGAATTAATATGTAAAAAAAAAAAAAATGCTGGCAGCTTTCATCAAGTACAAAGAAAATTCTGTCATGCAAAAGAACAAACATAAAACAAACACTTTAAGAAACATTACTACTTCCTCTTTTCTCTGACCTTGCTACCAATAATTTAGTTTATGCTCTTATACTTGACCTAAATTGCTCAAATGGCATCTTTCCTCTGCCTGCTTCTGGAATCACCTTTTTCCAACCCACTCTTCACATTACTTTCATAACAGTTTTTCAAATAAACACACTTGAGTTCATCACAACCCTGCTTAAAAGGCAACCACTCATGTGGAAACAGGCAGATGTGAATACAAATTTACAAAGACTGTTTTTTACAACATTATTTACAGTGATGAAAAATGCAAGCAACTTAAAAAATTATGTATTATGAGATATTTACATAAAATAAGATACAGTCATCTTTGGGACTATAATATATAGTCATTAGTAGCTAAATTATCAAATAATTATTAATGGTATGGCCTGGGAAATGTAGACATGTGACATTACATTAGAAAAAGCAAGATACAAACAAAATTTGACAATAATATCAAGCTTTTCTTTTGTATCTACGCATAGAGACATACTTGGTTAGAAAGACACCAAAATGTTTTACTAGTAGTTATTTTCTGGTTAATGAGATTAAAGGTGATTTTTATTGCTTCTTTCATATTTACCATAAGTTGTAATATTTTTAAAAGGAATATATGTACATTCTTTATATGGGGGTGGAAAAACTCTTTTTGAGAATACTGACTTCTCTGAAAACTATAAAACATTGAAAAAGGAAATTAAAGATGACTCAAAGAAATAGAAAAAATCCTATGCTCTTGGATTAAAAGAATTTATATTATTAAAATGGGCATATTACCAAAGCAATCTACAGTTTTAATGCAATCCTTATCATTACCCATGAAATTCTTCAGAGAACAAGAACAAAAATCCTAATATTTATATGGAACCACAAAAGACTCAGAATTGCTAAGGCAATCTGAGGAAGAACAAAGATGAAGGTCTAACCCTCCCAGACCTCAGACAATACTACAAGGCTACAATAATCAAAATAGCATGGTACTGGCACACAAGCAGAACAGAAAAGAGAGCCCAGAAATAAATCTACCCACCTGTGATCAATTAATCTTTGACAAAGGAGGCAAAAATATACAATGGGGAAAAGACAATCTCTTCAGCAAGAGGTGTTGGGAAAGTTGGAGAGCCACATGTAAATTAATGAAGTAAGAACACTCCTTCACATCATATACAAAAATAAACTCAAAATGGCTTAAAGACTTAAATATAGGACATGACACAAAAAACTCCTAAAAGAAAATATAGGCAGAATCTTCTCTGACATAAATTGTAGCAATGTCTTCTTAGGTCAGTCTCCCAAGGCAACAAAAATAAAAGCAAAAATTTTTAAATGGGATCTTGAACTTAGAAGTTTCTGCACAGCAAAAATCATCAACAGAACAAAAAGACAACATATGGAATGGGAGAAAAAATATTTGCAAACAGTGCAACTGACAAGGTCTTAATTTCTAAGTTACACAATGAGCTCATACAGCTCATTATCAAAAAAATAAACAACCCAATCAAAATATGAGCAGAAGACCTAAATAGACATTTCTCCAAAGAAGACATACAGATGGCTAAGCACATGAAAAAATGCTCAACATTGTTATTATGCTGCTGCTGCTGCTAAGTTGCTTCAGTCGTGTCCGACTCTGTGCGACCCCGTAAGACAGCAGCCCACCATGCTCCCCCGTCCCTGGGATTCTCCAGGCAAGAACACTGGAGTGGGTTGCCATTTCCTTCTCCAATGCAGGAAAGTGAAAAGTGAAAGGGAAGTCGCTCAGTCGTGTCCGACTCTTAGCCACCACATGGACTGCAGCCCACCAGGCTCCTCCATCCATAGGATTTTCCAGGCAATGGAAACTAATCAAAACTACAATGAGATATCACCTCACACCAGTCAGAATGGCCATCATCAAAATGTTGACAAATAATAAATGCTGGAGAAGGTGTAGAGAAAAGGAAACCCTCCTACATCATTGGTGATAATGTAAATTGGTACAGCCACTATGGAGACCAGTATGGAGGTTCCTCCAAAAACTAAAAACAGGGTTGCCAATAAGATCCAGCAATCTCATTCTTGGGCACTGATCTGGAAGAGATGAAAACACTAATTCAAAAAAATACATGCACCCCCATGTTCGCATCCTGGTGACTCAGATGGTAAAACATCTGCCTATGATGTAGGAGACCTGGGTTTGATCCCTGGGTCAGGAAGATCTCCTGGAGAAGGGAATGGCAACCAGTATTCTTGCATAGAGAATTCCATGGACCAAGGAGCCTGGTGGCTACAGTCCAGGGCGTTGCAAAGACTCAGACACAATTGAGCAATCAACACTTTCACGTCAGTTTCCATGTTCACAGCAGCACTATTTACAAGGCCAAGACATGGAAACAACTTAAGTGTCCATCATCAGTTGAGTGGATAAAGAAGATGTGGTCCATATATACAATGGAACTTTACTCAGCCATAAAATAAAAAGAATGAAATAATGTCCTTTGCAGAAACATGGACAGACCTAGAGATTAACATACTAAGAAAAGCAAGTCAAACAAAGAAAGACAAATTTCACATGATATCATGTGGAACATAAAAAATGGTCCAAATGAACTTATTTACAAAACAGACTCATGTGGTTAACCAAAGGGGAAAGGAGGGAGGAGGGATAAATTAAGAGTTTGGGACTAACAGATATACACTACTATATATATAAAAGATATATAACAAGGACCTACTATAAAATAGATATACAACAAGGACCTACTGTACAGCCTAGGGAACTATATTTAATATCTTATAATAACCTATAATGAAAAAGAATCTAGAAAAGAATATGTATAAGCATATTTTCACATATATATGTATATATGTTCCTCTACCATTTAAAATCTTCCAGTGACTGTGCATAAACTGCATCTTGTAAAATGTATAGCTAGAACTCATATGCTTTGACTCAAGGTAAGGAAGAATTTTCTTAGAGTTGTCAGAAAATGAACAGATGGTCTATAGAAGTCTCCATCACTGAAATTTCGTAGCGAGAGAGAGGCTGCTCACTGGGCAGGGATGATCAAGATGGAGGACATTTTAAATCCTCTAATTGCAAGGGAAAATGCCCCAGCTCCAAAGCATAACTTTCAGGCTCTCCCTCAGCTTAGTGCCAGACTTTTGCCTCCCCTGTCTTCTCAGGATTAAAACTCTAGCCTTGTCAGATCAGACCATTATAACCATCCCTAGAATTCTTTCTACAGTTACTAGCCACTGTGTTTTTATTCAGACTCTTCATACCACCTGGAATACCTTTTCTCTTCATTTACAAGGCAGCCTGTCAAAACCACCCCACCCTCCAAAGCCTAGATCAAATGCCACCTCCTAAAGTCACAGCATCATAGAAAGTGAGAGCCAGAAGAGCCCACGGAGATCATCCAAACACCCTCCTCAGTTTACAGACAGCTCTCGCCCGCCCTCACCCCTCCAAACAACAATGACGGCTGCAAATTTAAGTGACGCAGCCAAGTCAGTGCTGGGACTGTGATTCAAACCCAGTCATCAGTACCGATTCCAAATTTCAATACATCAAAACCCTGTCTCTGGCTTGCCAAGTCTAGGAGAACTAAACAATTTTGCTGATGCTTCTTTGTTATAACACTTACCTATTTGCTTGGTATTGTGTTTGCATGAATATATGAAGATGGCTATATTACAGAGGAAAGAGCCCTCTATATTTGGAGTTATTCCTGAGCTTAAATCCCACTTATACCACTTACTACCTGTGTGACCACCTCCGTTTTCTTATCTCCTGGGTCTCAGTTCAAATGGCATCTTCCCAGACTCTCTCTACCATCTAGCTATTGTCACCAGCTCACTCAACCATTTTCCATTGCTTCTATCATATTCTGAAATTATGATATTTATTTATGTAGCTGAATACTAGATAATTTAAAAAACAAAACAATAAACAGAGTGACAGTAGGTAATACTATAATTTCAGGAGTCAGCAAATTTTTTTCTGTAAAGAGTTAGACAGTAAATACTTTGGGCTTTGTGAGCCATATGGTCTCTGTTGTGACTACTCAACTCTGACATTATAGCATGAGAGCTGCCATGGACAGTACATAAATGAATGAGTGAGGCTAGGTTTCAATAAAACAACTTACAGAAACAGGCAGATCAGATTTGGCCACAGGCCTTAAATTGTCAAGCCCTGGTTAACAGGAATAAGTTTCAAAAATCAAAAAGCCTTCATAAAATGAGTATCATAGTGATATTACACTTGAAAAATAGGACATCTCTTACACACAGCTGGTTTGACAGACCATAGTAAAATGGAAAAAGGCCTACTCTACAACCCAACACTTCTTCTCCCAGCTCTGTTTCCTAGAGACCATTCACACACATTTCTGAGGATTTACATACTGCGATATTCACAGAGGAGGAGAAGCACTGTATAAACATGCTGGATGGATAGATTAAATGAGGCATACTCATGACAAAATGCTATTCAGCAGGAAAAAGGAATAAGTTATGTTTAATACATCTTAATGTAGACAAATCAAGCAGTTTTGAGTTCTCTAGAAATACTCTAGGAAACAGCCTGTAGAGTATAACAATTAAAACTTATAATGCACACAAAATGATCCTACATATTGTTTATGGGTATATTATATATAAACATATGAAAACTAACTGAAAAAACAAAGTTCCTGGTACCTAATGGATGGTTGTGAATGGTAGTCACATGGGGGTCTATAGCTTTGTATTGTTTTATTATAAAAGTTTTAATTATTAGCTTACTGCTATTTATTATTAACTATAATTAATTCTGAGTGGTGAGGTTATTTTTCAATATATTAAACTTTTATATATAAAGTCGCTTCTTTAAACATAGGAAGCTCATTAGATGTACTTTTCATTTGTAATTCCTCAAGAGTTTCATACTCCTCATTTAGATTTTTAATTTGTTTTCCTATTTTCTAATTGCCTTTTGAAGCAAAATTACTTCCTCCTGTTGGGGGCTTGACTATAGCTCCTTAAAATATTGCTCAGTTCAGTTCAGTCGCTCAGTCATGTCCGACTCTTTGCGACCCCATGAATCACAGCACACGAGGCCTCCCTGTCCATCACCAACTCCCGGAGTTTACTCAGACTCATGTCCATCGAGTCAGTGATGCCATCCAGCCATCTCATCCTCTGTCGTCCCCTTCTCCTCCTGCCTCTAATCCCTCCCAGCGTCAGAGTCTTTTCCAATGAGTCAACTCTTCGCATGAGGTGGCCAAAGTATTGGAGTTTCAGCTTCAACATCAGTCCTTCCAATGAACACCCAGGACTGATCTCCTTCAGAATGGACTGGTTGGATCTCCTTGCAGTCCAAGGGACTCTCAAGAGTCTTCTCCAACACCACAGTTCAAAAGCATCAATTCTTTGGTGCTCAGCTTTCTTCACAGTCCAACTCTCACATCCATACATGACCACTGGAAAAACCATAGCCTTGACTAGACGGACCTTTGTTGGCAAAGTAATGTCTCTGCCTTTTAATATGCTATCTAGGTTGGTCATAACTTTCCTTCCAATGAGTAAGCATCTTTTAATTTCATGGCTAGCATCTAAGAAAAGGTCAATGTCTGATTAAACAGCATTTAGAGATTTTCCTCAAAAAACAAACAAAAAAAAAAATTTGAGCTAATAGATTTTAATGTACTGCACTTGAATCTGATAATAATGACAAGATAATGATAGCTAATCTCAGAGGAACCACATATTAGAAACCCAATTCTCCTCCATCTGAGTTCCAGAGAGTATGGCCTTGGACAGACGTGGTGTGAAGAAGTACATAAATTATTGTTTTACCTTGAAGGATGCCTCAGAGTTAAGATGACTATAAATTCCTTCCCTCTCTATCCCCTTAGTCCTGGGACTGGGGTTGGAGTTGGGGTTGGGGTTAGACTTAGATGAGACCACCTAACAAGAAAACTCTTCTGTCACAAAATTCCTTCCTGCTTCTTCTCCAGAACCACAAAGATTCATATGACACATTGTTTTCAAAGTAAAGGAGAAGGCACTGGACATGGCAGTGGGGCTGCTGAAAAGGACTCCATGTAGGGGAGGTGGTACATTACAAAAGCCAAGATCACCACAGTCTTTGGAATCAGATAGACCTGGTTCCCATACAGGAACAGTGGAGCTTCTTAGCACCATGTGAGCTGATTTTTCTCATCTGCAAGATAAGGATAATATGTGTACTAGCTCACAGTACACCCAGACCCAATCTGGGGCTTGAAAAGCGAGCTATTTGTTTTGCTGTGTGTGACAGTTTCCTTTTAGAGTTTAACTGCACAATATAACATATCTTGATTTATTTATTTATTTTAAAATAATGTGCAACAAATAGCTTGGTGACATAATTAGCCTTCCTACTAAGAAACTCAAATTAAGGCATATGATAACTACAAAGGCCTGTTTTCTATAATCTAAGTCATTCTAAATAAATGTTCAAACTCCTATCTAGTATAGGTTTGTTTATTTATTGTCAGCTATCTTCCCTGCATTGGTAATTGCTTTCTTCTGGCAGTAAGAAATTTATATGCCCTGTTTTGCCCAAATACTACAGTTCATGTACAATGAAAACATTAACTTTCCTATGATTCCTCTAATACCTAGGGGGAAGAACATGGGATGGGCCAAGGATAGAATTTCAGTTTCAATTTTACATCATCTGGCTATTGTCAGTTCAACTTTATTTCAATGAAAGAATTTGAGACACTTCTAAGGTTAACATTTATGAGCTCAAGTAGGAAAAAAAGAAAAAAAGGAGAGTTAATTTACTGGATTTGAAATACTCTATGGACATAATTTAGAACTACAATCTGTATGCTTTTTCTCAGCTGACTTACAGGATGAAAACAACAGTTTAAACTTTTCAAGTTTGATTTGTATCTATTTAAACATTTTATTAGTTTAGCTATCCATGCATTGTTCTTTGAGTGAGAAAAGCAATGTGAAAATTCTTACATATTTTAAGGCAGAGGTAATTAAAAGAGATTCTTAGCCAGATTCCTACTGAGGTCAACGCAAGCTTGGCCTAATTAAAGTTTATAGAACTTGGCCTGTATTATATTCAAAGAGCAGATATTATTTTCTTACAGTTGCAAGTTTGACATTGCTTAATTACAGTTTCAAACAAGGACATAAACAGGAAATAGAAAATACACTCTGTATTGCATGCCTATTATTTTGTCATTGATTTCCACTGACACTGAGGGCCATGAAAGCAAAACAATTGTTTACTAGTGTCCTCAGAGGCCTCTGCGAGTTCCAGTTACACAGACCTCCACAAAATGCAGTCCTGAGAGGTATAAACATACATTAATAAGAAAATGTCATTTTCAGAGTGAATGTAAAAGAAAATACTAGTATAGTTTTGTTTATTTATTGTCAGCTATCTTCCCTGAATTAGTAATTGCTTTCTCCTGGCAGTAAGAAATTTATATGCCCTGTTTTGCCCAAATATTACAGTTCATGTACAATGAAAACATTAACTTTCCTATGATTCCAACTTTGTATCTATTGCAGTTATATGACCAATGCATGATATTCACAGTTAGTTAAACCACTAGTTAACTAGTTCTTCACTGAACTGAGTACATGATGTAAAAACATTCATCACCAAGAACTGGAAAGGGAAGTGGCAGTTGTGGGGATGATGGTGAATCATCCAATGACAGCTTGGTATGACCACCCCCCGCCCTGTCCCTCGCAAAAAATTCAGAGGGATGGAAGGTTATCTAATTACCTACTTTTCTTGTCAGAATTATGCTCAGTTCATCACAGAGAAAGAAATTTTCCTTAAAAATTTCTAGTGAACGAGACAAGCTTTGGATTTATACAGATCCTAATAAAAATATTTTCAGTATAAAACTTCCTCTTCCATTTGTTACTCAATCAGTTAAAGATAAAACAAAGGCAGCCCTGGTCATAATTTGGGAATCTTCAAAGATTCTCTTCCTCAACCTCTACCTTCCTTAGTGACATTCTTGTTTTTCACCTCGCTCTGGTAGCCCAGTTGGTAAAGAATCTGCCTGCCAATGGAGGAGATGCAAGAGAGACGGGTTTGATCCCTGGGTTGGGAAGATCCCCTCGAGGAGGAGATGGCAATCCACGCCTGTATTCTTGACTGGAAAATTCCATGGACAGAGGAGCCTGGTGGACTACAGTCCATGGAATTGCAAAGAGTCACACATGACTGAGCACACACATGCACACACATGCATGCACACGCATGCAAGACATCTAACATTCCTTTCCAAAAGCAAGGATCTTGATAGTACCACTGTTTCATCTATGTTATAATACTTTGTCAATACACATCTAAAATTTCTCCTTACTTTAAACTCTAGGGTAAACTTCAGTTTCAGGAACCCTGAATGTGAAGCTGGAGAAGAGAGCAGAGAAGTCAGCCTCATCCGGTCTTGGGGAAATAATAATTTACACCAATCTTTAAAACTGAGAGGGAACACATTGAGTAAAACAGTTTCTTTATCATCTTAAATTGCTTCAAATAGGGCTGTGTCCTAGCCCTGAAATCATGAACAAATCTGAACAATTTGATGCCTATTTCAAATGGGTAGGACACAAGCCTGGTAACAGGAAATAAGATGATAAACATCCTTCCATCTGTGATGATATGACGTGGCTCTCCTGTTCCAGGAGTGGCCTCAAGGAGCAGCTAAACATACTGGCCAACAGTTACTGCCAGAAAGGACTTTTTATGTCAAAACCACAATAACTGTGTTTGGCAGACACCCTTCCACATCCACACAGGTAATGGTAAATAACTCTAGTCAGAAGATTAAGTCATCTGGTTATCTCAGGCACAGTGAACAAATACTCATCCTGACAGGCATTTCACAACAGGGTCATGCTGAAAGTTTACAGTTATGAGAGACGTTTTTATAGCAACAGGCAGAAGGTCAGTACTCCAACCTTGACAGTCATCCACACACCACTCTGTAATCCCTTGGCCTTCCAGTGTTCTTCTTCCTCCCAAAGTCTTTCCACTCTACCCTCCTGAAACCCAAGTCCATGACATACAAATTTTCCAACACATCTATTAGCTATTTACAGAACATGAGCCTGAGTTCACGGCTTCTGTCAATTTCCCAGACAAAGCTTGTGTCTACCAGCAGGATACAGGGCTGCATCCTAGGTCCCCAAAGCACATCTAGATTGTTACTGCTCAGCCCTGGGGCCCACTTCCTACTCCTCTGAAGCACACGCCATAAAGCACCAACATCTGCCACCATCAGACTGGGTTTTCTACCAGGTGACAGACCCTCATACACTGAAGATTCTGACACCTGTCTCCGACTCTTATTCTTAACCTCAAGTCCTACCCTCCATATAGATGATTACAGTCCATGTAAACATCCCACCTAGTATTCAAGATCCTCAACTATTTTACCATCTCTAAGGAAAAGACTGTCCCTCTCCTGTAGTTAAATAACCCAAGGTTATAGCCAAACTCCAGACTGTGACATCCAGATGAGTCCCATCTATGCAACTCTTTGACCAGAATCTACTGATCTCATTTATTTCCAGGTGCTCTTTCTCAGAAGCCACTGGATACTTCTCCTCAACCCAACCCATCAATGCTGGAGACCACAGAGCTCAGTTCTTAACTTTCTTTTTTTCTGTCTACATGATTTCATATAGAGATGAACCTTTGTTCACCTCTGCACACATGATTTCACGCAATACCAGGGTTTTAACTCTTACGGATATGTTGATAACTCCCAAATTCCTCACCCCCGAGTTCTAGACACATACCCAGTTGCCCTCCTGATATCCCTACCTGGAGGTAAAAAGGCCATTTCAAATTTAATGTGGCCAAAACAGAATCCCTGCTTTCCCCTGAAACTCTGTTCCTCTCCTATTTGTCTTCCTTTCTATAAATGCTATGACCATCAAGAAGCCGCTCAGGCTAAAAACCTGTGGACTTCTAGGTTTTCCTGATTATACAATTTCTTTCATTCCACATCCGTTCCATTCAGTGGCTAATTTTTCAACTGGTTACTGAGAGGCTCTACATGCTAGGCATTGCTTTCCTGGGGTACAGTAGTAAACGTTAAAAAAAAAAAAAACTCCCTTCCTGAAAGAGACATTTTAGTGAAGGGGGAATAATAAATACGCAGATAAATATATGGAGAGACTATCAGGTGGTACACATTCTAAAGAGAATGAAGCCAAGAAAGGTTTTAGGGAATGCTGGCAAAGCAGGCAGAGGCAGGTTTAAATACAGCAGTCAGAGAGGGAGGACACAGAAGGTGGGATTGCGAAGCTGTTTAAGCAGAAACTGAAGCGGTGAGGGAGCCAGTCATGAGACTGGAAGAGGAGAATTCCAGGGAAGGCTTCCAGAAAGCGAAGATCCTGAAGAGGCAGTGAGCCTGGCGCATTCAGCAAACAGGAAGAAGGCCAGTGTGCCTGGAGCACAGTGAACACAGAGCAGAAAGGAGGGCTGGAGAATGTAGAGCCTTCTAAGCCACTCACAGAGTCTAAGTTAAGGATGAGATGAGAGACCACTAGAAGGTTTTAAGCCAAAGAATGACTATGTTTTAAATGGCTCATCCTAGCTGCTATGTGGAGAGACTCATACCTCAGAAAGCAGCCTTGTGTACCAGTGAACTCCTGAGTCACAAAGGCAATGTCTCTAAGCCCATGGAGAGGCAGAAGGCTATGGGGGTATCTGTTCTTAGCAAGCAGGACGGACAACTGACCAGGAAGGAGATATATTCAATGCTTATGTAATGATTATTTAAAAAGGGAATGCAAAAGACCCAGATCATTGGCCTCCGTGGTCATCACATGCACTGTGCTGGCTTTGCCTGCTTTATGGTTTCTGTTCCTCCCGGCCCAGGTCAGCCAAAATGTTTTTTTTTTCAGTAATCATGTCTCTGTTCACCCTAGAAGTCAACAGCTTCACTGATTCCTGGTGACAGAAGCAGCCTGGCCAAGAAAGCAGAGACTCAGACATCAGTTCTCCCTGTACATCTCACAGAAGGAAAAACTGTTTATAAAAGTCCCTGGTTGAGGTGTGAATCAGAAAAAGTACAAGTACAGGTTAAGATAATTATCATTTGGGAAAATGATATAGGCACTGATAAACTTAACAGCTGATCAAGAAACATAAATGTAATCACGGATCCTTAGTTAGTAGGAACCACAAGAATAATATAGTCAAAGCTATGGTTTTCCCTGTAGTCATATATGGATGTGAGAAATGGACCATAAACAAGGCTGAGTGATGCAGAATCGATGCTTTCAAACTGTGGTGCTGGAGAAGACTCTTGAAGGTCCCCTGGACTGCAAGGAGAGCAAACCAGTCAATCCTAAAGAAAATCAATCTTGAATATTCATTGGAAAGACTGATGCTGAAACTGAAGCTCCAATACTTTGGCCACCTGATGCAAAGAGCTGACGTATTGGCAAAGACCCTGATTTTGGGAAAGGATGAAGTCAGGAGGAGAAGGGGCTGACAGAGGATGAAACGGTCGGATGGCCTCACTGATTCAATAAACATGAGTTTGAGCAAACTTTGGGAGATAGTGAAGGACAGAGAAAGAAGCCTGGCATGCTGCAGTCCATAGAACTGCAAAGTCAGACACGACTTGGCAACTGAACAACAACAAAACAAGAATAAAACAGATTTTTAAAATATTGAACCACTAGACCTACTCAGTGGAAGAGAATAAAGAGGTAAAGCATGACATACAGAATATGTCAGCAAAAATAACTCTAAACAGAATAATAATGATGCTAAACACAAATGGGAAAAACATATGAACCAAAATTAAAGAACTGTCAGATTTGAATAAAGATGATATTCAGCAAAACATTTTACAGATCCAAATGGTCTATCAAAAAGTTACAGAAAACTTGATTATAAAATATGTAAATACATATATTAGGCAAATCCAAATCCAAATAGCTAAAGCAGTCTATCTTAACCGAAGTTAAAAACAAAATCAAGGCAGAAAAGTAAAAGGGACAAAGAGGGACATTATATACTCAATAATCAATAAGACAAAATAATTATCAACATAAATGTATTTAACAATATAGCTTCAATGTATATAAAGCAACAAGTAACTGAACATGGAAAAAAGGAGGTTCATAAACAATGAGAAATGAATAATCAATCACACACCTCTCAGAAACTGATACAGCAAGCAAACAAAATATGCTCAGATACAGATTTGAATAACATGATTAACAATACAATTAAACTAGTAAATACATATAGACTTTTGTAACCAACAGAAACATACTCCTTTCAAACAGATATAACATTTATGAACTGACCATATACTAGACCTCAGAGGAGGCTTCCATTAAATTTTCCCCAAATCAATATCATATGATTTATGTTCAAAATCATATGATTTAAGTTCTCTAAAGATAATATAAAGAAGATTATGAATCAATGACAAGGGGCTAAAAAGATACTAAGATGAAATCATAAATCAGAAATAAGATAAAATTATAAAGAAATAAAGAGATACTTACTTAGAATCAAAGGGAGCTAAGTGTTTAACATAAGAAACTGGTAAAGAGACAACAAACAGGGAATGGGGGAGGGGAGGAAGAGAAGCAGGTATGAGAAGAGAAGTACAAGTATGACCAGAAAAACTGGAATAAAGACAAAAAGTTGAGAAAATAAATAGAACCAAATCCTAGTTCTTTTGAAAAGTTTTATAAAAAAGACACACCTCTGTCAAGACTAATCAGCAAAAATAAAAGTTGAAAAAGACAAAGAGAACACAAAATGAAAAGGGGGGGAAAACTACAAACAAAATATTTTTTTAATTATGAAATAACATTATAAAAGCTATTGGCAATAAATTTGAAATATATATAACATATATATAGTGCTTAAAACAGCCTAGTACTGAGATAAATGGGCGTAGTCATGTATTGCTGATGAGAATTTAAACAATCACAGGCAGCCATTCTGGGAAGTGTACTGGCAGGACATGCTAAAATCAATATTCATATGCCTAACATCCAACAATCCACTCCTGGCTACACACCCAGTGAAGGCTTCTCACATGTCTATAAGGATGTTCACTGCAGCACTGCTGTGATAATGGGAAACCGGAGGCCATGTGGGGGCCTTCACTGGGGAAAGGATAAGTAAAATAGAGTAAGAGTATAAGAGAGAATACAATGCAAGAATTAGAACTTGCAAACATATACCAGAGGTATGAGAAGTAAAAATAGATAGGCCTGAAAAATAATGTTGAGTAAAAATGGTAAGAAAATCTATAGAGATATAAGTTAAACATATACTGCATTACATATTTTGCAAGACTGTGATGGTCCTGGTATCTCTAAAATCAATTAGGTTTTACTCTCCTGGGATTTCTTAAATGAAAGGTATGACAATGGGAGTTCCTCATCAACTATATCTTAGAAGTGAAGTGAAAGTTGCTCAGTCATGTCTGACTCTTTGTGACCCCATGGACTATACAGTCCATGGAATTCTCTAGGCCAGAATACTGGAGTGGGTAGCCTTTCCCTTCTCCAGGGGATCTTCCCAACCCAAGGATTTTCTCAACCCAGGGATCGAACCCAGGTCTGCCGCACTGCAGACAGATTCTTCCATCAAACCCAGAGGTCCCATTATTTTTCCTCTATATAATGGTTTCCTCACCTCAGCAAAGCGAAGATTTGTTATAATTCACAAAAAGATCAAGATGCCATTATGATAAAAATGAGTAATGTGCTCTCTCAAATACAGTATGTTCAAAACTGAACTCCTAACCTTTCCCCCCGCAAACCTGCAGGTTTCCACATCTTAGCTAATAGGAACTCCTCTTCCATGGGAAAATCCTTGGAAACATCCTTGACTTCTCTTTTTTTCACACTGCATATATATTGAAGGCTCAGCTCAACAGTGGATTCTACTCTCCACGTGGAAAAACGTGGGCCACATATATGAAACACCCTGATACTGAGAATTAGCTTATCAGCCATATATTTATTACGCTACAAGTAAAACTTTCATGTACATGACATGTGTAAATAAATATAACACTCTCATCTGCCTCAGGGATTATCTGCCACAGCTCTTCACTGTGAATATAGAGTATAATGCTGATGAAACTGTGCTTCATCACTACTGATGCAACAAGGTAATAACCAATAAATCTATTATTTGCTCTTAGTAGTTAAATAACTTTCCTTCCTATATAATCACTAATTCTAATAACTTATTAAATAAGTTAACTCAATAAATCAGGCAAATCCAGAAAAGCAAATCATGATAAAAAAGCAAAGGTCATATAAAGTTTTCAAAGTCATATAAACTCTGAAGATCAGTGCATTAATATTTATAGCATTTGCTTTCAAAATTCACTTTTTCTTTATTTGTAAGTATTGCAAAGATAGAATCAAGAAAAAATGACAACAAACACTTCAGGAACACTTACTATGAACTAACATATTTTGCTGCATACTTTGTCTTTAGTTCACCTGGCTTCCTGGTGGCTCAGAGGGTAAAGCGTCTGCCTGCAATGCAGAAGACCCTGGTTCAATCCCTGGGTCCCATTATCTTTAGTTCAATGATATATGTGGTTGTTGTAAAAGCTTGAATGGAACTGTGTTCAAGTGATACTTGGTTGCCTAAACTTATTAAAATGCTACTCCTATGCCTCCTGTCCACATAATGGTACTTGACTTCTCTCAACAATCAACATCTAAATAAATTCATCAATCAAGTTATCCATAATAATCCAAGATAAATTTCAAGAAAAAAAGGATATACTGATAAGATGGAAATCATGTGACCTTAAATGCTCTAGTTTTATTCCTTATAAAATTAGAGCATTTAAGATATAAGGAAAAAGAGATGAAAAAGGAACAGAAATTAACCAGTAAAACATTCATTAAAAATTTTTCTCCTGAGAAGATCTTTTTACCTATGCAATAAAACAGAATTTCTGTTACAGAATATTCTCTAATTTTTTAAAACAATTTGAGAAGGGCATACCAGTTTTTTCTTTAATCTTTAATTTCATGAAGATTTTTCTTCATGACCATAAGTAAACAAAAACACAAATCAATAGTCCTTAATGTTCCAAAGAGTCTGATTAGTCCCAGAGGTTTATATTTTCTAAAGGGTGCTTTCACCAGAAGTGCTTCTCTTCATAAATCATTTAAAGGGAACCCTCTTGCTATTAATACTATCAAATTAATCCCCAAAGGTCAATTGCTTACACCCTAGGATACCTCTAATGACCTAGAAGGGATTATATAAAATGAACATCTACAATAATTTTCTGAATAGAACTCACTTTAATTTACATTAGTTTAAAAATAAACATTACCACTTCCAAGGAAGGTAGAATTAAACCGTTACCAAAAAGGTGTCTTAACAAAGGATGGCAAAGAAAAGTCACAGGTGCAAAGTGCTAACTGGGAATTTGTATGCTACAGCTCCAATTCACAGACTCAAATATTTTCTTGATTGTCTGTCTACAAGACACTGTGCAGTGTGCTGGGAGGGACACATGAGAAAACTAAATACCACACCAGCACTCAAGAAGCTCAAAATCTAATGAACTTCACTTATCCCTTTTGTATGTTATTAAAATTTGGCTCAAAACACCTGTCTCTCTCTGTTCATTGGCCCTAATTTCTCCTTAATGAAGGGATCATCTCAATAAGTGATGTGAGATAAAAATTGAGAACAGTAAAGTACAGGGATAAAATACTTGTGAAAGAAAAGGTCAGGGAAAATGGTACTGTATTACCTCAAAACTTATGGAGGAGAACCCTTAGGGAAGAAGCTCGGAAATTGAACACCCCCAAGAAGGCTTAATTCTCATATGGAAACTTGGTTAAGATACAAATCAACTCTGTTCAAAATCCTTACATGATCAGATATGAATTTATAGGCACAAAGAAAAGGGGGTGAAAAGATGTACACTGACTCATGAGTGTGTTACCTCAGTGAGATGGCATAGCAGGAGTGGAGGAGAGAAAATAACATCCTTATTTCTTGACTTGTTACAGTGAGTAAAAATTATTCTTCCAATTTAATAGGACACCCATGGTATGTGAATTAAATGAGATGGTACATGTAAACTTCTTAGCAAAGTGTCTGGTGCATAGTAATACTCAGTATGTGTCTTACATGAAAAAAACTGAAAACCTTCCAGTTCTCAGCTGGGAATTGTAGAAATGAGGCTGAAAATATAGGAAGGATACAACCCAGGGATGAGGTAAATGCAGTTTCCTCTCACTAATTTTTATAAAGAACCCTGACTAAGAACATAAGAATAATGTTTAGCAGTTATAACCCTATCGTCTAGACTAAGAAAAGGTTTAACATGGTCAAAAGCATTAAAAAAAAAAACATATCTTTAGCTAAATGTGATATAGGCGGTGAAATTCTGAAAGAATGAAAGTACTGACAGAGAGTTTTGCTTTTGTATGTAACCTGGTGCTATGGATTGAATTGCGTACTCCAAAAAACTATACTGAAGTCCTAACCCTCGGTTCCTATGAAAGTGACCTTACTTGGAAACAGGCTCTTTGAGAACATAAATAAGTTTTAGCTTCAGAAATGATTAACATCAATAGATAAACCCACACAAATAAAAGTCGAGGTCCTTAGTAATTTTAAAAGGATTCTGAGACCAAAAAGCTTGAGAACTAAGGGTTGATATTAGCATCTATTTTTAATTGAAAAAAATGGAATCAAACTATATCTATTATTACACCTTTCCTTATCACTTAACAATATATCTTAGACAGTAATGGTAAGAATAGCAACACTAACTGAGTACTTATTCTTTGTAAAGTCCTGTGCCAAGTGCCTTGCAGGAATTATTCCATTTAATTCTTATACCAATCCTATGAAGTAGGTACTCCACTAGCACCCTGGCTATCACTGATGCAGGTGATTGGAAGATCACCTTCTCAGAACTATGCATTAGCTATGCAACCTTGAACAAGCACCTACGTCAAGGGCTGTTATGAGCATTAAGTGATTCATATTTGTAAAGCACTTAAAATAATACCTAGAACATAATAAACACTGCAGATATGTTCATCAGCATTCAAACCTCTGAGTCTAAATGTCATTTTCCAGAGTTGTAGATGGAAATCAAAAAGAAGGCTTAGAACAGTCCAGGAAACACTTCAAATTTGGGAAGTTAGGAAGATGAGGAGAAACTAGCCAGGGAGACTGAGACTTCATGAGGACTAAGAAGCATGGTTTCCTAAAAGAAATAAAATGTTTTAATAAGCTTGTGATGACCTGTGTCAAATGAGAGGCCAGGATAGCGAAAGAGGTAGAGCTGCAGAGACAGGATGAAACAAGAGTCAGGGATAACAATGCAGAGGTCTGTTGAAAACTACCGAAAGGAAGAGAAACAGGTGCTAAGTCCAAGAGCCTGTGGTCAACTTTCAAAGGAGCTATACATTTTAGGGAAGAGGGGAAGATGATGATCTAGACCAAGGCAGGACCAAGGAAGACACTCCCCCACATTAGCCTTTATTTTGCCTCTCTCTTACCCCTCCAACTAGGTCCCCACCAAAATCTTTAAGTTCACTTACTCTTGACTCCCCAGATCCCTATTCAGTGAGTCCCATCTAAGACTCATTTCCCCAAACTAGCACAGTCCCAGGTCAGTCAAGGGTTCTAGTAGGAACTGATTAATCCCAGGGATGCTTTAGAGGCTTGTACCTACCACAGGGGAAACTCAGACTACGGATAAGCAGAGTAAATAAAAATTTGATGTCTGCCCCAAAACACATCTACTCACTTCAGGATTCTCCACATCAGCGGTTCTTAGTTGGGGACAAATGTCTAAAGATGGGGGAAGCAACAAGCGAGGGGGCAACTACTGCACCTAGTGGGTAGAGGCCAGGGATGCTGCTGACCATCCTACAATGCACAGGATGCACACAACGAAGACAGGTGGCCCCGAATGTCAATGCTGCCAAGGCTGGGAAACCCCACCCTAGACTCAGTGACCTGCGGCAAGATGAGCTTTAAGAAGGTTCTCTTATCTGGGCACACACTCCCATCCATACCAGGGGCCAGATGGAGCACGGCTTAGGGGCCAGACCAGTCAGTCTCATGAATTCCATTTCCAATCAACTCAAACAGGACCAGGGAAGTATAGAGGAAAAACCTGAGGTTAGCTCATTGGTAAAAGTTAAAAAGAGAAAATAAATGGTGTTATATATCAAATGTTAACATGAAAGACAAAATTCTTCTAAATGAAAACAAGCAAACAGACTTTGCTTTAAGTTAAGAAAGCAGAAAATACAACTCTTTTCACTTTGAATATTAAATAACACCTTATAGTGAAGCTCAAAAGCCACCATGCTCTCTTAGCTCTGCTTGCTGCCAAACACTCTTCAATAAGGAAGGTACTCTTGTATTCTTGACTGCAAAAGGAAGCTAATTAAAGTGGGTTTTTTTGAGAAAATATCCTGAGAGTTAAAAATAATTAATGTCTTGCTTTTAAAAAAGAAACCATGAATCTTGACATTCAGGAGCCTATGTTTTCTTTTCTCATCAGTAGTTCACTTAGAGGATCAATATTTGGATCCACTACCATCGACAGCCTTCCCAGAAATCCATTCACTCTCTTTCAGGATAAACCACTAATGAACAGTTTTTAACAGTTTTCCCTTTCTTAAGAGATTTCCAGAGAAATGTTTTAAAGAGTCTACTTTCTACATGGAAGGCATTTTGACTCTACCATTTCTGTTTCCACTTTAAAATCTGCTCTAGGAAAGTTTCAACTAATACATATGGGGTAGGATGACTGTGTCTTAATGAAAAATTAGGTCCTTCTGCCCTAATGCTTTATCAGGAGGGTGCCTGGAATCCAGTGTGCTGTTTTATCAAAGGAAGCTTTCCAGCAAGATGGCTCATGTGCACACTGTTAAAGGAGTACCCCCTCGGTGAAGTTCCTGTCTATGCATGACCCGTGACCCGAGAAGAGTCAGGACCGACCAACTGTCTCCTGCAGGGCTGGGGCCAGCTGCAGCTTCAACAGAGAGATGCTTCAATCTTCCCTCCTCCGCTTAGGGTTCCAGGAGCTTCTGAAGGAGAGAGTATTTTGGATATTTCTCTTCAAAACACATTTCTACCACGTCTGACAGTGTCCTTCACAGGACTGTTACAACACTGGGTCCCCTATCTACTGGATGTTCCAGAAACCCAGTCAAAAGACAACATGTATTGGTATTCTAATAATATGACAGATGATTTTTTAATAAAAGTAACGCAAGAAACATATATATATAAATATAGATATACACATGTATGTGTGTGTGTATATATATATATATTTATACACATATGACGGAGAAGGCAATGGCACCCCACTCCAGTACTCTTGCCTGGAAAATCCCATGGATGGAGGAGCCTGGTAGGCTGCAGTCCATGGGGTCACTAAGAGTCGGACATGACTGAGCGACTTCACTTTCACTTTTCACTTTCATGCATTGGAGAAGGAAATGGCAACCCACTCCAGTGTTCTTGCCTGGAGAATCCCAGGGATGGGGGAGCCTGGTGGGCTGCTATCTATGGGGTTGCACAGAGTTGGACATGACTGAAGCGACTTAGCAGCAGCAGCAGCAGCAGCAGCAGCAGCAGCAGCATACACATATGAAAAGAGAAAGACTGATTCATTTAAGGAAAGGAAATCAGAAATATCTCAAAATGCTCATCAGAGGAACAGTTCAGCAAATTTAAGACATATAATGGAAAAAAAGTCGGGCAAAAAAGGGAAGCATATCTATTGTAGGTCAGGTGTTTTCACATTATGTCACTTCATCACTCCCTCAATTAAGCTTTTAGATAAGAATCATTATCCCTGATTTACAGAAGACAAATGAAAAGCCCATGAAAGGGAAGAAAGCTGCCCTGAGTCACAAGGTTAATGAAGAGCGAATCTGAGATTCACTTGCAGGTTTTCTTACTCTCTGCCCAGCATTTATTTTATTGGATCCCAGATTTACTCCCCCCACCCCCGCCCCCTGCCCAAGATCTATTTGTAGACTATGTCAATAAATGGAATTACAAATATAAAATAATGTTAAACAAAAATTAAACCACAGTATAGATGTATTGGTTTTAATCATATGAAACTTTATATGTATATACTAAAAATTATGACAATCAGAATGAGGCTGATTGAAAAAAAACTGGAATTAAAATCATCTGAGGTTGTTTTTCCTATGAAGTTGCTTAAGCATATAATAAAGAAAATCACCAGAATCTATTCTTCAATGCATGCTTGTCCCAGGCTAATTAAGGTTAAGAAAAGGCAATAAATATAAAACGCCTTGTTAAAGGCTGAATGTGCCAGGGCCATTTTAATGTAGCTGGGCCACTTTCACATAGAGAAATACCCTATCCTTCATAAAATTCTCAGCTCTTTCAGTGACTGGCAGCGTTTCTTCACTCTATTAAAGGCTGGAATGCCTGCAAGTGAAAAAGCTTTGAGAGCAAGTCATGTCTCTACAGAAATCACCTTTTCTAAAATTTAGCACTTATACTATATAACAAACATTCTTTCAGTTCTTCCTTCAACAAAAAGAATTTAATCCTGGGAGGTTCCCTTTGCAGTGGCTTTGCCTAAGAAACATCTATCACCTTCAGTCAAGTTAAGAGTTATTTTGGAATCTCCCTCCTGTGTTCCTCTCTGCAGGTCTGGGGGCTATACTGCTGTTTAGTGGAGTAGCCAGAACCCAAGCCAGAAGCATGGGTCTCACTTGTGTCATCCCATTACGCTGTAACTTGCAGAAACAACCAGGGATGATCCTGAAGTGCAGACTCCCACTGCCAAAGAGTAACTGAGAATTTACATGAATAATACTGGTCCAGAGACAAACTGAGAAAGGGCTCACTGGGTTTACACAATCCTGTTCTCAACCCCAAAGCTGAGACCTGTGCAAGACACCACTTTTATTTTACCCCATGTTTCTTTTACTTTTATAATGGGCAGTTTACCTATGCCTCCTAATTAAGTAAGACAGTAAAGGAATGAAACGTTGACAAAGGCTTTCTGAGACTGTTTTTCAAAAGAAAATGGTTTATAAATACAATCCCCACTGGTGTCTGTTTCTTTATGAAAAGCATTTCTTACTATAAAAAAATAAAAAGTGGAAGTAAAAGTTCCTCCACTGGTTTCCCTTAAAACCACTGTTTTTATTTAAAGTTACATAATAATAACCTCCTTTGGTTCTCTTGTTTTAAAACTTTCACCTATTTCTTCTCTTAGTATGTTGACTACTATTAATAAAATGTCTTGATTCAAGAACCTAGGAAAATGCTTGAAATGACTCTAATAAGATTAGATCATGTTATTAAATTTGAGAGTAGCAATTTGAGCCATAGTTTATTCAAATCGTCCTAACAACTAAATACAAAAAATGTCAGTTAGCTAAAACGGCTGATCTCATTCTTGGCTTCCGGCTACAGCCCCAAAGGTCTAATAACAAGGATATTTCTTTAACAGGCTAGTCATTCTATTAAAAGTTTTGCATGTATTATCTCATTTAATCTTCACCACGATCCTAAGTAGTAATCATTATTATTAGTGTGTTGCTATTGCTAAAGTTATTGTTATTCCCATTTTATGGATGAGGAAATAGGGCACAAATAAGCTGAGTCACTTGTCCGAGATCACTCACTGACTAAGTTGTGAGGTAGAAGAGAAGCCCAGCCCCCATGGCAGCACCACACCATCAGCGGTACTATCTGCTGTGGTCTCACTCGGCGAGCTCCTCCTTCTCTAGGTCAGGTGCATTGCCACTACTCCCAAACACCGCTTCACACTCACATCTCTCATCATTTTCACTGCTTCTCTGGTCCTCCCGAGTCTTCTGGCACACATGGCTAGTCTTCTTTTGATGTAGACCAAGACATTGGTGTCTCGTCCTGAAGAGGGAGACATAAAACATGAAAACTTAAAAAAAAAAAAAAAAAAAAGCTTTCAGCTGAGCAGCAAAAAAAAAAAAAATACAGAAATACAGAGGCGTATTTTCCACGCCCTTGAAGGAAAACCTCAGAAAGAACAGTCTGCTTCTTTGACTTTTTCTTACTGGAGGAGCACTGACAACTTTGCTAATAGCAGAAGGTATACAGAGTGAAGTCGAAGTACTTAGCCTTCCAAGGTCAAAGCATGTGACTGATTATTAATCCATGCTTTTGAGTTAGGATATTGAATATTCGATAAATAAAATCATCTGCCACAAAGTGCTGGGAAAATGGACATATCCACATTGCATGCGGTTTACAAGCAAAAATTCCACATTCTTCTAGTGTGCATGCCTTTGGCAAAGATGCAAAGAGGTGAATCTCAGGTTGCATCCTGATGAACTATTATTTCTTTCCTTCTTGACAATAAGTCTAGAGAAGCCTCATCTTGAACTTCTGTTTTATATTATTCTTTCCCTAACACTAGTGACATCATAATCATCTCCAGGTCCCCAAAGCAGTCAATTTCAGATGGCAACATAACACATTCCAGATATGACAACAGACTATGCAACAAAATGAAAAACTACCCTAGTGTGAGAGAAAGTATTGACAAGCTAAATAGTTGTAATAATAGTCACCAAAATGGCTCTTAAAAAGCACATTAACAACTTCTCATCTTAATCTCTTTAATTATGTGTCTTTTTGGATATGTTTCCAGACCAGTGAGAACATGCATGTACTTAATCCTCAATAAAATTACCATGTTTTAGAAAAATATGACACACCTGTTATAGATTAAGTATATGTATAATACGCAGCTATTAAAAGATGTTAAGACCAAAGTCCTAACATTTCAAGTTTCAAACAATGAGAACAAGATGTGTGTTGAAAATTTGCCAGATACCTACCAATTATTTTAAAGATGTGATTATATTTTTGGATAGATTTGGGCAACAGGTTGAAAGGATTAATTTACAGAAGAAAAGAAATAAAGAAAATTTCTCAAGTTGTATTACAGATTTTGTAATTTTATGTATTAATCCTCATTTAGTTCACAAAACAGACATTTACTATATATGTCTACAAAATTCACGGTGTTATACATATTTTTTTTAAAAAGCAAGAGAGACATGATGATTAGAGAATTGATTAACATATACACTGTGCTTAGTTGCTCAGTCGTGTCCAACTCTTTGCGACCCCACAGACTGTTGCCCACCAGGATCCTCTGTCCATGGGGATTCTCCAGGCAAGAATACTGAAGTGAGTTGCCATGCCCTCCTCCAGGGGATCTTCTCAACCCAGGGACTGAACCCACATGTCCCCCATTGCAGGTGGATTCTTTACCGTCTAAGCCACAACATATACACTACTACAGAATAAAAATAAAAACCTGTGCATTTGAGGGGTTATGTGGACACACTTACATGTACACGGGCCACAATGCAAAGATCTCACTGTACCTTAGTCATAGGGACTCATGCACTCAGTTTCTGCACCAAATTCAGGCTTAACAATCAAACTTAATTTTATAATCTCAAATATGAAGGAGATACACTCCTACTCTCCAAGATGCAGGAGAGAGAAATGAGTTGAGAGAAATATCATTTTAAAGAAACACTTCCAAGTTTGGTTAGACAATGAAAACATTCTCTCTCACAAGGATCACTAAATTTCTTCTTAAACAACCAACAAACTGACAAGTCAAGGAGCTCAAGGAATTCCAGAAATGGCTTTGTTATCTTGTTTTTATACCATTCCCCCAAACATCACTGACTCTCAGTTTAGTGTACTAAAATGAAAGGTCTCATGTTAAAGAGTTGTGTTAAATATGGGAAGTCATCACTTTAAATATAAAAAATATAAATAATTAGGAATTTAGGGCTCTTCCTCCCTAGAAGCCAGCAACAGTGCTTCCTAAACAATAGCTACATACTGAGACAATCACCAATCGCTGTTAAATTCTTTAGCTGTCCTATTTCAATTCATGCTGTATAAGACCCATGAGATAAACCTCTTATAGCATTAACACTAATTTAAGTCCTGTTTGCCACCTAAGACTTAAAATTATGGGGCAGAGAAGCAACTGGTATATAGAACTGTGTAAGAATTATGAGGAGAAAAAAGGTTCACCATTAAAGGTTATTATCATTTATTTCTAGAGTTAAAAATCTATGGGGTGGAAAGAAAATATGAACAATACTGAAGCTATAATTTAATTATGTACTGTGCTCTTATGGACAAGAAAAATTAATAAAAACAAAGAAAGGCCAAAAACTTCATTTATTCTAAACTCGGAGAATCGTATTTTGTAACTGGCCTGAAAACTTGCTCTGACTAATCATGTTACAATTCTGATCCCCCAGCACATCAACCTGGAGGAGGAAACCTTACTGTGTTGGGCTTCATACTGGGATCCATGATGCTGCAGCTGCTGAGAACGCCGGTAACAGCCATCTCCAGCTTTCAGGGCCTGCTTAAACAGCTTCTCTGCTTCAGCAATGGTTGTTGCTTCTTCTTCAGCCAAGAGAATATAAGCAGTTGCACACCTGTCCATGCAGACAATAGCCACCATCAATTACAAATCCAGGGACATTGTAGTAGCTGTAGGAGTGCATGCAGAAGGGCAGGAGTTACACCAGAACATGCAGAGTGGCCAACTGGTTCATGCACCCCTGTTTGCAGTTGTTGACATAAAATAATGGTACAAAAGAAATGTCTGTGTTTTAGCTTGAAAGGGACGATGAGTAGTGTTAGGAGCATGGGGCTTACATATGGACTCTGCCCCTTATTAGTGTGTCCCTTTGGGCGAGTTATTACTCTGCCTGCCTGATGGAGAACATGGAATCTACTTGTTCACAGCATTGTTGTGAAGGTTAAGTAAGGTGATGCATGAAAAGTGCTCAGTACAGTAGTAGCCAGCATGTGGTACATGCTCAACAACGTCATTAACGATGGCAATGGTAATAGCTGTTGTTAAACATCTCCTTCTGACACTCAGTTAGAAATACCAGAAAGTTTACTTCTATTTACTACACACAGATTCTCTTTAGTCTTAGGATTTATTCAGAATGAGAAATTCATTAAACCAAGTAAGTTGTTTCACAAGCAGTGCTTCAGCACCTCATTACAGTTAGCACTGGTTTCCTATGTCAGAGAAGAAGCCTAGAAGAACCTACAGGTAGAGGTTATTTCAGAAGAGCTCAAAATTTGATTCAGCCTCAGTAGCAAGCAAGAGTTAAATTTCATACCTTTAACAATAATAGCTACCACCTGATGCTTACTATATATTAAGGACTGTACCAGGCACTTAACATATATCATCTCATTTAATCCTTTCAACAACCTCTAACGTAGAAAGTCAGAAAGGATAAATAGTCAACTAATGAACAAGGGGAACTCTTGAAAATTTAAACCTTCCAAATGGTAGAAGAACAACTCAACTGCCAAAGAAAGGGAATGTGATAAGGAAATGGTGAGGCCAGAGCAGACCACACAGGTCCTGATCTATAACATCCCTTGGCTTTCTCCACTGCCTCTCTCGTGGTCATTTCCCTATTTATCAGAGCCTCCATCAGACCACAAGAGAGAAAAACAGAAAGGGAAACCAAATGTTACTTCTACTATTCATAAACTAAAATAGCCAGCTAGGAAACGGAGGCTGAATTCATGAGTAATATGAGATTTGGGGTTACTCATTAACCTCAGCCTTGAGGAGGGGTCTTTTAATTCTTTAGCCAATCCCTCTAATTTCAGGCAGGACTGATCAATAGGGCTTTAAACTGAATGTGGTGAGGTAGGGAGGAAAAATGCCCAGGAAAAAAAAAGTTGTAAAACCAATTACTGTGGAAGGCAGCACACATGACTTGGAGAGAATAATCATGATGCTGAAACTGCCCAGTAACTCACTGGAGAAAATAAGTGGGTTGGGCAATCAGGAAGCAATACTTCATGCTTTAGGTGCTGACACATGAATATGGGTCCAGGGTTATAAAGTGAAAATTGAGATTATAATACTGAGTGGTAGACACAATATCAGAGGAATTAGCTATAAGATTACAGTTGGTGGGCTGGGAACTCAAGACAGGTTGGGGCTAGCTTGCTTGCTTTGTTTATTTATATTGCAAATAGCACTCTTAGGAGGAGAGGCAGAGTAGCACTACTGGCCAAGAAAGCATACATCTATGTGGAGACTCATGAATCTGGGGTAGAAACATGCTAAGAGTTTATGAGTGAAGGAGAAAGGAAAGAGCAGTAGAAGTGCTAATGGTTGGTGGGGACAGAACAGACTGCTCAGCTCAATGGGAGATAGAGATGATGTGTCCTTGTCACAACACAATACACATACAGAAGCAAGAAAGTATGGTGATGGGGGTGTCAACCATCCAGATATCTGCTAGAATATGTCTCATTTGGTTAGAAGGAGGGCACTTAACAGGTTCTTGACTTACTTTGGTAACAATTTTATCTCCCAGATGGTAGAGGAAGCAATTAGGGGAACTTCAACTCTGGACCTAATTCTGACCAAGAAGAAAAAAATAGTTGGTGAAATGAAAATTGATAGGAACATTCAGAGAGTTACTATGTCATTTCAGAGTTTAGGATAGTAAAAGAAGGTAAGGTGGACTTCAAAAAATTCAAAGAAAAGAGGCATGATTCAATGGCATGAGATGCAGAAGGCAAATGGTTTAAGAGGGTTGGTAGCTTCCAAATGTCTAATCACAACTGCAATCACAAATGATCCTCTCGGGAAGAAAAGAGGGGTGACAAGTAACCACTATGGCTGCACAGAGGTCGCTCACAAGATCATAGTTTTAAAGGACATGTAAAAAAAGATGGAAAGAAGGTATGTGATGAAGGGCTATAAGAGAGTGAAATGAGCTTATAAGAATGTCAGGAGAGCTGCAACTTCACATTAGCTGAAGCTCGCAAAACAAAATAAAGGCAAAACGAAAAATGCTAAAGACAACCATCTATTCCCTGTATTCATATTATGTTTAAGGCCCTGTAACCACCCCAACTTCTCCAAAACCATGACAATATAAATAAGGAAAAAAGACAAACAACACAACAACGTCAAAACGAGGAAAGTTTATAGTTAGTAGCAACAGATAGTAAAGAGAAAACAAAACTCTCTAACTCCTATTTTCTTCCTGGTTTCTCCATCAGGAAGAATGACTGTCAGACTGACAAAGGGAGAAGAAATTAAACTCTAAAATGAATTAAAAAGATGTAAGATAGCACATAACTGATCTATGCTAAATGAATTACTATACTGGGATGGGCAAATCCCAGAAAGCCAACAGATCTTGTAGGCAGCCCATGGAATTGCTCTCTGCGGATTGTTAAGAAATCACAAACAATGGAAAGGTACTAGAAGATGAAATGACAAATGTAGTAAAAATGTTCAAAAAGGGGAAGAAGGCAGACTTCCCAAACTACAGAACAATTTGGTTCTGATTTGGAAAGATATTCTAATGGATTATTAAAGGGATAGTTTCTAGGCATTTTGAAAAGAAAGTAGTGAATGCTGGAAGCTAGCTTAAATTCACTAAGAATAAATAAATCAGGCTGTGTTAACCTAATGTACTCTAATGGATTTACTGCACATTAAAGATCCATAGCTACAAGTAGTATCTCAAAATGCAGAAATACAGGCTGAATCATGGTGTAACTAGGTGGCTTAGTAATTGGTTGTACAATAAAACCCAAAGAACGATGGTTTGTGAAAACATGACTCTAGAGCGTGGTTTCTATATGTAGCGTCACAGGGTTCTTTCCCTGGTCCTGCCACTTTTATCAGAAACATGGATAACACATAGAACGTAGGCATATCAAATTTACAGATGACAAGAAACTGGAAAATAAATATGTTGCATGACAGAATCAGAAACCAAATAGATCAACAGGTTACACTGGCAGGATTTCCAACTCTCAAGTGAATCTTTTCACTAAGACCTCTGAAGATTCTGTAACCTTCTTCAGAAAAATCATAAAATAGTTTAACAATGACCACTTGGCAGGGAGAGTGCTGAGGTGATTCAAGCACCAGATGGGTGTTTGAGTTACATGACCTTTAAGGCCTCTGCCAACCCTGAGCTTTTATGACTCCAGTTTTAAGAATCTCTCATTTTCTGAGATCTCCAGACAAGAGTTTCCAGCCTTCCTTGGTGACCCACAGAATGTTTAACAACACTAAGGACATCATTTCCTCCTTGTCTTGACCTTGTAATATTTTTAAAGTGTAATTTCTTCACTTTATGTTTTTACTATGTTTCCTCCCCAGTAGAAGTTCTACCTAGAAAATCTGATGGCACAAATGAGCACTGTATGTCTGGAAAAATGTCCCTGTCATAATGTGTTAGGTATGAAAGCACTGTATTTATTTTATGTCCACACAGTATTCCACAGCTAGCCCTTAAATGATTTAATTTAGGACCATAGCAAAGCCACTAAATTTTTCTCTAAAATGACTAAAACTACCTTCACATGGATGTCCTTTAAATTTTTTTTAAATAAAATAATGCCCCCAAAATAATCCTCAAATTCAAATACATAGTTTAGTGTAAGTATCCCATGAATGGCAACTGAAAACATTCAGCAAAGCAAGATTTCCCCCCACTTACTCATTTATCTCTAAGGCTTCGTGGGCAGCAGAAATCCTAGCTTGGGGGTTTCTCTCTCTCCAGGCTTTCTGCATTACTATTTTAGAAAAAGAGAGAAGAAGTCAATATATATGCTCAGGAAGATTCAGTACAAGAGCTAAATTAATAGCTTTTTTTGAATTACAAAAGAAGAGTTCACTTACCAAGTGGGTTAGCCCAAAACTCTAAAGTCAAACAAATACATTCGAATTTGCTATTCCATTGTCCTTCAACAGCTGATTAAAAATCTTTCTTAGGCTCATAAAACTAGAGACCTAGTATCTTATATACTAACCCATAGTCTATAATCATAGAGACTTAATTAAGATTTCTTAATCTGGGAGACATGACCTTTCATTCTGTCTCAACCAAAGATTTAGTTAGCTTCATATAAGATCTATATTTCTTAATATAGAAAGTAAATTTAAAGTAAGTAAATCCAACTTTGGTATACGTTTTAAAAATAACATTTTCAATTATAATGAGGGAACTCATGTCTGCAATAACACTTCATGGCAATAAAGCTTTATTTAAGTAGCAACTTTCTGCGTCTTACTGGTCAATCTCCAATTTAATATTTTATTCATCAGGGTTTTTGTAGAGCAGACATTCTAAAAGTAGTAACTTTGATCTCTAAAACAAACAAAAAGCCCTCCCACTCAGTAACTATCTAAAGGATTTTCCATACTTGCATCTGCAGGACGCAGATGGTCCGAGTCACAGGTAAAGAAGGTCTGATGGTCCTGGGCAGAGAGATTCATGTCATAGTAAGTCAGAGGCTCTCGTCCAGTCACCCAAGTGTACCTGTAAAAGAGAAGTAAAATGATCAGACACTTCTGAGAGAGGAAAGCAAGACCTACAAAATACTAAGCTGCATAGGTGTTGAACTATAACCCATTAACTAAGTACTACTGCCAATAAATTAAAAACAAAATAATCATGCTAGTCTCCTTTTAGGAAGTATATCAGCAGAAAAACAGTTTAAAAATTCTGCTATATTTTTGTCTTAAAATTTTAGTAGCACTAGCTAATGAAAACCTTCCCTAATTAGTATTATGCATAGAGATTTCCCCAAAGCTATGAAAATTCTGATTTGCCTACTTACTCTACAAAATTAAATTCTAACATTACTTCTGGGGCATCTTTATAACCATGTTCCAGGTAAGCTACAAAATATTTTGACTTTATAATATATAATGAAAAAATAACTGTAATAGAAAAATCTCTAAAAACAACAGGTTTGTATGTTATCCTAAGTTCAAAGCTAAAATATTTATAAAACAGAAAAATCAAAATATTTGAGCATCAAAAAATGGAAGCACTAAACAGACTGTTTTAAATGACCCCTAAATGAACCTGCAAAAACATCTACTGCTGTCTTTGCCCTCTGAACTAGACCCATTAATTTTCCAAGCTGGCAAAATGCTTACCGATTATATTCAGCACCCCTAAATAAATTAAGTGGATTTCGCCATACTTTGCATTCTGCAACAAAGAGAATGTGAAAATGTTACACATAAGTTCAGAGACACTACAAGCTAATTAATTCAGCAAAACACCCTTCCTGGCCATTTGATAAGATAATTTTATTCTCTATCTTCTACATGGGAAGCAATGTGGAAAAACTCTGGGTAGTTAATCAGGAAATGTAGCTTAGGCACCAGGACTTCGGAAAGTTTCACTTAATCTCTCTGGACTGAAGTTTCCTCATTTGTTAAATCAAGGCACATGCCAAAATCAGCTAGTTCATTACTTCCATAGTCACTTCAAGAGATCCAAATACATTCTATAAATTTATTTCTAAATGATAGGTAGTGGCAAAACTACTTTCTATAACTCTAAAATATATCTTACAGTGTCTATCTATGTAACAAGCTAAATTTAAGCTCCAGAGTACAATGTGCAAAGAACCTCAGGCTCTTAATTAGGGCCTATTCTAATATTGATTTTGTGATAATTCACCAGGTTGCTTTTATACTGCTGGAAAGGAGTGGCAAGAAAATTAATACTAAAGCTACCATCACTATAGGGAGAAATGTTATGAAAAAAATTGTTTTCAAATACTTTACCATGGTTTACTTATGCAGAAACAGGTAATTAATCATCATACTAATATCATAATGATAACATGTACTAATAGATTATATATTTTGTTATACAAGAACCACAGGCAGAACCATAGGACTTTAATTTAGAAAAGTAAACCATTAGCTTTTTAAGACAGTTATAGTAAATGTGTGACTAATAAGCTGCAATTCTTTTAAAATAGTCTATGAATAAGACTTTCTACTGATTCAGAATGCTATTAATATTTCTTTGGATGAATAATTTTTTATTAGAAAATAAAATCAGTTAACAGTATTTAAAAACCCATGTGTGCTGTCAGCCAAAAAAACACACCCAAAGACAAAGAGACACAAAAGTGAGCAATTATTGCAGAAACTGAAAGAACATTAAAGGCCATGAATGATTCATTAAGACTCTACCCTCAGTCCTGTTACATTCAATATCATCCATCCATTCATTCACCTATCCATCCATCCAATATATGAATACATTAACTGAGCACCCAGTGGGTCAAACAAATGCATAAGCCATGGGTTACAGTACAGCGTGAAAATGGGGGAAAACATAAAGCACTACGGGAACACCGTGTGCAATCTCAATACATTTTTTAAAAACAGCGAATGAAAGGTGTATACATAACAGGAAGTCGTGTCCTTATTTAAAAAAAATAAATTTATCTTTAAATTAGGGCAAGATCCCACCTGAAATTTACTTTATGTTTGGAAACAATGGTCCTAAATTTTTTGTCACTTAGCTTAACTTGCCATTTAAGAAATGATCTTTGCTAAGTTAGTTTAGCATTATTGAATTTTGTTCTTGAGAAACTGAAATTCAATGGCTGTCATTTCATATGAAACTAATTAGAAAGTTACACTTCCCTTAAGTAAATAGTTTTTTTCCAGACATGAAGCTCCTTAGTGGGGTCACTAACGTACTTCAAATTATGGCTTGAAACAACTGGTGAGCCAAACAACCATGATCTCAGTACTTATAGCTTCTACAGCTCTGAGGTCCCCACAGCTCCCAATCCCTCCTAAGATGATGTCTTTTAAGATTCCAAATGCTCTTCTTAAATCTTCTGAAAGCTTCATGAATATTACAAGGTTTGTATTTAACATATAATAAACAGGCATACAAATCTGTATTCAATGATGGTCATTTCTAACATTATTTACAATAAATAGGGACATTTGTAGAAGCCTCTCCCCTAACAAATTTCATCTGAAATATCAGTAAAAAAGTTATGGCAAAAATTTTGCCTCCATCAAAGACATGATATTGCCTGGAAGGATAAGTGCTATTCAAATATCAGTTGACAAATTATAAAGAAAATTATCTTTCATTAAAATTTTAACTCTATTATGCATTTGATGCAAATGAAATTATTTCTAAATAAAAATAACCCCAAAGAGAAAGGGTGTGTATAATTAAAGCTTAGCAGTATTTAAAGATGCCATCTTTATTTAGGAAGTGCCAAGATATAGCCAGCAGGGGGTGCTGCAAACATTTTGAAATATTGTTTTTATGACTTCAAGAGTACCTGTGGTGGATTCATTTCGATATTTGGCAAAACTAATACAATTATGTAAAGTTTAAAAATAAAATAAAATTTAAAAAAAATCATTGTTACTATTAGTGTCATACATATGGTCTGTATGCAGTTTCTTCAGCTACTTCTAAAACTTAGAAATGAGTATATGAGCAACTGTAACAGATGTTAAATGTTCTGAATGAGAACAAACGTGATGAGGAAATATATAAGAAATGTCTTCATGAGCTGTATCCTTCAAGTTGAGGGTGTGGAGAAGGTACAATTTTCTTTTAAGAAATAAACAATCTATAGGTTTAATATGAACACGTGTAAAATTTCTCTTCAAATTAGCTTAGAGCTACATTCATTTCTTCTTTGCCGCTATGTTTCATGATTTTATCTTTACTACAAAAACTCTCTTTTCTGGAATCATTCTAGGGAACATACCCCATAAATTTCTGATGTTTTCATGATATAGACAAAGGTTGTAAATGCCAAAATTATCATAATATGAAGATTTAAGTCAAGAAATTAAACTCAGGTCTTCAGTGGATAAAAGCTTTTCTTTATGAGGCCTACTTTCTTATCTTGTATCTTTGGGAAATAAATTTCTTATTTACATCTGAATTAAAATTTTACCTCCAAAAGG
Source organism: Bison bison bison (assembly GCF_000754665.1). Taxonomy (NCBI): domain Eukaryota; kingdom Metazoa; phylum Chordata; class Mammalia; order Artiodactyla; family Bovidae; genus Bison; species Bison bison. Next base: position 12,395,526 of record NW_011495076.1, on the reverse strand, counting down.
TATTTGCATTATCCATCAATATCAACAATTCTAGTGCTCTTTAGAAGCACTAAAGCTTGACTGGGACTCATCAAGGGCTTGCTAACATCATTAATAGTTGAAAATATGTCCCTGATATACTTAACCATGCCCTCTCTGGTTCCATCTGTACCAACTCACAGAGAAGTCTCCACCTACAACTGCTGACTGAAATGTTCAGACCTCACCAAGCAAGCTAGAATGCAATTCAAGAGAAAGAAAATCACTAAATATTGGGAAAGCACTTGTTTAGTTCCCGAAGTCTGGAGAAAAGATTCCATTCATCCATAGGATGATAATAAATTTCTGGGTGAGAGATAAAGAACATAAAAAATAATGCCTACTACTTTCAAGGACTTATAAAATGCTCAAATCTTTTTTTCAGTCTTCCCGCTCACCATTCCCTACCACAACTTTCCATCTCAGCGGATACTTATTTCCTGTCTTCTCATATCCACCCCCAAACATGCCCC
>NW_011495076.1:12376622-12394935 GCF_000754665.1 Bison bison bison | reverse complement strand
GCCCGCCCCCCCCAAAAAAAAAGATACATTTTATGATCTGCTAAGTCGCTTCAGTCCTGTCTGACTCTGTGTGACCCCAGAGACCGAAGCCCACTAGACTTCCCCGTCCCTGGGATTCTCCAGGCAAGAACACTGGAGTGGGTTGCCATTTCCTTCTCCAGTGCATGAAAGTGAAAAGTGAAAGTGAAGTTGCTCAGTCCTGTCTGACTCTTCACAACCCCATGGACTGCAGCTTACCAGGCTCCTCAGCCCATAGGATTTTCCAGGCAAGAGTACTGGAGTGGGGTGCCATTGCCTTCTCCATTTTATGACCTAGACACACTTATACATTGGTAGAAAAAGAACAAGATACTTAACTACTATCTGGTATCCATATGAAGAAGTTCTTATAAAAGGAGTAAATATACTGAGAGAACATGATCACAGTCCTCAAGTAAAAAGAGAACTTAATTCTTGGGAAAAACCAAAAGACTCTAAAGTCATAGGGCTTTTTATCATCATATGGAAGAAAATATTTTTCTATATCCAATTTTTTTAACTCTGGAAACTTTTTTCTCCTAAAATTAAAATATAGACATAGAAAGAATCCCCACTCCTAGGACTTTCAAATACAACTAATTTATAGTCTAGGAAGATGTACTATACTAAAATTTACCACCTCATCCCTGGATCCAAAATGTAATGATGACAGTAATACTATTATAGTACAAATGGCAACAATAGCAACTTTGTCATAGCTATAAGCCTGATTTTCATTGAGCCTTTCAATAAAAAAGCTTAAAGCTCAAGTCATCTATATTCCTTACATAAGCTAGTGAGGGTCACAGAGTAGGTCCTTTTTATACAAGTAAAGGGTAAAGCATAAAGGGTAAAAGCTACATAATTTCCCCAAGGAAAAGTAAGTGAGATTATGGCCTGGTATCCAGCCTGCCTAACAATTACCTACAATATACAACAGACCTGTTACCCTGCAACATCATATTTTAAAAATCCTGTGACTTTATCAATTACTTTTTCTACTAGAGAAACAGTTTTGGAAGTCCTCTAGGGAAATATTAGGCACTTGAAAATAATACTTTAAAATATTTTAGTTCCAAAGTACAATGGAGAAGGGCTCTAAATAATGTTCCATCAGATATATTATGACAATCAAGATTAACCTCAAGTTAGTCAATTTCTAACATGTGATTCTGCATTTATTTATTAGCTCTGCTATATCAGAAATGAATACTCAGTGAATACAAGCCCATCTTAAGCAATCATTAAGAGTAACAAAATATCCATTTTCTTAAATAATTAAGCTTTAATTGTTTTCATAACTTTTTGAAATAATTATTTTGAAAAGAATACTAGAAGTAAAGGCACAAAGTATTAATAATATATAGGTAGCATTCAATTCAACAAATATATTACCCTTTCAAATTCTTTTATGGAATGAGAAAGGTGCAAATAATTATGAGTTTTAAGATCATTTTTATTGACCTGCTTTATTCAAGACAGTGTATAACTTTCTTCAAGAATATTGCTAAAATGGCTAACCTCTGTGTCTCTCATACATTTATCATTGGTCATTTCTGATCTAAGTCAATCAATTCTATAAAATAATATGAAGACCATAAAATATTTAATAAGTAAATATTCACCAGGGGCCAAACAGGTTTTTGAGGAATTTTCACCAGTCAAATGGAGAGCTAATCTATCCTAGAACACACATTTTTAATGGCAAAAGACTTTAAAAGATGTAATAAGCATTGCCTAAGAGAATCATTTTCAACACTTAATAGATTTTGGCAAGTATAAACTGAGTTTCCCCTGATTGAGGTTATTAAAGAGCAATTCTAAAGGCTCTGGACATATAGCAACTTGAAATTTTGCTAATGGATATATTTGAAATGCAAGCTCTGAAAGGCCTGGTCTTAAGATATATATTTACAATCTATGAGTTTCTTCATCTCCATTGCTTTTCTTTAATTTGTTACCTGTATTAAACCAGTGCTTGAATTGCCTATACTGATATAATGAACCTTAATTAAGAATTCCAGGTGAAATTCTTAGTAAAAGTTTTATATAAAAATGGATATGATATGGGCTTCCCTAATGGCTCAGTAGTAAAGAATCCACCTGCCAATGCAAGAGATACAGGTTCAATCCCTGCGTCGGGAAAACCCCCTGGAAAAGGAAATGGCAATCCAATCCAGTGTTCTTGTCTGGAGAATCCCATGGACAAAGGAGCCTGGCGGGTTACAGTCCATAGAGTCAAAAAAGATATGATATACATTTATCTTAAAGTGAGAGTAAAATGAGATGACTTACAACATTATGCCAAATGACTATAACCAGAGTTTGTCTAAAGATCCAGTTCTATGCAAGAGGCTATTAACATGTCTCAGAGAATTTAATTTTTGGAGAAGGAAATGGCATCCCACTCCAGTGTTCTTGCCTGGAGAATCCCATGGATGGAGAAGCCTGGTAGGCTGCAGTCCATGGGTTCGCACAGAGTCGGACACAACTGAAACGACTTAGCAGCAGCAGAGAATTTACACTTGACTTTGGCAAGGATAATTCTTAAGTGATGGAGCACCCTGCACTTTTGTAAATATCTTGAAGAAGATGAACACTGCAAACCTTTGTCTTTGAGGCATCTTATTTGAGAACAGGGCAAATTATCAAACAGATATTCCCATAAACCCAAATTCAGAATGTTCTTAGACCCTGAGAATCCCTTGCCTTAAGATAGGAGAAGGTGGACACATTTTAAATCCCTATGCATCATCAATTCATAAGTTAAGCCGAATTAAGCAATGGCAGCAAGAGTAAGTGTAAATACACACTGGATGCCATTAATAATTTTTATATTGATTGCATGTTAAAATGAAAATATTTAGACATATTTGTTTAAAGAAAATACACATTTCACTTGTACATTTTTATTATTCTGATTATTAAAATGCTAAAATTACACTTGTAGTTAGCATTATATTTCCAAGAGACAGTGCTCACTTAGAGATTTAGTTGCGTATGTAGTTTTGTGCAGCTAGGTCATTTGGAAAAAGGATGAAAGTAAACCATCTGAATTATTCAAAAGAACATGCCAAATCATGAAAGAGGAGACAGGAATAAATATATTCAGCTTTCCTTTGTATAATTCTGATCACAGGTTATTAATTGTGTTATTAGATGTAATGAATTTTTAAAAATTGCAACAGGAAACATGGTAATGTGGAAAATACATCAGCAGGGTTTATCAGAAATTGTGTATTTGTGACAAAAAAAGCCATTTAGCTCCCAAATAAATTGAGACAAGTGAAATGTTCACAAATGCTAACCTAAGCCAAACAATCAGAAATTTGGCTAGATTAAGAAGCTGTATTATTAATTACACATTTCTGCTCTGGTCCATAAACAAAGATCACTACAAATTTTGAGAGGATTTGCACTTGGGCCAATTTACACAGATCCAAATGTTAAACAGCATATGAACAGTCTGTCCTATAACAATCACTTCCCATTTCTCCACTGCAAATTATTCTTAGTAGGCCAGGTCTTTCAGCTTTTAATAAAACAAATGATTCTTTAAGGAAAGAGCTATACTATGAGTTTTCATATAGTCCAATGCTTATATAAGTCCTATTCTCTGTTTTAGCTTTTTCAATGATTTTTTCAAATAAGGAATACTATTTAACTGCCTTTGCCAATGTTCATGGGACTTAGTTAGCCATGTTTATTTCATGTAATATTCAGCCAAGAAACATCTTGTGATGATTCTTTTATTAAAGCAATAGTAATTTTGTTATTAAGGCAGTATAAATTTTGAAACAAATTCCTCCATTTTAATAAAATATATTAATTACTCTCAGCTTTGGATCTTCTTTTTCCTTTATACTTAACTGAAACCAGACAATGAAGTAGACAATGATTAAGGGTAAAGATATAGAGAGACAACATACTTTTATACAATAGCATTTTTCTTGTTCAAAAATAAAAATCACAACAAGAAAAGAGACATGAGAAATGGTATTAGTCCCATGTTATCTGGCATTTCCATAACAACATTTATGTGTGTTGAGCTGAGTTAGTGAAATAGTAGAAACCCAAATGTCAAGGAGAAGTGGTCTGAGGGAGCCCTAAACATACTAGGAGAAAGTAATATCTGTTTTCCTAAATGTAATTATTTGAATACTGTTATGAAATCAAATCATAGATGCTGTATCTGTTATAGGAGATGAATAGAAATATTGAATGCATAGTAGTAGACATTCAGCCAATACTAGAGGAAGAGAATAAATAATAATACTCAAAAGCTCAATATTAGTGAGGTAAAAACTCAGTACAATTAAAACTGGGAATTTCCATGATCATTATTGTAGAATATATTTTTACAAAGGACTGTAATTTTCCCTTTAAAAGCTGCTACTAAGCTTCCCTTTACAAGCACTAAGAGTAGCATCAAGATTTATATAATGCATAAGATTTGTTCCAGGCACCCACAGAGAGAGAGAGAGAGAGAGAGAGAGAGAGCAAAGTAACAGTGACAATAAGGAGAGTATAAACTCTGTCACATTAAGGAATGATGTCAAGAGATTTAAATTAGGTAGAAAGAATTTTAATGAAAATAAAAACACATTCACAATAAAAATGTCCTTAAATGAGGCTGCTTTCTGTAAATCTATTAATTTTCTACAATGTTCTGTGTCATCCGAAGACTACAGTAACTTGGGTCAGGCAGGGTACATTTAACCTGCAGGGTCTTCCAACAGATGCAAAGTGATGGTGATTATCCACACTGCTTATGTGACAATGACTGCGGGATCAAGATTCCTCACTAGAATAATATGCCACCCATGTAAGAATAGTCGGTCAACGTGGTATTTTACTTTGCTCAGATCTCTTTCTGTTTCTTTCACAAAATGGATGAGTTTATAAAGTCCCAGACAATTTTGTTACCTCAGTGGTACCATCTCTCACACATGTACCCTTTAGAATGAAATAAATATGTACCCAGAGGTGCCCATTACCATGGTGGGCTGGCAAAGGGTATATTATTAATAAAAGATCATTGAATCAACATCAGATATTATATATACATGTATATATATATATATATATGTACATGTGTGTGTGTGCGTGTGTATGTGCTGTGTGCTCAGTTGCTCATTCATGTCTGACTCTTTGTGATCTCATGAACTACAGGCCACTGGGCTCCTCTGTCCATGAGATTTCCCTGGCAAGAATAGTGGAGTGAGTTGCCATGCCCTCCTCCAGGGGATCTTCCCAAGCCAAGGATCGAACTCGAGCCTCTTGCATCTCCAGCATTGGCAGGCAGGTTCTTTACCACACAGCCACCTGGGAAGCCCACATACATATATACATATAGTTGTTGTTTACTCCTGAGTCGTGTCTGACTCTTTTGCAACCCCCTGAACTGTAGCCCACCAGGTTCCTCTGTTCATGGGATTTTCCAGGCAAGAATATTGTAGTGGGTTGCCATCTCCTTCTGCATACACACACACACACACACACACACACACAATGCTCATTGATGCCTATCACCTGGCTAGACAGTTATGAAATATTGAATGAGTTATTTTAGGGAGGAAAGAAAAAAAGATCTAACTTAGTTCTTTTATCTCTTCTTCAACCTTCAAGTCTCAGAACTGGTACCATCTCCTTCAAGAAGCAAACTTCTTCCCCTAGTTTGGATTGGGAACCCCTCCTTTGTACTCCATAGTGTTGCATGTTTCCCTCATATGATCATAGCACTGAACACTGTTTCCTTCAACAGACACAAGAGTTCGATGGGGGCAAGGACTCTGGCATTATTTTTAAACCAGGCCAGGTTCACATTAGAGATTTGGGAAATGTTTATTGAATTGATAAAGAGACCAATCTAGGAAATTATATTCATCCCTCTTCTTTTATGAGGGGAGAAATTACAGGCCTTGTATGTCCTCATTCTTTCATCTACCGAGTTTCAATGATAAAGTAGAGACTATTCAAAATGCTAGAGATACCATGATTAAGAAGGAAGGTTAAAAAATTCATTATAATTTAGTAAATGTTGCTAAAAGTAAACATATTATGAGTCAACAAAGGTGTAGACATAGTGCACAGCCTCTCAGAGAGGGTTTCCCTGGAGGTAGCATTTGAGTTGGGTTGTGTGGCTCAGTGGTAAAGAATCCACCTACCAATGAAGGAGACGTGGGTTCAATCCCTGGATCGGGAAGATCCCCTGGAGGAGGAAATGGCAGCCCACTCCAGTATTCTTGCCTAGAGAATCCCATGGACAGAGGAGCCTGGCAGGCTACAGTCCAGCAAAGAGTCAGAAGCGACTGAGCACAGCACATGTGAAAGATAAGCAAGCACAGAAAGAGGGCAAACAGGCTTCTGGGCAGAGGGTTGTGAGAAAAAAAGGCATGTTCAAAAAATGAAAAGGACGGGGAAAAGACTGTGACAGAATTCAAGACTGGCAACAGAGAAGCAGCTTGCGTGAGGGCTCAGTTGCTTCAGTTGTGTCTGACTCTGCAACCCCATGGACTGTAGCCCACCAGACTCCTCTGTTCATGGGATTCTCCAGGCAAGAATACAGCAGTGTGTTGCCATTTCCTTCTCCAGGGAAATATGCCCAACGCAGGGACTGAACCCAGGTCCCCTGCATTGCAGGCAGCTTCTTTACCAACTGAGCCACCAGGGAAGAAAAAGTCAAATTAAACAAGATACCTATTTCCTTTACCTGGGATGCTTACATTCAACTTCTCTGGCAGAAGTTGTCAACTCCTTGGGAAAATAAATTGCATTTTTCTTTGAAGTCTAATATTTAAATAACAACATTCTTACTGTTTTATAGTGATAATAATGTAGTAAAAGTAAGTAAATATTGCAAACTAAAGGACTTTCCATACCTGAGACACTTTGCCTGTTGGAATCTGAGTCCCCGTTACTGGAATTAGAATTGTTGGAGGAATTGTTGTCAACCCCTCCCAGAAGGGGGCGCAAGTGGCTTACTGAGACTTGTTCAATGAATGATGTTCCATACTTGCGAAAATACCACCACTCAAATATCTAGAACAGAAAAACAGTAAGCATGATTACGGTCCTGTTACCAGCTATAATTTTGTACATACTCATAAAATACGTTGTATCTACTAATTATACCCACCTTAAATTAAACACTGGTTTAAACATATTTATTCCAAAAAAATTGTTTAATTCTAAAAATTAAGAAATTCTTGGCAGCAGCAAATACCATTTACATTTTAACTTCTCAGTGTTGTTTTATCCACTTAATACTGGCTTTTAAGGAAAATTTATATACCCAGTCATGGTAAAAGAACATTGTTAAGAGCTGCTCATTATTACTTTCCTCCAAATTTATATAATATTGATAATAAAATCACCACAGCTGAAAAGCAACTCCAGAAATAAATACAAAGAAGCTAGTATTAAAAGTGTGGCTTATGAAATATTCCAATATTTGGCATTTTATATTCTGATAAAGCCATACCTGCATAAGATTTTTAAGACAGCAAAATTCCATTAAAAAAAAAAACCAGCATCTCCTTAGAGAAATCCAGCTTTACAAGAAGAGTAATAGTTATCCCATTTCATGGTACTCTGGCACCCAAATGCTGAGAGATTCAGTAATGTCTGCCAGCTGAGATGTGCTTTATAAACACTAGTATCTGTTGTACACCATTAACATTTCCTAGCTCACAAGCCTACCAGTAATGTGCTGTTTGCAAAGAAGAAAAGAAATAACTTTCATTAAAAGAGGAGAGAAGTAATGATGCTCACATGACTAGACTGAAATCAGGATTCCTAAGCAAGGGGGAAGCAAGCGACCTCCCGCAATTTCTCCCACCTGCCCCACCTCCCCTACACCACTGTCTGAAGCTGCTCTCCCCACATCCTTTCCTGGCCTCCCTGTCTGATTTTGAATCTGTTCCATAAGCAGTCACAAATCATTACAGAGAAGAAATTTAAAAATCAACTATATCCCAGAGTCTCCTAAGAACTATACTTTTATAATATAGAATGTGGAACTACATAAAATTAACTACCTTTATCCTTACTTATTTCATAAAAACAAGATGATGCCTCTCATCCTTTCATTTCAGTCTAAATGTCACCTCCTCAGAGCTCTTTCCTAGTCACCAGATCTACAGTCAGCTTCTCTTGCCTCTCTCAAAAGCACCCTGCTTTTCTTCTTGGCAGCATTTATGACATTTGTTTAATATCTACATGTCCCACTAGAGTAAGAGTTTTGAGAGAGTAAAAAACATGTTTTGTTCATGATTGTATATCCAGGATTTGATAAATACTTCATGAATGAATGCAAAAAACAAGTCCTATATAATCAATGAAGCCAAAAGTTTGTTTTTTGAAAAGTTAACAAAAGTGACAAACCTTTAGCTAGACTGGCCTCCCAAAACAGAGGACTTAATGTTTTTAACGCATGAAAGAAGGGAAAAGTTAAGTTCTCTGTAATAGACTTTGGGCTATCATTTAAAAATTGGTATTTCTCTATTTTGTTCTACCAAAAATTCCTTTAAAAGACAGAAAGAACACCTACAAATGACCAGAAGGAACTATCAATCAAACCAAATGTTTGCAATGCTATAACAGGAGAACTTGATTTAATGCCAAGGAGTTACCCCTTCTAACTCTATGAGTTTTCACATGTTAAGTCATTTAAGTAATCTGACTGGGCAGACAGGAAGAATATGATATAAAATCTAGGAAGGGATAGGTCTAGTCTATAATGTAGGAACAGGAGGAATAAGAGAGTTGTTTGAAGAAAGAACAGCATTCAAGAATGGTAAATTTACGAACCATAGATTCAGAAGGGAGTTTGTAACCTTAAGTGAGTTATTTTATCTATTTTAATATCAGTTTCTTCAACTATAAAGTGTAAATCACATTTGTTATTTATCCTTGAGTGTCCTTAATTTCACACTCATGTAAATCACCCAGATCCAAACCCCATGTAAAAGACTCAGTTCAGTGCTTGCTGTATAGTTGGTTCTCAAAAGTAACAGCAAAGCCATAATTTATCACACTGATGCTGTGCATACCTCCTACAGGCAGCACAGCTCACATACTGCTATGATGCACTCCTCTTGTTACTCTATAGTTTAGGCTAATACAGCATATTGTCTGTTACTAAATGGTTGGCTGAAAGCCCTTGTAATCATTGTGAAAAAGGAGGCTGCTTACCATTTGGTCCTGACCAGCCCCCCACGCAAAAAAAAAAAAAGATTTTGGCTTTGCCTTTATTGAAGAGAAGGAAGGCTCCAAAGGACCCAGAACAATGGTCACAGAACTAGCAATGGCTTTCAATCACTTGTGGGAAAGAGCTTTCTTTGCCCCAAGACTCTGCCTTTTATATTATGCTGCTTGGGCACCTGCCAGGCCTTCATTTATTCAGTAGCACAGCACTAAACGCTCCATAACAAGCATAGGCTGTGCTCCAGGGTCACAGAGCACAGATAGGGCCCCTGACACTACCAATCCATGCCACAGGCCCACAATGCCTCTCACACTCTGCTCCCATCACACACACACACAAAACCCCACTTTGCGACTCTTTAGGATCTCTCAGTTTATCCAGCCAAATCAGAGAACCCCAGCACTAAAAGGAACCCTCAAGGCCCATGAACAGTTTCATTTAGAATGCATGAGGGCAACATGTTAAGGTAGTCCAAAGTCACAAAGCTAACTCAGTAGCTATTTAACCTGAAGTCTCAGTTCTTGTGCCACTAATCTTACTAAGGCCCTAAAACAAGACATCTTTTTATAAATCTCTTGCTCATTTTAACAGATTTACCTGTCATTTTCCTTTTCAAATCTTCACTTCCAAATGCCCTCCTCTTCTACTGTCTCTTTGCCTTCTTAGCTATCAAACATAATCCAGAAGTCTATCAAATGGGACTGGATAATACATCCCAAGGTAAAAATGCTTCATATTAATGGAGTATTTGCATTATAATAGGAGACAGACCTTCCACCCAGTATTTCTAATGCAAAAATAACAGACTTAATGAAGACTGGGTTATTCATGCAACTGTTTGGATGGCAAAGGAGGATCTTCTCAAGCCTGTCCTATTAGAGCTGTAGATGTGGCTTCTTACCCAATACAGACCTTTATACTGGTATCTACAATACCATGGGACAGGCACTCCAATATGAATTAAACAAACAGCTACTAAAAGGAAGTGGGACAGGACTTAAAGCCTTCTTAAACTTCAAACCAAAACCTCTAATCTGGGGTCTTAGCACCAATGATCTGTCCCATATCCTGAAACACGGCAGGCTTGGGCCAGAACCTCACAGTATTTTTAAAAAGCTCCATAGATCCAAATGGGCAGATGGTGTTATTTAACACACACATATTTGGTGTCACTTTGAATTATTCTCCCTGGTGCATAACCTACAATGTAAACAGCAAAGCTCTCATAAACAAATTTAGATTTTAAAATTAGCCCTTAGACATGCTAGTAGCTTAATGGAATTGCCATTGTGGAACAAAACAGTTTTTAAATCTGACAATTAACCATAAAATTAAAATATACATTTACACATTTCATAGTCTTTTAAAATGCAATCTGCCTACACCAAGAATTATACAGATCAAGTAAGATGAGAACTAAAAAGCACCAATTAGATTTGTCATTTGGGAAGTCAATAAGACCCTACAATCCTGCTGAAAGGTAAAGGCCCTAATATATTGAAAGACAGCAAGGTTGTGTGTCTTAGTTGGTACTCTTGATTCTCAATAATATAATGTGTAAAATAAAGTCACTCAGTTAATGTTGGATGGATGGATTGTTGAAAACTGAATGGAGAGACGACTGAAAGGTTGAATGGATGGATGATAAGGGTTGGTCTGGTGACTTATGGGATACTGTCTAAATAAAGAGCAGGACCAATGAGAGGTTTTGTGTTCATTTTGTTAGTTATAAAAAAGAGAGACCTATACATATTTGTTGGAAAGGAAAGAATCAAGTGGAACAAGAGAAACTGAAGTGCAAAAGAGTACAAATGACCAAGAGGCAGGACACCAAGAGCCCAGGAAGAACACTTACCCTGCCTCAGAAAGGTAACTTAGCATTTCTTCCTCTACGACAGGATGAATGGGAAGCATGAGTGCACAGACAAATAAATTCTATTTGGGAAATAGGGAGTGAGATGAGCTGTTTCACAGGTAAGAAGGCAACAAACGGATGAAAAGTAGGTGACAGTTATCTTAGTGGAGATGCAGGTAAGGGTTATCATCTGAGAATAAGGGAAGCAGGGGTGGAATTGGGAATGTGAGGATCAAAGCAATGGTTTGGATCTATACCTTGCAGGACCGAAGGGTCATTGCTATACTCCGGACCCAGATCACACTTAAAACAAAGACTCATTTGTCAGGAACCCAATTTCCTAGGCCTTGTAACCTTCTCCATTACTGTTGGATCAAGGAGCCCTGCAGCTGCAGGCTGGGAGTGGAGATTCAGGTTTGCAGCTGACCTAAGATGCAAACACCTCATTTTCACCTGCAGGGAAGGAACAAAAGTCTGGCAAAGAGTAAACAAATAAGGCCCTTTCATCTGTCTTGCATACCTAAAAGCTGAATCTTTCCTAAAGATGCCTAGATTCTTCCTATCCATTAAGAACTCCCCTTCTTGAATTGCATGTTTTGCATATATAACACTTCTTTCTCTTCACTTATTGGGACTTTCCTATCTTACTCAAAAATGCTTCAAGATTTCCACAGAGAAGCACCATAATGATTCCACACCAATTCCATTAAACCCATGGGAAACACAAAGACGTCACAGCCTGAAATTGGCTATGTGTTTCCCAAGGATTAAAGTAGATGATGATATCACAGGATAGATACAGCTATGGTAGAGAATGAAGAGGAAATATGAAACTCTGGCAGTCTACTCTCAAATAGACTGCAAAATTGACACCTGCTCTAAGTCTTCAGAAATACATCTGGTGGTAAACAGATTTTTGGCAAGAGGCGATCTTCTAGGCTTAAAGAAGATAAACCAAGGCAGTTGGCATGGGTTATAGTAATATCTGAAACCTTTTTAGAAGTTTCCTGTTAGAATTCTCAAGTAGATCCTTTTCTCTGTACCACTGACTCTTTCAAAGTCCCTCCCAATTCCTCATGACGATTTTCTTTCTTTCTTTTAAACACTCCTGGCTCCTTCCTATTTTGTTTAGAAATACTGAAGAACTATGGTACAGGACTGGAGAAGGCAATGGCACTCCACTCCAGTATCTTGCCTGGAAAATCCCATGGATGGAGGAGCCTGGTGGGCTATAGTCCATGGGGTCACTAAGAGTAGGACACGACTGAAGTGACTTAGCAGCAGCATGGTACAGGACTTGGTCTCCTGCTTCCTTGACCTCAGCCAATCGCCCCACCAGCCATCTGTTCCCCTAACCAGTTGAGGGGGATATGTAAAGAACTTGTCTTCATGTCCTTCCACCTCCATTCCTGGCCTCCTACTGTCAAGGCTTCAGGAAAAGAAAAAAGACAGGGAACTGAGGTTCTCTTCAAGGTCAACAGCCAGTGATCCATCCCCACCTCAGTGTCTGCATTGCAGCATTAATGACTATGACCTGGACAGGAGGATCACTGTCTTGGGGTAAAGTCACCTAGCGACCACTGACAACTGGGAGATGTGAGCCTTTGCCATGATGCCCAAAGCTCTGTCAGCTAATCCTGGGGGTCAGCTTTCTTCCAGGGATTCTGACTTGATTAATCTGGAGTGGTATTCAGAATCCATCACTTTAAACAAGCTCCCAGATAATTCCCAGACACAGTCAATTAATTCATCTGTTCACTGAATCTATGTGAATTCAACAAATATTTAAGAATTAGCAAGGCATTACACAGATATATTTTCAGCCTATATGATGCTTCCATCACAGAGAGGATAAGGCCATAAATGTCATAAGTGAAATTATAAATTATGGTAAATGATGTTTTATGTTCTAGACTAACCAAATCTGACCTAAGCCACAGCTGATGGAAAAAGTTCCCTCCAGAGACGTTTATAGTCTCCCTGCCTCCCTCTTTCTTTTCTCTTCTTTTCTCTTTTCCTTTTCTTCTTTTTGCTTTCTTATCTACGTGGTCCACTTCTGTGGGCCTGTTAAAAGGAATACATCACCCACTAGACACTGCTGCAATCCATCTTCCTAGTCAACACATTAATGAGATGAACAATGATGCTGGAACAAAGCAGTGAAAATTTAAACTTTAATCTTCCTTATACTCTTACCTAGCAAAGTGACCTGACAAGTCATAGGTTTTCTGGCTGCCTATTCCTTAGGTTTTTACTGACTTACACTGGATGACTTCTGAGGGTTCCTTCCTCTAGCCCTGCAACTACATAATTTTCAAGTCAAGTGGAGGTCAAGATTTTAGATGAATGAAAAAGAGTTGAAAGGAGCCATAACAATCTTCTAGTCCCACTCCCTTACTTTTAAACAGGAGGAGACAGAGGGCATGGTCAGACAGATCCAAATTTAAATCCCACCATCTGTCTGTTATATGTATCCTTGGCAAAATTATGTAAATTTTGCATCGGTTTATACTCAGCAGGCTGGCTTAACATTCAAAAAACGAAGATCATGGCATCCAGTCCCATCACTTCATGGCAAACTGTTGGGGAAACAATGGAAACAATGACAGACTTAATTTTCTTGGGCTCCAAAATCACTTGTGGATGGTGACTGTGGTCATGAAATTAAAAGACACTTGCTCCTTGGAAGAAAAGCTATGACAAATGTAGACAGCATATTAAAAAGCAGAGACATCACTTTGCCTACAAAGGTTTGTACAGTCAAAGCTATGGTTTTTCCAATAGTCATGTATGGATGTGAGAGCTGGACAATAGAAATGGCTGAGTGCCAAAAAATTGATGCTTTTGAACTGTGGTGCTGGAGAAGACTCTTGAGAGCCCCTTGGACTACAAGAAGATCAAACCAGTCAATCCTACAGGAAATCAACCCTGAATATTTATTGAAAGGACTGATGCTGAAGCTGAAGCTCCAATACTTGGGCCATCTGATGCAAAGAGCTGATGTATTGGAAAAGACCATGATGCTGGGAAAGACTGAAGGCAGGAGGAGAAGGGGATGACAGAGGATGAGATGGCTGGACGGCATCACCAACTCAATGGACATGAGCCTGAGCAAACTTCAGGAGATGGTGAAGGACAGGGAAGCCTGGCATGCTGCAGTCCATGGTGTTGCAAAGAGTCAGACATGACTGAGTGACTGAACAACAACAAAAATACTCAACAGCACAGAGGCACTGATATATCAACCACTTAGAATTTCAATAAAGTTAATATTAGAATTCACTTAGAATTAAATGAAATAATATATTCAAAGTGCTTAAAACAGTACCTGGCATAGAGTGGAAAACACAACAAAAGGTCCTGTATTTACAACTGATTCCTATCTAATTATTATCTCTTCTTTCACTTTCCTGAAAACCATTGTTTTACACTGGATCCCTGAATTAACTCTTTTATTTACTATTTTAATTTTCTTTTTTTATTCTTGATTCTCATTTTTAAAAATTATGCTTTGGCTGCCTTTTCCCATATCCCTCTATTGAACATATATGCACAACCCGTAGGCATAGGAGCATGTCTAACACATTAATGGGGATACAGAGGTCTATTATAAATGTCAGTATGGCAGCATTTTCTCTATTCTACCAACATTTTTAGAAATTAAGGGAGCATTTTCTCCACATATCTACCTTACCATTCTCAAAAGCAAAAATAAAACCCATAAATGTTTTCCATAGATATAAACATCACCCACAGAGGCCACATCAAGCAGACTGGGCCTGTCCTTCCTAGAGCAGATAAAAGACTAAATTGGTGGGTTTGGACTGTGATAACAGGTGCAGTTCCTGTGGCTGGAACTGGGCTGAGATGAGAACTACTGTGACAAGTGGGTCGAGGGGCAGGCAGCATGAAGTTCAGCAAGGACAGAGGTGCCTGGATGGGGACTGGGCCGGGAACTGTAAGGGAAGAGTGAGAAGTAGGTGGTGTAACAAACTCATTGCTGGCTTTCAACCTGTAAAATCAAGAGATAGCAGTGACATCTAGTAAAATACACGCTGCTAAGTCCTCATTTATTTTTAAACACATTAGTGTAAAAGCAACATTTGCCAAACACATTTTATTTCTATATATGTTGTTCAGTTAACTGATTTTTCCTTCATAGGGTAAAAATAGCAGGGGTTTTGTTTGTTTGTGTTTAGCTCTCTTTGCCTAAGACATCACACTGCATGATAACTTCAGCCTCCAGCATAGGAATCCTGAGGTCCCCAAACAAGAAATTTCCTCAGGGGCAGCCCTGCAGCTTCTGTGTTCACCACCTGGCTCCCTTGACATTGCTCAGCAAAGAGTAGTTAGGTAATTGTCTCTCTGGTGCCAGGAAACCGCTATGCAATTCTATGCACACAGCTATTTCGCAAAGCACCTGATCCTTTATCCCAATGCTGCCTCTCCATGAAACGCACTTGACAGAAAGGAACAGTAGCTAAACAGAAACCTCAGCCCAGGGTGCATTTCAAGGGCTAGCAAAGGTGCGTCCCCAAGAGCCGATAGCCCCAGTGTCAACAATCTTTAAAGCAGGAGCAAACGAGAGTTATTCCCACACATGGTAGTGACTTTGACCTCAGTATGCTGCTAAGTCACTTCAGTCGTGTCCAAGTCTGTGCGACCCCAGAGACAGCAGCCCACCAGGCTCCCCCATCTCTGGGATTCTCCAAGCAAGAACACTGGAGTGGGTTGCCATTTCCTTCTCCAATGCATGAAAGTGAAAAGTGAAAGTGAAGTCGCTCATTCTCATCCGACTTGTAGCGACCCCATGGACTGCAGCCTACCAGGCTCCTCTGCCCATGGGATTTTCCAGGCAAGAGTACTGGAGTGGGTTGCCATTGCCTTCTCCTGATCTCAGTATAAACCAAGCATTTCTGAGAAGGCCTTTCAAAATCTTCCCACATCAGAGGATTTCCTTTGCACAAAGTTTTATGTCAGTCAGGAGAACCCTCTACTTCCTAAGAAAGCAACAAAGCAAATATATCATAAAACAACACAGCAGTGATCATCAGGCATCAGCAACTGCAATTCACACACAGGGAGAAAGTGTCGCCAAGCCTAGGTCTGCAAAGATGGTCATGGTCCAGGGAAATCCCTTTATTCAGAGGAGAGAAGCAGGCAGATGGAACATCACCATCCCTAAGTGAGAAGGGAAAACGACTGTTGGGCTTAGCTCACCAGAGTGAACCTCTGGAGAAGGAAATGGCAACTCACTCCAGTATTCTTGCCTGGAGAATCCCATGCACAGAGGAGCCTGGTGGACTACAGTCCAGGGGGTAGCAAAGAGTCAGACACAACTGACTAAGCACACACACACACACCAGAGTGAAAGGAAACAACTTGCATTCTGGTAGTTTATAGGCTAGTGAACCCACACTGAGATACTACTAAAATAAAATGCAGACCTGCCATTTGTTCAGAAGCTAGAAAAACAGCTGAGAACTTAACCAGTGAAAATGAAAGTCACTCAGTCATGTCTGACTCTTTGCAACCCCATAGACTGTTGTCTGCCAAGCTCCTCTGTCCATGGGGATTCTCCAGGCAAGAATACTGGAGTGGGTAGCTGTTCCCTTCTCCGGAGGATCTTCCCGACCCACAGATCGAACAAACCCAGGTCTCTTGCATTTCAGGCAGATTCTTTAACTTCTGAGACACCCACTTAACCAGAGAGGTGGTGAAATGAGTGATAAAAGCACAGGCTCTGGTGCAAGCCAGACTGGGTTGAAATCCTGCTCCACCATTTGCCAGCTATGTGACCTAAGGCAGGTTACTTCCTATCTAGCTTATGTATTAGTAAAATGAAAATAACACTAGTAGCTACCTCATTGTATTTTTTATTGCCCACGTCTCTATCAGATCAGATCAGTCGCTCAGTTGTGTCCGACTCTTTGCGACCCCATGAATCGCAGCACGCCAGGCCTCCCTGTCCATCACCAACTCCTGGAGTTCACTGAGACTCACGTCCATCGAGTCAGTGATGCCATCCAGCCATCTCATCCTCTGTCACCCACTTCTCCTCCTGCCCCCAATCCCTCCCAGTATCAGAGTCTTTTCCAATGAGTCAACTCTTTACATGAGGTGGCCAAAATACTGGAGTTTCAGCTTTAGCATCATTCCTTCCAAAGAAATAGTAGTCACAGCATTATGTACAGAAGGGGAAAAAAAACTTTCTAAAACCTCTTTCTCCTCAAAGATTCTTAACATAAATTTAACTATATTAGAGTGATTCCACTAGTTTAGATGGCTTCCTTTATGGTCACTTAAAGAAAACTACTGTAAGTATTATAACTTACTACACTTTACAATTTGTTTTACAGCATAAGGCAATGGAGCCAATGTGATAATGAAAATGATTATCATATTGCTTTTTGCCTATTTGGGATTTTTTTCAAGGAAGCAATAGCGAAATATATGTAAATTTTAGAAGAAAAGCAGATGAAGGGGGAAAGGTTAGAACTGCCACATTTGTGTCAATACATTTAAAGAAACTGAGCTATATTTCTCCTGATCTTGATTATGTCCAATAATCCATCCTGCCTCTTGAGAAACCTATATGCAGGTTAGGAAGCAACAGTTAGAACCGGACATGGAACAATAGACTGGTTCCAAATAGGAAAAGGAGTATGTCAAGGCTGTACATTGTCATCCTGCTTATTTAACTTATATGCAGAGTACATCATGAGAAATGCTGGGCTAGAAGAAGCACAAGCTGGAATCAAGATTGCCGGGAAAAATATCAATAACCTCAGATATGCAGATGACACCACCCTTATGACAGAAAGTGAAGAGGAACTAAAAAGCCTCTTGATGAAAGGGAAAGAGGAAAGTGAAAAAGTTGGCTTAAAGTTCAACATTCAGAAAACAAAGATCATGGCATCTGGTCCCATCACTTCATGGGAAATAGATGGGGAGACAGTGGAAACAGTCGCTGACTTTCTTTTTTTGGGCTCCAAAATCACTGCAGATGGTGACTGCAGCCATGAAATTAAAAGACGCTTACTCCTTGGAAGGAAAGTTATGACCAACCTAGATAGCATATTGAAAAGCAGAGACATTACTTTGCCAACAAAGGTCCCTCTAGTCAAGGCTATGGTTTTTCCAGTGGTCATGTATGGATGTGAGAGTTGGACTGTGAAGAAAGCTGAGCGCTGAAGAATTGATGCTTTTGAACTGTGGTGTTGGAGAAGACT
>NW_011495076.1:12373049-12376522 GCF_000754665.1 Bison bison bison | reverse complement strand
TGGACTGTGAAGAAAGCTGAGCGCTGAAGAATTGATGCTTTTGAACTGTGGTGTTGGAGAAGACTCTTGAGAGTCCCTTGGACTGCAAGGAGATCCAACCAGTCCATTCTAAAGGAGATCAGCCCTGGGTGTTCTTTGGAAGGACTGATGCTAAAGCTGAAACTCCAACACTTTGGCCACCTCATGCGAAGAGTTGACTCATTGGAAAAGACTCTGATGCTGGGAGGGATTCGGGGCAGGAGGAAAAGGGAACGACAGAGGATGAGATGGCTGGATGGCATCACTGACTTGATGGACGTGAGTTTGAGTGAACGCCGGGAGATGGTGATGGACAGGGAGGCCTGGCGTGCTGCAATTCATGGGGTTGCAAAGAGTCGGACACAACTGAGCAACTGAACTGAACTGAACTGAACTGAATGAAGGAAAAACATTTTAGTTTAACTGAGTCACACTTGCTATAGAGTATCTCAGACGTTAGAATTTGACACAGAATTACATCCTCCTTTATTTTCCATTTTGCCTACATTTTGTTTTTCCCTTCAACAAAAGTAGCATACAATTTTTAAAATTTTCTTTTCAAATATATTTTAAAAACATAATCTGGACAGTGCAAGGCTTCTAGCAGGTCTCGCACCCAACACACACATACATGCGATCATTGTAAGCTGCTGCTGTGTACTCTTGCAGAGTTTTTTCCTGCACATATATAACACATATATTAATAATCAGCACATTTTTAAATAGGAAGAATTCCACCACTTACCAAAATAAGCCCTGATATTAGTGAGGAAGTTCCTGTTAGGGCCACGTAGAACTTCGGTGTTAATGTGTTCAAAAACATGCTCACTGAAAAACAAGAAAGAGGGAGAAGAACAGGGAATGCATGAGTATATCATCAGTAAAACCAACTCTCATTTTTCTTTCTGGTGAAATCATTTGTTTCTGATGACAAGAGTTATTAGAATCATAGCCAAGTGCCATTAAAATGCGTCAGCATCACACAGGCTCAGAATACTAGGTTCAAATTATACATCCTAAAAGAAAACAACTACATACAAGAAGAAAGTTGTGAACAATTTTCATGAATTTATAGCCACTGAAGAGTCAAATCAAAGCTGGTTACTAAACTGTTAAGAGGACTGGAAGGTGCTCTAATATAAAACATATCTGATGTGTGGGTCCCACACATCAGAGTTTTTGATGAGCCAACAAATGGTAGTTCAACCTTAAAACAAACAAAAATTAACTATATTAAAGATTTATTAAAGATTCTAATACTATGATCACCCCTGAAAAAGAAATGTTAGCATATATTAATACAGTTTTTTCAACTAACTTATAAGGTTGTTAGACTTCTCATCAAAGTAATTGGATTCAATGGAGAAAAGATGAAAACTAAACCAATAAAAATGAAAGTACAGTGGTAAGACTAGCTCCTGCCACTCTGTTCAAATCAACACTACAGTAGATCTGCTTGCCCATTAAGTAAGGTCACTTACACATTTTACAAGTATATTTTAAGTCATTATTTATATCTAGAAATAGCACAAAACTTTGCAAACCAAACAACAATTGACCTAAATGGTTTTTTGCTTGCATATTCACATTTCTTAATTGAAGTGTTTGTGGAAGGGGATCATATCCAGTCCTGTTTCAATGAAGAACATTATAAGTAGGACTTTTATGCCATTAGGGGGAAAGCCTTTGGCATTTGTCCCGAGCTCAGCTCAGAAAGCAAAGTCACCAACATGAACAGAGATCCCATGCTCACTCATTGAACAAACGCTCTCTCTGCTTATGAATGAGACTGTGGACAAAGAATGGAAGCATGAATCAGACATAGCTCCCACCCTCTAGAAGGCTAAAGTCTAGCTGGAAACAGACAAGTAAACAAACAATCAACAGATGGTTTTGATAAGTGCATAGAAGGGTCCTGTGCACAGAATTTTATGAAAACACCTAAAAGGTATGCATCTTGGTCTGGGGGGTCAGGAAGATGTCCAGGAGTAAGCAGGAGTTAACCACACCAAAGTGGGCAGGAGAAAGACAGGAGGGCCATGTGAGCGAAGGACAGGGCCTGCTTTGAGATTCTGAGGAAAGAGCACAGCCTTCGCAAATGTCTGTGGACCTTCCCAAAGGCAGAGATGTAGAAGGATGCACTGATTCTGTCTTTCCTGATCATGGGCCTGGTCTCAACGAACCCTCCTCCCCCCACACCCACTTTAATCAAACTGGTTTGAGGGACTCGTGGTCTATCATTTGCCATCACAAATCTGGACTAACAAAGTGCTCAGTCAAAAGTCACAACGTGACTAAGTGGACCCTTTCGGAGGTAGAGGAGGCACAGAAGGAGGGATCGGCCTAGGGCTGTAAGGCAAGAAGAGGCACAGCTGAAATGTGGTCCTGCACTTGGCCATTAAAAAAAACAAGACTGTGGTTTGTCACTTCCACATAACAGTCTCTATAGCAGGAGGCAGATTTCTAAAAAGATTAAAAAAAATCAAGCAAACAATTCTAGTTTCAAACCTAAAGCTTGTAACTGACAGTTGATTCTGAGGTGCCTAAAATTCTCAAAATTCCCCTCCTCACACTATGAATGATTCAACATTTCCTTTTTTTTTTTTTTAAGTCACCAAAATAGACCATTCACTTTGTTATTCTATAATTATGAACATTCATATCTGTACCATACACTTTTCAGTAAGTTTCTGGGGACATAGAATTCAACGAAATCTATTTCTAAAAGAAAGAGGGAAACCACTGCCTGAATTGTGAAGTGCTTTGGTAGTCCAGCTAAAAGCATAAAGCAATGGAGAGAAAAAGATTGGCTACTGAAAAATTACTGATGCACTAGAGATAAAATTTGAAGAACCAATTGACAAGTGAAAAAATTATGTGAGTTTTTAAAAGAGAGAAAAATAAACATTCTATACATTCAGTTTTTCTTAAAATTATATAGCAACCATCAGAAACAATTAAAACATGCTTCTCTACTACATCCAGTTATATATACCAGAGTTGGGAGAGAGAATGGTGGGCACTAAAACAGACAAATAGAGAATGAGAGAAGCAGAGATAGAAGCATTTATAGAGAGTGGAAGGTGTTCATTTAATAACCTACTAATTTTATAGTCTTACTAGACATTCTGAGTAACATCATTAAGACATGGCATTTGGCAATTCTGGGCACAAATATCAACAATTAGTACTTGCCATTTGAATCTATCTATGTATGTAAAGTTCACAATAGCAATTTCACAGACTGGAGAACTCACTGCTCACTTCAACTCGGTGAGGGCAATATTATTATTCATCTTATTTCATAGCTGGTGGCTGGGCAAAGCCCTAACACAGTTATCTAGCCCCCAGAGCTCAGGCTCATGCTATCAAGGGTGCATATGAGGATAAAGCTGAAAAGCATGAAGGAACAAAACAGCAAAAGAAAAACAGTAGTCTTGCATTTGAAAGAGAGA
>NW_011495076.1:12358827-12372949 GCF_000754665.1 Bison bison bison | reverse complement strand
CGGGCGGGAGGAGGCAGGATGCCACCCTGAAGGGAAGCATCTAGTTAAATATTCCTCCGTTAAATGAGAGCCGCACATCGCAAACCAGACTGTCTTAAACCTAGGAATACCTTGCCTATTTTCATCAGAGTCACTGGAAATTATTTTTGAAAATATGAGGGGGAGCCTGCTGAAATACCTAAAAATTAGACAGAAAACTTTGGGGAGTATAGTTTGAAACATAAACTGGATATTTCCTGACACCTATAGACACTCCAGTGTTCTTGCCTGGAGATTCCCAGGGATGGAGGAGTCTGGTGGGCTGCCATCTGTGGGGTCACACAGAGTCGGACACGACTGAAGTAACTTAGCATAGACATAGGAATACTGTCTCCATAGCTGCTGGGACTCAGGCAAAACAAATGGTAAAGACTAATCTAGCTGTGGTAAGAATCAATTCATAAAATTAAAAACTTAGTAAGTCAGAAGGCTTTTCATCTGACCTTGCTGGACACACTAACAGGTCATTGCTCAAAGAATATTGCATCAATTATTCAAGGATGGCAGGCCTCAGGGAATGTTTCTTAGGCATTCTGAAGATGCTGAACTTACGTCGTGTCTGACTCTTAGTGACCCCATGGATGTAGCCCACCAGGCTCCTCTGTCCATGGGATTCTCCATGCAAGAATACCAGCGTGGGTTGCTTTGCCTTTCTCCAGGGGATACTCCCAACCCAGGGATCAAACCCAGGTCTCCCGCATTGCAGGCAGACTCTACCATCTGAGCCACCACGGAAGTCAAAACTTGGCACAGTCTGGAATTAAGTACAGGTCTGAGAAGAAACTAGGTAGGAGGGGTGGGTAAATGAATTGAAAACTCAGTGACCTCTCTGGATCACAGAAGAGAGGAGGTAAGAAGATAACACAACATGTCAACTGTGGAAAGTCAAGAATCACCCCTGTGAGCTGGGAACTAGAATACCAGAGGGCTTACTCAGGAGTCACATGGGATGGCCCTGTGAGGTCCTGTCTGTGAGGAGCCAGCCCTGTTTCTGGCCCTTGTAACACCAAGAGTCTTCCCGCATATTCTTCAGGGCACAAACAATTCCCAAATTACACTCCTGGAGAACACACTGAACATGTAATGCTTAAAGAGTGTTTGACTCCTCAAGATATATTCTACTTTATACAAGCCCTTGAACGAACAGGTTAAGGCAGCATCAAAGACTAGGAGGTACTGACTAGACAGAATTGAATATGCAGTGTGATAAAGTCTACAACACCCAAAAACATGGGTCTGCTTTGTCTCGTGTTCCATTTAATGCCTTGCTAAAATAGGGCATGTGAAGTAAAAAGAATTAGAAAGTTATGACAATCAGCAATCACTGAAAAGATTAGGACTAAAGTCCTTAGAAAGAAAGGTTAAAGAAACTAAATCTATTTAAGCTGTATTGGAAAAAAGAAAAAAAGAGAGAGATTTTTGTGTGAAAGCTTTATGCCTGGGAAAGAGAGAGGGGTTAGGAGACTTGGTCTCTGCACCAAAACCAGCAGCAGTGGTGGCCCTGGGAAATTCTGACACCCTCCCAGAGCTGCTCTGAGGCTCAGATGGAAACAGGCCTTTCCTCACCCCCTCACAACCAGTTCATACTTGCCGAGTGTCACCCTGGGAAAGGTGCTGGGGATACAGCAAGGAGCAGAGTCCCTCCAAGGGGCTTATAATCCAAGGCGTGAGAGAGGTAAGTAAACCACTAAGGGAACACATGAGGGAGTCAGGAGGACACACAGCACTCAAAGGGATTAGGAGATCAAGAGAAATGTCTGCCAAGTGTAAGCATCCGTCTGAGACTTGTAGGATGAATCAAGAGCTACCCAGGTGAGATTACTTGTGGCTGCATGGGCTATTCTCAGACGAGACAAATGAAAATGAGTTCAGACTGCACTTCTCAAAATTAAAGGTGTTTACTGCTCTTTGGCATTCTCCAAAATCATTTATCAAGGACTTCTCTCTAGTGACTTTATGCAGGGAGTAGATAAAACAATACTGAAGAAATAGGGAACTCTGAATTCTTACTTTTCTTAGAAAATAAATATAAGTAAAATTTATTTCAATACAAGTTGAAAATCTATGATTCTGGGGCTGTTTCATTATCTACAACATAAGATACTGTGTCTTACAGGGTTGTTGTGAGAACTAAATGCGACAGTTTAGATAAATTGCCTAACACAGTAGATGTCATCAAATAATATTACTGTTGTTTTTTGTATTACTCTTCCTTTTGTGATTGGGCATCTTCTATTACTATGGCATAGAAAGCAGAGGAGACTGAGCTGAATGTATACATAACAGTAGGAACAGTAGTCATCTAGCATTTACTGAGCACCTCCTGTATGCCAAGCACTGCTGTATACATCACAGCCCAAGAAATAGATCACCTGCACTGTGATTTGTCTTTATGTTAAACACGGATGTCCTACAAAACAGTCAGTTAACAGAAGGGTCCTTTGAACTGGAGTCTCGCTGCTTGAGATGGAAGTAAACTTGAGGATGAGTCTGAAGGCAGCCATTATAGAAGGCAAAGAAATCCATGTGGATATCCAATAGCTCTGGCTAACTGCGGTGAGCCCAGAAAGGGTGTTAAGATAAGCCACTCTATCTGCTCCAAGAGCTTCTTTCTCAACTGTTCATAAATAAAATGCAGCTTCAAACTCTGCTTCCATGAGAGCAAGCTATTCCACATGCTAATCTGTGGCTGTCTTTGCAGATCTACTGATGTTAAAGTAGAAGCTTGAGGAAATTTTTTTTTTAATCTGGAAACCAAGTATCTTCATTTTACCCCAGCAAATTTTTGTTGTTGTTGTTGTTTTAAATAGGCCACACATTAAATTTACAATATTTAAATGTTTCAAAAAAAAATCAGTTTTACATCTGTAAAACCACGTCAGTTCAACAGAAGATTAAAAGCACACCAAGAGCATGCTTTCTCGTTTGTTGTTTCTGCTTCCTCTCTCCTTGCCCTTCACCCTGGTCTCCCTAGGCTGTGACAAGGTCTCAGGCTTTTATGTATCACAATTCCCTGGATAAATTCTGTAGCATTTATCCTTGAGAGGAGAAAGACATGGAAGTATATTTTTAGACATGTTCTTATTGCAAGAAACCCTCATAAATCATTCTGTCAACTCTTCCCTCTACCCCTGACGTTGCATTGGCAACTTTACAGGTATACTGTTTCTGCTTTATCAGGCGTCTGGCTCGACTGAGGAGTGGAGCTGAGCACATTCTTTCTTTCCTCAGTTGTGATGGAGAAACTACACTGAAGCAATGCTCAGTCTTCACGGCTCCTTGTCCCTTGCTGGAGGGAGTCCATCTGTCAACAACGTAGGACTGTCCAAAGCCCAGTCACATATAAACCTTGGTAACCCAAAGGACCTAGAGAAGCGAGATCTCAGATTACCTGTTCCCTTTTATTTGCAAGTAGGCTCATGATGAGAGACTATAGTCAAGAACAGGAGAGCAACTTGTATAAGTCTTTTACATTTTTAGCTATTTAAAACATGCTTTAATTTAGAGTTGAAGATTTATGACTCTTCTTATTTCTCATAAACTGCTTGACATCAGGAAGAAAAAAAGACATAATTGCCTCTAACGGGAGAAACTTCTGTAACGAGACAGAAGCCTTATGGAGACATGGTCCTCCAGGCCCAGGCCTCCTCTCACCTCCAACCAGTCACTGAGTCTCCATCATCCAGCACCCAGCACAGAACCTGGGCCACAGGGATACTCAACGTTTGATAAACTGCAGGACAGCATAAGGAAGAGTGGTAGGTGACAAAGTCATTAACAACCATTCCTCAGGACTTCTTATTAAAGAAACAAATTCCTAAGTCTAGAAAAATTGAAATTCTTTAATGGCTGTGACCTGTTCTTCTGGGAGTGTGTGTGTGTGTGTGTGTGTGTTTCTGTCCTAGAGTACCTGTACACTGTGAGATGCTTATTAGGTAGACTGAATGACCACTACTCACTGCTAAATCAAGCAAGTCCAGACATACTTATGCTATCCTCACACAGTAAGGCCTTGGCTATATAGAACCCTCAGTAATGAATTATTTGGGATAAAGTGAAAATGAATGTATTAGTTGCTCATTCGTGGGTCTGACTCTTTGCAACCCCATAGCCTGTAGCCTGCCAGGCTCCTCTGTTCATGGGTTTCTCCAGGCAAAAGTACTGGAGTGGGTAGCCATTCCCTTCTCTAGGGGATCTTCCCTGGATTTTCCAGACTCAAGAAGCGAACCTGGGTCTCTTGTATCGCATACAGATTCTTTGCCATCTGAGTCACCATGAAAGCCCTAGTTAAAGCCCTATTAAAAATCAGAAGTTTTCTTTTTCAAAGCAATTTTATAAGGAAATCTTTCCAAAATGCGATCACATACTTGACTGCATCTTTAAACAAAATATTCAGAAAATATTTCAATCTTTACTTGATGGCTGTAAGTCATCAAAATGAACATAAACTATAGTACTGTGCTAGCATTCAGCAATATTTCTAGAAGCCCTTTCAGTACCCTATGTTCTTTCCCTCCAAAATGAAGTGATCCCAGACTAATGTGTTTTTTCAGTCTTTCTCATATTTTTGTCACCCGGCATACTATTATTTGTTGTCATTGTGTGCCTGCTTCAAACTGCTTTCTCTCCTTTTTAATAAGCTACTTAAAAATCTACGGTTCCTTCAAAGGCAGGTAATCAACTTTGGTCATTCAATAAATACTGATATTTAATGTATGTCAAGGGGGCTTCCCAAGTGTTGTAGTGGTAAAGAATACGCCTGTCAATGCAGAAGACACAGAAGACATGGCTCGATCCCTGGGTCAGGAAGATCCTCTGGAGGAGGAAATGGCAACCCACTCCAGTATTCTTGCCTGGAGAATCCCATGGACAGAGGAGCTTGGCAGGCTACAGTCCATGGGGTCACAAAGAATTGGACACAACTGAGCACACAATATATGTCAAAACTGTACAATGCTGAGGATACACAGATATATAATACATAGTTCTTATCCTCAAGGAGCTCTGCATTTTGTGGAAGAAACAGACATGGAAACAAATTAACAGGCAATTCTTAATCTGAGTATTACTCTGGAAATAGAAAGTTGGTACTCCTACATCAGCCTTGGGCTAGGGTGCACGTGTACATGCTAAGTCGCGTCAGTCATGTCCGATTCTTTGCGACCCTATGGCCTGTAGGGTAGGAAATAGAATATGCATTCATAAATGTTCCTTTGGTAAGATTGCTAAGCAAAGCCAAAGAATGTGCACCGAAACTAGGTAAAATAAGACCTGTGATCTCCCATTGGTAATTCTTTGATGCTCATCTGTATGTGCTATATACACTGGCTTTAAATATATATATATATATAGAGAGAGAGAGAGAGAGAGAGAGCTTGGTGGTTGGGGAGTTGAAATGACTGGATGGCTGAGTTCTAGAAAGGTCCAGTATCACCACAGTGAGCTATAATACACACATCTATAGGATGGCTGAAATCAGTATTGTAAATATAAGAACACTCTTGGTGGTTCTTGTGTTCACAATAAAAGTGGTCACTCAGTCATGTCAGACTCTTTGCGACCCCATGGACTATAGCCTACCAGGTTCCTCCGTCCACGGGATTTTTCCAGGCGAGAGCACTGGAGTGGGTTGCCACTTCCTTCTCCAAAGGATCTTCCTGACCCAGGGATTGAACCCAGGTTTCCCGCATTGTAGGCAGACACTTTACTGTCTGAGCTACCAGAAAAATTCCTGTGTTCACAATGGAGGACTCCAAAAGGCTCCTTACAGAATCAGTCATGCAAAATGTGTTTGGACTTTTCCCTCATCTTGAAAAGAATTTGGTCATCAGCTTCTCACCCTTACTTTACTAGAAGTCATTTTTTAAAAAAGAAGCCCTAATGGTTTGATTTAATCTAACCTAATGATTAGATTACATGCTGCAAAATTTATTACCTAAAGGACTAGAATAGAGATACTACCTAAAAGTGTTCAAAATATTTGTGGCAACCCAGTAGTCTGAATAGATAATTGATAAATCTAAGATGCATGGAAGTAACTAAAAAAGGTAAGAAGAACATTAACAAGAGTAAGGGAAACACAGTCTAAAACATCTTTCAGCAAATTCTCTATACTTATTCATCAGTGCACTCTTTTATCCAAAATGTGCTTGGCTTATAAAAAGTACAAGACACTGAACTAGACACTGGGGTCGTGAAATTAAAAAATAATGAGACTGACCTAGAGAAAGGAAAATAAGATGCCTACACAAATAACACAGGACAGAATATGAAACACATCAGAAAAGAGGTACAGACAAAACTTAGAGGAATAAAATATCACTTTCCTCTAGAAGGATGAGAGAAACTTAATGAATCAGATGGCCTTCTTTCTGGGCTTTGAAAGAAGGATAAGCTTAGAGCATGAGGTTGGAGATGAAAAAAGATAGTGTAGGACTCCAGACAGACAGGACAACACACCCAAAGGAACTGGGTTGGAGTACGAGGTAGATGAGGAGAAGCAGTGGGTGAATGTTAACTCAAATGCCAAGCTGAGAAAATCAGACTTTACACAGAAGACAGCAAGAACATACTCACCATTCATGAACAAAGATGTGAGCAAGACAGGTGTGTCTGGTAGTAATGAAGCAGAGTGTAAAATGTAGAGCTTTAGGAATTATTTCAGAAGAGAGCTCCTGTAATACCATGAGGGTGGGCAGTTGGGCATATCAGATGCTGCAGAGATAAATTCAATGGGATTTGGCTGTTAACAATGTGACACAAAGAGTAAGAGTTTAGAGACGGTTGGCAAAATGGAGCCAAAGTCAAATGGCAAGTGATTAAAGATAGCGAGTGAGTGGTAAGGAAATTACAGCAGCGGGCACAGGCTACTTCAATAGGAAGTCTGGCAGGAAAGGAAAGAAGAGCATTTATCATTAAGTGTGACTTAAGTACAGAAAACAGAAATGGCACCTTAGGAGTTAATAAGTAAACTAGGAAGGAATAAAACTCAAACCTTTATTCTACTGCAGTGATATTAGCCCCCCTAAGAAATCTAATACTGGTTCATTCTTATACCAAGCTTTTATCTCAGATTTTTTTTACATACATCTGAAAGAATAATTAAAAGTGTGAAGTACTTTAATTGACATGATTCTGAACCTAACAATTACATTTATGTGCATTCCTGTTTTATCAGCTGGGATTAAATGACAATACAAAACTAAATTGTTTTCTACTGAATTTATTCTGATTTTTGTACTGTCTAATAATTTCCATGCTCCGTTTTGAAACCCTCTACTAACTGCAAGAGTTTGCTCACATGAAGATCACAGTTTGAGCCAGAGAAGCAACTACAGGCCACAGAGTAGTAAAATTAAAATTAAGTTAGGTGTTTCTTTTTATTATATTCTCCACAAATCAATGACTAATCTACTTCTCTTTTGAGTGAACAGCTGCCGCACAACAGAAGGTCTGCTGGAAGCAAAGTTAGGCTATTTCCTTTTCGGTGAGGACACATAACCCACAGAGTAAAGCAGCCACAGGGGAAACCACTAGACAGACCAATATTTTGGTATTCAGCAGCTCCAAAGCTCCACAATAAACCTTTGGATTCATTATTTTCGATTCCAGTAACTAGTTTCAGCTTTGTATTTGCATCAGATGACTAGCTATTACTCCAGAGGACACTTAAAATTATCTCCCCAGGTCCAGGGCTGGTAGCAAATTCTAAGCACTAAGGCTCAAACGAATTCAGCTTAAAGCAACGTCTACAGGTGACAGTCAATAGAAACTGAAAATTGGTATTTGCAAATGCTAGTAAGCCAGTTTTTTTTTTAATATATTTTTAAAGATGTATCTAAATTCCAGACGCCCTATGCCATCCCTAATACAAATGCTCCTAGTGCCTGTTGCATGGGCTTTTTTCCCTTCCAAATCTACTCTTAACATCTCAAATAGTTTTCAGACATTGTCATCCCTCACTGTGAGTGACCCATTCATCTATAATATAAAAGGAAAAAGAAAAAAATTTGCATGTTTTAATTAGAATTGTCTAATGCCTCACTCCTTAGGATTCAGCATTTTACCTACAGGTGGATCAGTAGTGGTTAAAACCCAGGATTAATGAGGTCACTGTCCTAAGTCTGAATGAGTCAGTGAATCTCATACCAAGAAATCCTGTGCCACAAACTAGAGAGCACCCCAGGCTAGCTGTACTATAAATAGGTATTACCGCTTGGAAGCCAAGCAACACATTAGTATAAAATAACCACATTTAAAAAGAAAAAAAAAAAGGGGCTTCCCTGATGGCTCAGTGGTAAAGAATCCACCTGCCAATGCAGAAGACACAGGTTAAATCCCTGATTGAGGAAGATCCTACATGCCAAGGAGCAACTAAGCCCATGGGCCACAGCAACTGAACCTGTGCTCTAGAGACCAGGAGTCACAATACTGAAACTCCATGTCTTAGAGCCTGTGTTCCATCACAAGAGAAGCCTCCCCAATGAGAAACCTGTGCACCACATCTAGGGAATAGCCTCCACTCTCCATAACTAGAGAAAAGTCCACACAGCAACGAACACCCAGCACGTGTGCTCAGTTGCTCAGTTGAGTCTGACTCTTTGCGACCCCATGGACCATAGTCCACCAGCCTCCTCTGTCCATGGGATTCTCCAGGCAAGAATACTAGAGTGGGTTGCCATTTCTTCCTCCAGGGGATCTTTCTGACCCAGGGACTGAAACAACATCTCCTGCATTGTAAATGAATTCTCTCCCTTGAGCCACCTGGGAAGCCCAATAAATACCCAGAACAGCCAAAATAAAATAAATTTTAAAAAATTACCAAAGAAAATGATTAATTTTCAAGGTTATTTTTCCAAACCATTTTGAAAAACAAACAAACAAAAAAATTAATCTTCCCCCTGCAAAAAAAAAGAGAGAAAGAGAGAAAAAAAGAAAAGAAAAACCAGCATACATAGCACTGCTAATGATTACCCGCACAGGCCAAGTTTTTCTTAGGAGATACTGCTAAGATAAAATCATGCAAACTGACAGATGTAGAGACTAAAGGACAAAGCAACATTTAACATAATTACTCAGTAAGCAAATACAGTAAGTGATTTGCAAAAATGCCACTTTTAGTATAAATCAGATCACTATCTGCAAGATGTCTAACATCATCATTATGAGGACAAAAAAGTGTCTTATCAGACCATACTTTAAAATACTTAGTTCAGTGTAGAGAGAAAGACTGACTAATATTTACTCAGGAGATGTACTAGGGCTACTATATGTCAGGCACTGTTTTAGGTTAAACATTTTAGATCTTTAATCACTTGATCCCCACAGCAAATCCACAAAGTACATCATTACTCCCATTCTCATCCAAGGACATGCAGCTATGAGCGATTTGAACATTACTCTGCCAGACCCGAAAGCCTGTGCTCTTTCCTCTTGTGCACATACCTTTCTTTGGGGTAGCTGATACCATATTTGGGAAGGTAAAACAGAAATGCCCAAGTTTCACATTTGCTGTTTGAGGTTTCCAAAGTTATTCTCTTTTGAAATGGCACTGTGCCACTTGTTCCAGAGCCAGACCCTGAGACTGGGCTCAGGGAGCCCTCTAGGACTTGAAAGCAAAGGACTGCCCCAAACCTTAGCCTCAGGGGCACAGAGATTCCTGAGTTGAGGGTGAGAGTGAAGGTGGCTGATTACTGAGACATTCATTACCACACAAACCTCATGTTAAATGACTTTGACTCTCCCTCAAGACAAGACAATGAAACATGACATCTGCAAGTTCTGATGCATTCTGCTCTGCATTCTGTTTTATTCTGTATATTGCCCATTTAAATTATTATGTTCTTGGGAGGGGGTTTCAGGATGGGGGACACATGTACACCCATGGCTGATTCCTCTACAATATTGTAAAGTAAATAGCCTCCAATTAAATGAATTAATTTAAAAATAAATTAATAAATTACTATGTTCTATGCTTAGTTGCTCAGTCATGTTGGACTCTTGCAACCCCATAGACTGTAGCCTGCCAGGCTCCTCTGTCCATGGGATTCTCCAAGGCAAGAATACTGGAGTGGGTTGCCATTTCCTTCTCCAGAGGATCTTCCCAATCTAGGAACTGAACCAGGATCTCCTGCACTGCAGACAGATTCTTTACCAACTCAGCTATGAGGGAAGCCTAAATTACTATAGGTCAAGGTAAAAATCCAGAATCAGATATTTCACAGAGAAATAGGCAGCACCATCTCACAGTCAGGACGTAAATATGAATATTGGTAGATCTGGCTCCTTTCTGATTCTTTATTAGGCACCATTCATTCTCCTTCATTTAAAATTACAGTGTGAACTTTTTCCAATCTCATTAAAATTTTTTGAAAACATGATTTTAATGGCTGTGTAAGAGTACTTCCTCCCAAAGTTTTTTTTTTTTTTTTTAATAATTTATATAAACTGCTTTGTCAATGGAAATTTAGGTTGTTTCTAAAGTTTTTGATGTTACCAGTGCTATTAAAATGAAAGTGACTATTGCTTTGATAGGCATCTCTAATGATTTCCTTAGAATGGATTCCTAGAAGTAATATTAATGACCTAAAGGTGACAAGCATTTTAAAGTCTCAATTCAAGTTGTCAAATTACTTTCCAAAATGGTTGTGGTGCTTTCCACTCCAGCAGTGTTTGAGAGCATCTGTCTCATCAAATTAAGCATTATGTGTTCCCAAATTAGTAGAGAGGAAAGGAGGGAGGGAGAGATGGAGGGAAGACACAGAGAAAGAAAAAGATAAAGAGAGTAAGAGAGGAAGGAAGAAAGGAAGAAAGGAAGGAAGGCAGAAAGGAAGAAAGGGAGAGGGAGGGAGTTATTTCTTTGATTACTAGCTAAGCAAAAATTTTTTCATGTTTATTTTCTCTAGTTTTTAATTCTTTGGGGAGCATCACAGACAAAACCAGATCTAAAAATGATGGGAGTACAACATGAAACAAGTCAAAAGCTGCAGAAAAAAATCAAATAATTTCTCAAAACAGGGAAGCGAGGGACCTAACTGCTGAAAGGAAACACTTAGGTGAAAAAAAAATCCCACTTGCAGAGTACTGGGGTTAAAAATACCTTAAACTGTCTACCTCATTTTAGTATGAGAGAGAAATGCTGTCTCTTTTTGCCACAGAGCATTAGTGACTTGAAGTACTCCTTTGTTTTTCCTTTTTGGTGCTTTTCCCCTTCTTCTTTTTCTTGTACATAATTTCTACATACTTGTCTCTTATTTCCTCTTTCTTAGGAATAACGACTATTGCCAACTCAAACATTACAAAGATGGACATATCCAAATGATAGAGAACAGGTATTTATGTTCTATAATAAAACCAGGAAACAGAAAAAAATGAAAGTCTAAAACTGATTCACTCCTAATACATTCGATCAAAGTAAAAACATAAAATTTATCTTTATTCTCAACAGATTTTTTAAAAAATAGAGCATGTCCTAGCTGTGGAAAATTTATAAAGACTTTTATAATCATAATTTTTAAATGGCTAAAAATTTTCATTGGCTCTAAAACTTGACATTTGACTAGCAGAAAATATTTATAGGATCTTCACAAGACTCCCAGTTGTTGATTTTCACAACTTCGTAGGGTCTTATTATTCTGCCCATTTTTACATATAAGAATTACTCGACTTGCTCATCCAGTCACACGGCTAGAACGTGACATACTCAGGACATAAAGTCAGGCGCAACTGGCTCTGAAGGCTGAGTACTTACTTCATCACCGTTCTACGGGCATCTTCTACTGCACAACAGCCCTCACCCAAAGTCTCTAGTCGGATCATTTCTTTCCATCTGTGCTCATTAGTTTACGTATGGCCTCTGGCTTCTTTCATGCTACAAAAGCAGAGCTGAACATTTGTGACAGACTCTACGACCTGCAAAGCTGAAAATTCGCACTATCTGGCCCTTTGCAGAAACAGTTTGCTGACCCCTGGCCTACATTAAATAAAAAGTGTTTCTCTGGTATTTTCTATTGATGTATCCCTTAATGGCAAAAGAAAATGAAGTGGAGTCATGAACCCCAGTTTGAGAAGCATAAATTTAAACAACCATTTGCCCCTTTACATCCTGTTGGGGAGTCATCAGTGTTTCAACAATGCTGCCATTCCTCCAAACTTTTTAAAAATTGTAACTGTAGCCTGATGTACTTTCTTTTCAACAATCTCAACTCTGGTAGATGTTAGTATTTTAAAGGTAGATTTTATCTTTGGTAACATGTAAAACTTTCTATGGCCCAAACTAGTGCCTGAGTTAGCTAGTTAAACTGGTATTTTTGGTTTTTAATCACAGATAAATTATGATTACCAGTTCATTGATAAACTATGAAGCTGGTTCTTTTATATGACCTGTGCACTGATTCAGATATCAAATATTATTTTGCTTGTGTTAACTTGTCTAGACTACAATCTCCAGTCATTTAATCAAACACCAATCTAAGTATTGCTATAAAGGTATTTTGTAGATGTGATTAAAGTACACAATCAGTTAACTTTAAGAAGATTGTCCTAGATAATCTAGATGGACTTGATTCAATCAGCAGGTAGAACTGAAGTCTCCCTTGACAAAGAAGAAATTCTGCCAGTGGATAGCAGTTCCAGCCTGTCCTGAGGAGTTTAGACTCACTTAGGCAGCGTATAATCATGTAAGCCAGCTCCCTACTTCTCCCTTTCTCTCTCCTCACTCCCACCCCTGCATTATTGTGTACACACACACACACACACACACACACACACAGAGGAATCTCCCACTGGTTCTGTTTTACTAGTAGAACCCTGATATATCAAGTCTGAAAATATTTCAAAAATAATTTTAGTTCTCGTTTCATACTTAGCAGTTTAGACAACACCAATTCCTTGGATAAATATAGCCACCTAGAAATGAAACTCATTACTTTATAGTCACATTATTATATTATCACTCCTATTACATCTGAATTCCTCACTTCCCTCTGGCAAACCACAAATTCTAAAAGAGTAAAATTAAGCTAAATAAAACCTACCTGAGAGTATAAAGTACTGAATTTTCATGGAAAGTATAAAAGTCTTAAACTATAGCAGTAAGAAGATAGATAAAATTATTAAAACTTCTGATACAGGTTATGCACAATCACACTTGAAATAGTTTCTATGAAAATGCCAGTCTAAAAGAAATTTTAATTCACTAAAAGTCCAACAAACTGTAGACAGACACCCAAACATTTCCTGCATCCAAAACATCAAAAAGAGGAATAATTTGAGAAACATTCCAAAAAAAGCACTCAAGGCTGCCATGTATACATTATTATTCTGGCCTGCAGTTCAGTTCAATTCAGTTGCTCAGTCGTGTCCGACTCTGCGACCCCATGAACCACAGCACACCAGGCCTCCCTGTCCATCACCAACTCCTGGAGTCTACTCAAACTCATGTTCATCTAGTTGGTGATGCCATTCAGCCATCTCATCCTCTGTCGTCCCCTTCTCCTCCTGCCTCCAACGCTCCCAGCATCAGGTTCTTTTCCAATGAGTTAACTCTTCACGTGAGGTGGCCAAAGTATTGGAGTTTCAGCTTCAGCATCAGTCCTTTCAGTGAACACCCAGGATTGATTTCCTTTAGGATGGACTGGTTGGATCTCCTTGCAGTCCAAGAGACTCTCAAGAGTCTTCTCCAATACCACAGTTCAAAAGTATCAACTCTTTGGCGCTCAGCTCTCTTTATAGCCCAACTCTCACATCCATACATGACTACTGGAAAAACCATAGCCTTGACTAGATGGACCTTTGTTGGCAAAGTAATGTCTCTGCTTTTCAATATGCTATCTAGGTTGGTCATAACTTTCCTTCCAAGGAGTAACCGTCTTTTAATTTCATGGCTGCAGTCACCATCTGCAGTGATTTTGGAGCCCAAAGAGATAAAGTCTGACACTGTTTCCACTGTTTCCCCATCTATTTCCCATGAAGTGATGGGACCAGTTGCCATGATCTTCGTTTTCTGAATGTTGAGCTTTAAGCCAACTTTTTCACTCTCCTCTTTCACTTTCATCAAGAGGCTTTTTAGTTCCTCTTCACTTTC
>NW_011495076.1:12277952-12358727 GCF_000754665.1 Bison bison bison | reverse complement strand
GCCCAGCGTTTCTCATGATGTACTCTGCATATTAGTTAAATAAGCAGGGTGACAATATACAGCCTTGATATACTCCTTTTCCTATTTGGAACCAGTCTGTTGTTCCATGTCCAATTCGAACTGTTGCTTTCTGACCTGCATACAGATTTCTCAGGAGGCAGGTCAGGTGGTCTGGTATTCCCATCTCTTGAAGAATTTCCCAGTTTATTGTGATCCACACAGTCAAAGGCTTTGGCATAGTCAATAAAGCAGAAATAGAAGTTTTTCTGGAACTCTCTTGCTTTTCCCATGATCCAGCAGATGTTGGCAATTTGATCTCTCGTCCCTCTGCCTTTTCTAAAACCAGCTTGAACATCTAGAAGTTCACGGTTCACATATTGCTGAAGCCTGGTTTGGAGAATTTTGAGCATTACTTTACTAGCATGTGAGATGAGTGCAATTGTGTGGTAGTTTGAGCATTCTTTGGCATTGCCTTTCTTTGGGATTGGAATGAAAACTGACCTTTTCCAGTCCTGTGGCCACTGCTGAGTTGTCCAAATGTGCTGGCATATTGAGTACAGCACTTTCACAGCATCATCTTTCAGGATTTGAAATAGCTCAACTGGAATTCCATCACCTCCACTAGCTTTGTTCTTAGTGATGCTTCCTAAGGCCCACTTGACTTCACATTCCAGGATGTCTGGCTCTAGGTGAGTGATCACACCATCATGACTATCTGGGTCGTGAAGCTCTTTTTTGTACAGTTCTTCTGTGTATTCTTGCCACCTCTTCTTAATATTTCTGTTTCTGTTAGGTTAGTGAAAATTAATAAGAGTGGCAAGAAGCTCTGAGGGCTGAGTTGGGCACCTAATCTCTACATAGTAATTATTACAGTTATTACATGAATAAAATTATATTGTTATTCTAATCATATATCCATAGAAACATATATTGATTGAGCCAACACTTGAGGAAGCACTCTTTTACATTTTTAAAGTTATGATAATTATTTTTATCTTGAAACAAACCAAAAAAAAAAAACCACATAATTTATTTTCTGCTCCTAGAGTAAAAGCTGCGAAAACAAGAAAAGAAGTTTAGACCATCCTGGAAAATCACCACATCCTTTCCCTCCAAGAAATCTTGTTATAATTGTCACTGATCCATAAAACCTATGTTTGACTGTTTTCACTTTGGATTTGGAATTTGATGTGACAGTCATAATTACAAACATTCAACAGATGTAAAATTCAGTTACATAAACACAAATACAAATATTAAAACACACACAATAGGCTTCCCTTGCACAAATGGAGTGGTTATAAAAATACAGGACGTGAATACCTAAATCCAGAATGTTTGAACCTAAAAGATTATCTACATAAATCAAAAGCCTAAAATGTGGAATTTGCAAATTTAGTTGCTAAAATCATTCTAAAAATATGAAGAGATCTTGGTCCCCACTTGTCAATCCCAAGAGCTTGTACTGTGAATTAAGCACATTTTGGTTGTTTTTTAAAATCACTATACACCTATGGGTTTATCCTAAGGAAATAATCATGGGTTTCTGCACATATTTATCTTCAAGGATATTCAGGAAAATAAATTTGTAATATTAATTATAAAAGCAAAATCAAAACCACTGAATATCCAACAAAAGAAATGGCTAGATATTACATATTACTGTGACAGAATAGCATGCAGCCATGACAAACCATGCTACAAAATCACATTAGGAAAAAAGATCACCATGTTTTAGTTTAAAAATCATATTATATAAGCTTGTATAGTTTGACACTTTTCGTAAAAAAAATTCATAGATTATATATCTACTATCTTATAGGTACATAAGTACAGTTTCTGAGCACACGAAGAAAAGTTGAAGGATAGAATGCAAACATTCCAGTATTGCTCAACTCTGAGTGATGCAATTATGTGTGATTTTTTTTTTCCTTCACTATAGACTTGAAATTTTCTACTATATGTGTTCTTTCTTTTAATCAGGGGAAAAAGAGATTTGCAGAGCATGACATAAAACTAAAAATCATATGGTGCAGTAGTTATCTTTGGAGCACGAGATTATGGGAACTTTCATTTTATACTTTTTACATTATCTATAGTTTTACATTTTTTACATATGCATGTATTATTCCAATAATCACTCAAATGTGTGCTTTTAACACAATCAAAACATGCTACTTTTTAATTTTGAGAAATAAGATATGTTCTTATTTAAGGGGATTTTTTAAAGAACATGTCTATTTATTTTAGTTTAAAAGAAGATATTTCAAGATAAGTTGATAGATTAAGAGCAGCAACAACATAATGCTCCTACTTTTATTAAGTTTTCAAAGAGAACAACATAGGAAAAGTTTATATGTATCTGAATTCCAGTTTTATAAAAATGAACATTGAGCAACTTTTAATGATTACAATGCTACAGTCACAAAATCTTATATGGAATTATTTCAATATATTTATAATTGCATATGAACAGCACACAGATTTATTCAAGAACATGAAAGACTGTCCCTAAGCCAGAGAAGGAGAGCCACGTAGGAAGCCAGCAATCATTTACCCTGCACAGTCTGCACCGAGCACGCCACCCACCCAAGCCTGCTGCCATCCTTCAGTGTCACAGTGGGCTGTTGACATGACTTAATCGCTGAGCTAAAGCTAATTATACAGCAAATGAAACAATAAGAGAGAATTCACCCCAACCAATTAACTAAGAGTAGACATTAACTGTCTCAGAATGTCCTGCATATGCTAATTTAAACTTTATCACCCATAAAGACATCCATACAGTCACGACATTTTTTTGTTTATTCTTTATCAAGCTTTACAATAGTAGGAAAGACCCTGATGCAGAGCATCTATCTGGCTACCATATAGCTGGCATTCATTTCTCCAGCTGGCTGTGAATTTCTATGTTTCATCCCAAGGTTTAAGCAGTGTTGTTTAAATGATGTGAGTTACTGTATGGTAATAAGCTGATAATTGCATAATAACACCATTAAGAAAAAATAAAAGTAACAAGATAACCTGGATTCACAATACTTATAACCCAGTAAGTACAATTAATTTGTGTCCCCAGATGGCTGGATTAATTAATACATCTAATCAGGAAAAATGGGCAGAAGAACTGAATAGACATTTTTTCCAAGGAGGAAATGCAGATGGCCGACAGGCACATGAAAAGCTCCTCAAAATCACTAATCTTGGGGGAAATGCAAATTAAAACCACAGTGAGATACCACCTCACACCTGTCAGAATGACTAGCATCAAAAAGTACATAAATAATATGTTGGCGAGGATGTGGAGAAAAAGGAACCCTCTCTACACTATTGGTGGGAATGTAAATTGGTGCAGCCGCTGTGGAAAACAGTATGGGGGGCGGGGAGGTGGGGCGGTTCTCTAAAATCTAAAACTAGAGCTACCATATGATTCAGCAATCCTACTCCTGGGCATAGATCTAGAAAAGATGAAAATTCTAACTTGAAAAGATACACACACCTATGTTCATAGCAGCACTATTTATAATAGTCATGATATGGAAGCAACCTAAGTGCCCATCAACAGAGAATGAATGGATAAAGAAGTGGTGTACACACATACACACACAGGAATACTCAAATCAGATCAGATCAGTCGCTCAGTCATGTCCGACTCTTTGCGATCCCCATGAATCGCAGCATACCAGGCCTCCCTGTCCATCACCAACTCCCAGAGTTCACTCAGACTCACGTCCATCGAGTCAATGATGCCATCCAGCCGTCTCATCCTCTGTTGTCCCCTTCTCCTCCTGCCCCCCAATCCCTCCCAGCATCAGAGTCTTTTCCAATGAGTCAACTCTTCGCATGAGGTGGCCAAAGTACTGGAGTTTCAGCTTTAGCATCATTCCTTCCAAAGAAATCCCAGGGCTGATCTCCTTCAGAATGGACTGGTTGGATCTCCTTGCAGTTCAAGGGACTCTCAAGAGTCTTCTCCAACACCACAGTTCAAAAAGCATCAATTCTTTGGCGCTCAGCCTTCTTCACAGGAATACTACTCAGCCATAAAACGAAAAAAAATTTGCCAAAATTTGCAAAATTGGAGGATGGACTTGGAAGGCACTATGCTAAGTAAAATGAGTCAGACAGAGAAAGACAAATACTGTATGATATCACTTACATGTGGAATCAAAAAAAAATACAACAAACTAGTGAATATAACAAAAAAGAAGCAGACTCAGAGATATAGGAAACAAACCAGTGGTTACCAGTGGTGGAGACAGGGGGAAGAATAGGGGTGGGAGACAAATAGATACAAACTCAAGAGAGTCAGAGATGACCTAGTACTGAAACAACAATAACAGTGGATCTAAGATAGGCTCAAGGATATATTGTACAACACAGAGAATATAGCCAAAACTTTGTAATGACTGAAATGGAAGGTAACCTTTAAAAATTATACACATTTAAAAAATTTAATAAAATACTTGTAATAAGAAAAATAAAACAACATCTAATCAGCAATGTTTCTAAAACTAAGATTATAAAAAAAAGATTTTGTTTTTTGAAATCCTTGTCTTTTCTATCCTACTATTAAATTGTTGAAATGCTCAGTTGCAGGCTCCCTTGGTAGTTCAGCAGGTAAAGAATTCCCCTACAATGGAGGAGACCAGATTCAATTCCTGGGTCAGGAAGATCTGCTGGAGAAAGGAAAGGCTACCCTCTCCATTATTCTTGCCTGGAGAATCCCATGGACAGAGGAACCTGGCAGGCCACAACCCATGGGGCCACAAGGAGCGTGACATGACTGAGTGACAAAGAACTGCACACTAGTTGCACCTTCTCAACACTGCTGCTGCTGCTAAGTCGCTTCAGTTGTGTCCAACTCTGTGCGACCCCATAGACGGCAGCCCACCAGGCTCCCCCATCCCTGGGATTCTCCAGGCAAGAACACTGGAGTGGGTTGCCATTTCCTTCTCCAATGCATGAAAGTGAAAAGTGAAAGTGAAACGTCCAACTCTTGGCGACCCCATGGACTGCAGCCCACCAGGCTCCTCCGTCTGTGGGATTTTCCAGGCAAGAGTGCTGGAGTTGGGTGCCATTGCCTTCTCAATACTAACGAACTACAAACTATGCTTTGGAGTCTGTGTCAACATTGTATAAAACTGTTACATAACCATGGCTGCAACTAAGAGTTTTTCCTTCTGTCCTTCAAGCCTTCCTTGCAAAATGGAACACCTCCTCCTAGAAAATATGGGATCAGGTTTGTTCTCTTTTGAGCCAAAACAGCTTACTGTCTCTGAGGGAATTTTTCTCATCTACAAATTGAGGGATTTCGACTATAAAGTCCTTTTCAACTCAAGGACAAATGACAATTCTCTACTAGCAAACCTACCACAAGATTTAAGTTACAAACCACAAACTTTGCAAGTCATATCACAAAAGGCTAATTCAATAATAAAGAGTTCCAAGGAACCAATACCTAAATCCTTTCACTGACTAGAATCTGACAAAAATCCAAGTTCTGTAACATGTATTTCTGTCAAATTTATTTAAAATGCAGCAATGCTAAATGCTATCTATAATAATAACAATTATTATTATTATTACTATATATTCTCTAAATTGTTAACTTCCATGAAAATCTAATCTGGAGCCATTATGGCTTACCTTATGATACCCATTTAATACACATCTGCAACAGTACAAAAGCAGAGTTGTTATATCCTGAAATGTGACTCTGGCCCTAAAGAAGTCCTTTAGGATCTTAAATAAATTGGTGTGCTAGCCATACCTAGTCATACATGTATATTTTATACTTCTACTCTTACCCAAGGATGCTATAGAAAATAATAAGACAATATTTATAAATGACTCAGAATATCCAAAAAGAAATACTTCTTTTTGGGTCCCATCACTTCATGGCAAATAGATGGGGAGACAATGGAAACAGCGACAGACTTTATTTTCTTGGGCTCCAAAATCACTGCAGATGATGACTGCAGCCATGAAATTAAAAGACACTTGTTCTTTAGAAGGAAAGCTATGACAAACCTAGACAGCATATTAAAAAGCAGAGACATTACTTTGCCAACAAATGTCCATCTAGTCAAAGCTATGGTTTTCCCAGTAGTCATGTATGGATGTGAGAGTTGGACTATAAAGAAAGCTAAGCACTGAAGAATTGATGCTTTTGAAGTGTGGTGTTGGAGAAGATTCTTGAGAGTCCCTTGGACTGCAAGGTGATCCAACCAGTCAATCCTATAGGAAATCAGTCCTGAATATTCATTGGAAGGACTGATTCTGAAGCTGAAACTCTAATACTTTGGCCACCTGATGCGAAGAACTGACTCATTGGGAAAGACCCTGATGCTGGGAAAGATTGAAGGCAGGAGAAGGGGATGACAGAGGATGAGATGGTTGGATGGAATCACCGAGTCAATGGACCTGAGTTTGAGCAAGCTCCGGGAGATGGTGAAGGACAGGGAAACCTGGCATGCTGCAGTCCATGGGGTCGCAAATAGCTGGACACGACTGAGTGACTGAATAACAACAACAAACAGAGTTTGATGTATAAGCTATGTATGCACAGACATACACACATACTGGATTAGCTAAATCCTGAATTGATAATCTGGAAGTGAAAAATCTACTTTCAGTTTTACCACAAATTTAGCCAGATAGTTTCTGCATCTTTGTATAACAATTCATTTTTTAAATGGGATCTTCTGAAATTTCCTCAGTGTTTCTAAAGATGATAAGGATGAATCAGTTATAGGAATCCCCTGCAATTCATAGAGCAACTGTTCCAGAAAACTCTAAAAAAGGCCTGGGAGATGAGAGGATGAATGTCCTCCAGATCTCTTTTCACAACTGGCTCAGGTCTCACCCCACCAGATAGGCCTGGGTGCAGCAGACAGCACACAACAGAGGGAAGCACAGAAATATATCTTTCCTTCCCCGACTTCTTCCTGATGTCCAGGGGAGAGGACAGGCACAACAATTGGCTGCATGGAGAGGCTCAACTTCTCAGTCTCCCCATAGTACAAATGTCTTAATTTGGGAGCAAAGAAACACAGCCTCTACATTATCTAACTTCCATTTCAATCTATCTCCACTCACCTCGACTCCATTATTTCTGTGACTAGGATTTATGCAATGGAGTAAAGTAAAAATTGTCACCATGATGAGTTCAATGGGCTTATGATATATAATCAAAATTATAAATCACAAACTTTTAAACTATAGATGTTTACATACCTAAGCAGCATAAAGAATACTAGTCATTATAAATATTAAAGGATAGAGAATATTTGAATAAATTTGTAATACATTTTACAGTAATTATTGCCATCATTATTCTTCATAAAAATCCTCAGGAAGGGATAAGAATTATTCTAACCTATATCGGCATACCATTGGCATCACCTTTACCAAAGGATACTTTTCAAATGTTCATTTTCTTGGAATTAAGCTCAGAAGAATGAACTATAGTTAAAATCATTAATAACCCAAATTATTATATCAGCTTCATGCTGCTGCTGCTGCTGCTGCTAAGTCGCTTCAGTCGTGTCCGACTCTGTGCGACCCCATAGACGGCAGCCCACCAGGCTCCTCCGTTCCTGGGATTCTCCAGGCAAGAATACTGAAGTGGGTTGCCATTTCCTTCTCCAATATTAGCTTCATAGTTAAGCTGTAATATTGATTAATTTCAAATAATCTATCAAGCTGTACAACTGTACCAAAAAGAGTACAAATGCAAACACAGCATTATTCATCATAGCCTCACTACTCACTGGAAACAAGCATGTGAGTTAAGTACAGCTCATTGTCTTAGGAAGAGCCAGATTTCCAAATTCTGAAAGGTCGTATCTAGAACACCATTATTTATTTATTACCTAGTGATGATTTCCTTAACTTTACTGGATAGCATTACAAAGGTTTAAGGGGGTTAGTCTCTCAGTTCCGTTTAGTTCAGTCACTCAGTCATGTCCAACTCTTTGCGACCCCATGAATCGCAGCACGCCAGGCCTCCCTGTCCATCACCAAAAGCCCATTACTCTAACTCATTATTTAAAGTCTCAGTGTACCTAATGGCTTTTCTTTCATATGTTGCCAGGCTTGCCTATCCACAATATACCAACCGCATTAACTTCTGTCAGACTAGCTCATTGTGTATATATGGAAGGAGTCCATAAACAGTTTGGGTGTGGTACCTTTCCTAACTGTCAAAGCACTACTCATGAGGGAACAAAATCAGCCATCTGAACTAGATATTACATTAACTGTATATAAGAAACACGTAACAATATCTACTTATAAAACCATTAGCATGTAAATGAATAGAAAAACTAAAGTAACTAGTGTGATTTTTTTTCTTAATTTCAGAAGGATTAAGGTAAAAATTCCAATCCAGTAATCTGCTGACAAGAATTTTAACTATATTTTTCCAACAGTGCTTTGAAACAATGCTTTTTTAAAAATTTAATATCCTAAAGGAAAGATACCTACATGAGATGGAAAATTAAGTCTGAAGTTAGCTTCTGACTTATTTCTGGAAGCTGAGAAAGTTT
Organism: Bison bison bison; assembly: GCF_000754665.1. Classification (NCBI taxonomy): domain Eukaryota; kingdom Metazoa; phylum Chordata; class Mammalia; order Artiodactyla; family Bovidae; genus Bison; species Bison bison. The sequence goes on along the minus strand of NW_011495076.1, from coordinate 12,350,181 downwards.
TTTTTTTTTTTAATTTGCTTAACAGACATTTGTGTAGAGCTTATTATGTGCCAGACACTGTTCTATGTATTTTACAAATATTAGCTCATTTAATCCTCATAGTTACCCTATAAAGTACTACCACCATTTCCACATTACAGATGAGGAAATGGGCACAGAGAAGTTAAATGACTCACTCAAAGTCATACAAGTAATCAGTGGTAGAATCAAAATTTAAGCCCAGGTAGTCTAGATTTGGATTTTGTGCCCTAAACACTAACACACTACACACTCCCTCCATAATATATTCCCTGTCTTCATGAGGACCAGTGACGTTTCACTGCTTTAGGTAGTTTTATGTCTCAAGGTTCTTTTTGCTAGGTTGTATATTTTGCCCTCAAAATACATGTTATATAATATAATTTGTATTTTCACTTAGTTTTCCATTTCAGAACATCCAGCACTACCTCATTCATTTAAAATACTGAAATATTCAACATAATACAAGCCATTTATGACAAATCCACAGCTAACATAATACTCAACTGTGAAAAGCTGAAAGCCTTCCCACTAAATTCTGGAACAAGACAAGGATATCTACCATCAACACTTTTATTCAACACAGTACTGAAAAATCCTAGCCACAGCAATCAGATAAGAAAAAGAAATAAGAAGTACCCAAACTGGAAGAGAACAGGATGCAGACGGGTTGCTACTCTATATGGAAAACCCTAAAGACTCCACACAAAAACTATTAGAATAAATAAATTCAGCAAGGTAACAGGATACAAAATTAAATGAACATATATTTGTTGTATTTCTTTATCCTAAGAGAAATATCAGAAAGAGAAAGTTTAAAAAATCTAATTTAAAACTGCATCCAAAAAAAAAAAAACCCTAGGAATAAACCTAACCAAAGAGATGAAAGACCTATATGCTGAAAACTATCTAACAGTGATAAAGGAAACTGAAGGTGATTCAAAGAAATGGAAAGATATCCCATGCTCTTGAATTGGAAGAAGCAATATTCTAATCTATGGTCATACCACCCTGAAGGAGTCTGATTTTGTGTGATGTAAGAAGCTAAGCAGGATTGAACCTGCATAGTACTTGGATGGGAGAATCAATATTCTTAAAATGGCCAAACTATCCAAAGCAATCTACAAATTGAAAACCATCCTTGTTAAATTTGTTGTTCAGTCACTCAGTTGTGTCTGACTCTTTGCAACACCATGGACTGCAGCATGCCAGGCTTCCCTGTCCTTCAACATCTTCCAGAGCTTGCTCAATCTCATGTCCATTGAATCAGTGATGCCATCCAACCATCTTATCCTCTGTTGTCCCCTTCTCATCACTCCTTCAATCTTTACCAGCACAGGGTCTTTTCTAGCAAATTGGCTCTTCAAATCAGGTTGCCAAAGTATTGGAGCTTCAGCTTCAGCATCAGTCATTCTAACGAATATTCAGGGTTGATTTCCTTTAGGATTGACTGATTTGATCTCCTTGTAGTCCAAGGGAATCTTCTCCAACAACACAGTTCAAAAGCATCAATTCTTCGGCGCTCAGCCTTCTTTATGGTCCAACTCTCACATCCATACATGACTACTGGGAAAACCATAGGTTTGATTATACAGACCTTTGTTGGCTAAGTAATGTCAGCAAAGTTTTATAATATGCTGTCTACATTTGTCATAGCTTTTCTTCCAAGGAGCAAGAGTCTTTTAATTTCATGGCTGCAGTCACCATCCCCATTGATCTTGGAACCCAAGAAAATAAAGTCTTTCACTGTTTCCATTGTTTCCCCATTTAATTGCCATGAAGTGATGGGACCAGATGCCATGATTTTAGTTTTTGAATGTTGAGTTAAATTACCCTTAACATTTTTCACAAAACTAGAATAAATAATCCTAAAACATATATGGAACCAAACCATAGAAGATTCAGAATTGCCAAAGCAATCCTGAGGAAAGAGAACAAAGATGGAGATATAACCCTCCCAGACTCCAGATAATACTACAAAGGTATAGTAATCAAAGTAGCACGGCTGCTGCTGCTGCTGCTAAGTCGCTTCAGTCGTGTCCGACTCTGTGCGACCCTATAGACGGCAGTCCACCAGGCTCCCCTGTCCCTGGGATTCTCCAGGCAAGAACACTGGAGTGGGTTGCCATTTCCTTCTCCAAAGTAGCATGGCACTGACACAAAAACAGATACATCAATAGAACAGAATAGAGAGCAAAGAAATAAACCCACACATTCATGGTTAATTAATCTTTGACAAAGGAGACAAGAATATACAATGGAGAAAAGACTTATCTCTTTAGCAAGTGGCATTGGGAAAGCCAGACAGTAAATGTAAACCAATGAAGTTAGAACACTCCCTCACACCAAAGCCAAAAAAAAAACTCAAAATGACTTAACAACCTTAATAAGATAAGACATGACATCATAAAACTCCTAAAAAAGAACATTAGCAAAACATTTGGACAAAATTGTACCCATGTTTTCTTAGGTCTGTGTCCCAAGACAATAGAAATAACAGAAAAAATTTAAAAATGGGATCTAATCAAACTTAAAAACTTCTGCACACAAAGGAAACCATGAACAAAACAAAAAGACAACCTACGGTATGGGAGAAAATATTTGTAAATGATGTGACTGACAAAGGTTAATATCCAAAATACAACAACAGCTCATATAGCTTAATATTTAGAAAAAACTCCAATAAAAAATGACTAGAAGACCTAAACAGACATTTCTCCAAAGGAGACACACAAATGGCCAACAGGCACATGAAAAGATGCCTAACATCAGTAATTGTAAGAGAAAGGCAAATCAAAATCACAATGACTTATCACCTCACACTGGTCAGAATGACCATCATTTAAAAGTCTATAAATAATAAATGCTGAAGAAGATGTGGAGGAAAGGAAACTCTCCTATACTGTTGATGGAAATGTAAATTTGTCTAGCCACTACAGAAAACAGTATGGAGGTTCCTTCAAAAACTGAAAATAGAGATATGATTTATGAAAACATGAAAATAGAGATAGAGAACATATGATTCAGCAATCCCACTCTTGGGCATAGATCCAGAAGAGATGAAACTAGCTTGAAAAGATACGTGCATCCAGTGTTCACAGCAGCACTATTTACAACATCAGAGATATGGAAGGAACTTAAATGTCCATCAAAAGATGAATGGATAAAGATGTGCTGTGCTCTGTGTGTGTGTGTGTGTGTGTGTATACTCAGCCATAAAAAAGACGGAAATATTGCCATTTGCAGCAATACAGACAGACCTAGAAAATATCATACTAAGTGAAGTCAGATAAACACAAATATTATATGATATCACTTATATATGGCATCTAAAAAATAATACAAGTGAATCTATTTACAGAACAGAAGTAGGCTCACAGAAATAGAAACACAGAAAATAAACTTACAGTTATTTTCTGTAATAAAGGAGAAAGGGGAAAGGCAGGGAGGGATTAATTAGGAGTATGGGATTAACAGATACACACTGCTATGTATAAAATAGATAAGCAATAAGGATCTGGTGTACAGCACAGGTGTGTGTTAATCATTCAGTCTGGTCCAACTTTTTGTGACCCCATGAACTGTAGCCCACCAGGCTCTTCTGTCCATGGAATTCTCCAGGCAAGAATACTAGAGTGGGTAACCTTTCCGTTCTCCAGGGGATCTTTCTGACCCAGGGATCAAACCTAGGTCTCCAGCACTGCAGGCAGATTCTTTGCTGTTTGAGCCACCAGGGAGGCCCCATAGCACAGGTAACTATATTCAATATCTTGTAATAACCTCTAACGGAAAAGAAACTGTATACATATATATGTATAACTGAATCACACAGCTATATACCTGAAATTAACACAGTAATATTGATAGTAAATCAGCTGTATTTCAATTTTAAAACAAATAAGCAAAATTAAATGCTGCAACAGCATTACATTGTATGAAGGCCTCAGGGTGTGATTAAATATCCTACTGATTTCTCTGATTATTATTTACTGACTTTCTTTTGCTCTTTTTCTGGGTCTTATTCCAGGAACTTCCTTAAAATCCCAACCCTTTTCAGTCCTATTCTTCAAAGACTGAGGCTCAGTCTCAATGCTCCGTGGGGGGGTTCCAGCATAGTCTGCCTGCACTCCTGAGAACTGTAAGCCTGAAATTTTGAGTTACTGTGCTCCCGTTTGCTTTGTCTCAAATTCCCTTTCACAGGGGCCTACCCTGTGCCCTCACTGCCTGAGCACCTCTTTGGTCTCTTGATTTGACACACTTCACTTCCCTCATCCACACCTGAAGCTGGCCAGTTGCAGTGGCTGCATCTCTTTTCCCATTTTGGCACCTGTCCACCTGCCTTGCTCAGCTAGAAAGAACAGCTCTGCCTAGCCAGATGCCAAGAAGTGACAAATCAAGCTCAATCAATAGATGGTAATTAAACTTCTGCTTTAAAAGCCCAGCAGAGGTTGTCAATGGGATTTCTCAATGGATCCCTGCTGCTAAGCAAGGATGTAATTTTATATTTAGTTTTAAAACTTGAACTTTCTCCAATAGGATTCCTAGAGAAAACAATTAAGAGTGAATAAAAGCAATAGTAAGAATTGTTTTATGGCAAAAAAAGGCAATAAGAGAGGATTTGGCATTTCCACAATCAAAATACCTATCACTAGGTAGATGGTGACTAATCTTCATTACTAGGTAAGCTAAACAGAAACACTAAACAGTAATATAGGTCACTTTCAAATATAATCTATTCTCTTGGGTTTTCCTTCAGTCTAGGATCTTTAAGCAAGCTATTTAAAAGATATAATATTGCAGAATGACACCATTGAGGGGAATAGGGTGAAGCGTGAGAGACAAGGACGACTTTAAAGGCTTTAAGAGGAAAAGGCCTCACTGGTCTATACCATATTTCTTACAAAAATGCATTAATATGAATATACTCTTCTCCAGCACATCCAATTCACATCACTGTCCCAAATAATTATTTCTCTAGGAAATGCGAAGTCGAAAACAAAATGTTTCCCATTAAGTGGGAACTACTCTGCTAATGCCATTAGTACATATGCTCTCACTTTAAAACTAAGAGGTTGCTAAATTAGTCACTTAGGTATACTGAACAACTGTGGAAAGGTATTAACCTGCTGGAAAACCCTCACCCCTCACTCTCACATATCCACTGGAGATTTCCAGTTAGGTCTAATGACCAGTAATAACCACAGCCATGCAGATCATCAGGAGTTTCTGATTTACCTAAAGTGGAAAATTGCTGCCAGTGAAAAGTAAATGGAACATATAGTATGTTCTGCCTCTAATGCCTCTTTCACAGGCTAACTTGACATCTGAAGAGCATGATATTTCATGTAGCTTGTTCAATGATAACTTTTTAAAGATCTTATTGACAGATTTTCACCCAACTGGTGTGCTGACTGGATTACAGAGCTCCTAGCCCAGAGCCACCTTGTCTGTTTACCCACATGTACCATTCAAATATCATTACATTCTGTGCTTGTCATGATATGGAAAACAATGAGAAGCCCTAAGTTAATCTTTGTTTTCCAGGGCTTATTTTCACATAGTCCATTTTATCATATGGTGTCTTTAAAGAATGATAACATTTTTGAGCTGGAAAAGACCTCAAATTACCTCTTCCTAAATGGAACTTTTTCAAATATAAGTTCCATAGACTATTAAGAGATGTTAGTTTACTTGGGGGAGGGGCAATTTGAGAAACACTGGGTTAAAGCAGAATTTTTTTGTGCAGGATGTCTCAAAAGCTTCCATATGCTGAATACCTGTAATACTCCAGAAGAGGAGTATAATACACAATTTATCTTTATTAAAGAGTGGAGTCCTAAAAATATCTTTTTTTTCCCAATTGTGGTAAGATATGCATAACAAAAACTTACCATCTTAATCATTTTTAAGGATATGTTCAATAATGTTAAGTATATGTACATTGTTGTGCAATCTCCAGAACTTTTCATCTTGCAAACTGCAACTCTATACCCATTAAACCACAACTCTCCATTTCCCCCTCTCCTCCAGCCCTGCAAAAATAATTCTGCAGAGATAGGAAGGATAAACTATTTTCCTTTTAGATCTCTAAGTTTTTAGCATTCATCCATATGCTACTGCTAACTTTCTAAGCTTTAGAAATTACTGGCATATTTTCATATACCATAATGATGATTTCTGGCCTTTATTTTAACTGTGCCTAAACAGCTGGCTTGAAGCAGCTGGCAACCCAAGAGCGAAATAAAACTGAACGAAGCGCCTCCTTGACTAGCATCATGTGCCAGGGCAAGGTCAGCTTTGGTTCCACTTGGCCTTTACTTATAACCTGTCTCAAAAGATCCCTTCTCAGAATATCTGCATCAGTATGTTCATCCTGGCACTGGGTGCTGGATATTCATTCTTCCCTCTGCTTCACATCCTCTAAAATCATGGTTCCCCATGCCAAGATGAAATGCAAAAGGGTACATTAGTCAAAGACACAGGGAATGAGTACCACGTAAGGTGAGAGGCATGTGCCATGAATATTAATATAACCTAAGCAATTATAATCACTACAATGCGAGCTGGCACACATTAGTTACTAACTGCACAGAAGAGGCAGCAGTTAAGCTCGATGAAGGTTAGGAAGCTCTGCTTGAGTCACTCTGAGGAAGCCTTCATTTTTCCAACTGAGTAACAATGCTAGATTCTCAGCTCCCTAAGACAGCCAATTATTTTCAGGAGCACTGTTAAATTCTCAAAATAAATTTGAATTTGCATTAATTGATGATATGTGACATACTACAGATGGGCGGTGGTAAAGTAGAAAAAACATAGGATGAAACAGTTCGTGTGATAGTTAAAATCATTCTTGCAGTTGCTGCTGCTGCTGCTGCTAAGTCGCTTCAGTTGTGTCCAACTCTGTGGGACCCCACAGACGGCAGCCCACCAGGCTCCCCCGTCCCTGGGATTCTCCAGGCAAGAACACTGGAGTGGGTTGCCATTTCCTTCTCCAAAGCATGAAAATGAAAAGTGAAAGACGCTCAGTCATATCCGACTCTTAGCGACCCCATGGACTGCAGCCTACCAGGCTCCTATGTCCATGGGATTCTCCAGGCAAGAGTACTGGAGGGGGTTGCCATTGCCTTCTCCATTTGCAGTTGCTGGTTGATTTATAAACAACCTACTCTGAAGGAGATCAGCCCTGGAATTTCTTTGGAAGGAATAATGCTAAAGCTGAAACTCCAGTATTTTGGCCACCTCATGCGAAGAGTTGACTCATTGGAAAAGACTCTGATGCTGGGAGGGATTGGGGGGCAGGAGGAGAAGGGGACGATAGAGGATGAGATGGCTGGATGGCTTCGCTGACTCAATGGACGTGAGTCTCAGTGAACTCCGGGAGTTGGTGATGGACAGGGAGGCCTGGCATGCTGCGATTCATGGGGTCGCAAAGAGTCGGACACGACTGAGCAACTGATTTGATCTGATCTGATACTCTAACAATATTTCAATAAGTGGGATAAAATAATAGTTGTCAGGAGCCGCGTTAGGCATTACTGACAAAATGGAGGCATGGCCCCAGACCCCTCTCCTCATTCTACAGGCATGGCCCCGGGATGAAGGAGTTAGGCCTTGTAATTCTGACTTGTCTTTTCCTCTCCTTGGCTAAGTTGACTGAAAAAGAATATTAAGGTGCTTATTGTTCTTGAGAGGAGCATGAGAAGGCACAAAGCCTTCTGGAGCTGTGCTCAGAAAATAATTCATAAAGTTAATCATTGACATTTGTTCAAGGACTTTTACAAAAGAGTGTTCCAGGATGAGCACATAGGCCATAGTTTGAGGCCATGGGAGGGATTGCTATCTGAAGCCTATTTGTGAGGAGAATGTTTATGGCAAAGGAGTTTACTGAATTTAAGGCTTAGAAATAATTAAAACAGTTAGAAGTTAAAGATTTAAGGAATGTTGTAAAGTTAGCATATTTTACTATAGCTTATAGAAGTTAGGAATTTTTAGAGACACTATAGCTAGAAGTCTTTTTAAGAGATAGTGAGCTCAGGATGTTAGGGGCAAACGGGATTTAGGAAGATAAGTAGTAAACTGAGGAATGTAGCATGAGTTACAATGTAATCATAAGTTAACTATAGGACACATTAGAGGAGGTAGATAATAGATGATAAGGCTGATTCCGAGAGAATCCCTAAAGCAGGAACTCTTTTTGAAGAGCAACAATGATTTATGGAGATAATAAATCTGGGAGAGGGGGAACTGAAAATGTCAAACCTCTGGCCTAATGTTTTTGTAAAAGTATAAAAGAGAATCTTAAACTTGAAATAAACAGGCAGTCCAAAAGAAAACTGAGAGGCTCCCTCATCGCCGACACTATCTCTTCAGGTTGAATCCCTGGCTGCTCGAGCTGGACTCCAGCAAATAGTAGTAATAAAAACAATTTAGTACTGGACTGGAGACATCACCCACTCAGAGGCAGAGAAAGAAAATGTTTTCTATAAAAGGAAAAGATAATAAAGAAGGGAAAAAAAGATATTCACACTTAAAAAGTATATTTGGGGAATGAATAGCAACTTACTTAAACCGGACCAGTGTCTTAAACTGTGAAACTCATGATAATATATGAAGTTGTCTTTCCCTCTTTACAGCTTAAATGAGACTTCCAAAGAGAACTAAGCTATCAGACCTGCTAAATGTTTCCAAAAACAAAACAAAAACATTAATTTGTAAGAATGAAACAGAAAATAAAGCAGCTTTACCAGATTCAAGAAAATGCTCCAAAAACTGTATCCCAGCTCAGCCAACATCATGTCAATAAGTATCTGTTGGATGCTAAATGAAACGTCACTGGATAGAGTTGAAGGAAATTTAAGAGAATTGATCAGAAGCCTCCTTGCTAATACAGTTGAAGAAAAGCTCCGGAAGGGTAACACTGAATCATCTGTTATGGGTCTGACAGTCTCTCTTTGATCAACCTAACCTTTAAACAGACTCCTCTGAATATTTTTCCCAACTAGGCCTTGACTCTTAGACTGGCATGTCTGTCTTTGCATCACCCAACTTTAGCGAGAATCTTATTAAAAAGGTTTAGCCAGAATCTCCCACCCTTGATATCTTATCACCCTTAATATTTAACCAAATTTCTCACCTCCCCCATCCCCCAAAACAATAACTGGTCACTCTGGTCAGTTTTCAGCAAGAATTCTTTTAGAATCCTTTTACAGCAGTTTAGCAAAGAACTTCCCTACCCTCTTAGTAATTTTCTACCCACCAATCCCCACCCTCACCCTGTTCCTTGACAATGAACCCCCACTTTTCCCTGTTGTGATCAGAATCTATCCCAGTTCCATACTGAGATCTCTTTATCCCTACTGCAACAGTCCCTGCTTTTACTGCTTTAACTATCGTCCGTCCAGCTCTGGTTTTCTTTGAGAGGCCTTAGTCCTTGTTCCACTCTGGAAAACAGTTTGGCAATTCTTCAAAATGTTAAACACAGACTTAGCACAAGACCTAGCAGTTCCACTCCTAGGCATATACCCATAGGAACTGAAAAGATATGTCCTTGTAAAAATTTGTACATAAATGTCCACAGCAGTATTATTTTTAAAGCCAGAAACTAGAAGCATCCCACATCCCCATCAAATGGTGAATGGATAAAGAAACTGTGGTATCTCCATACAAAAGATCAATACTCAGCAACAGAGAGGAACAGAGCACTGAAATATGCCACCACATGGACGGATCTTGAAACATGCAAAATAAAAGAAGCCAGTCACAAAAGACCGTTACGTTGCATGAGTCCACTTATATGAAGTTTCCAAAATAAGAAACCCCAGAGACATAAGGCAGATTAGTGGTTCCCAGGGAGTGAGGGGACACGGAAACACAGAGTTTCTATCGGAGCTGATGCAAACATTCTAAAATCAGATGGTGACGATGGTTGGACAACTCTAGATATTCTAAAAATCACTGAATTGCATACTTTAAAAGGATACATTTTACTGTAACTACACTAAGAGACTTCCCTGGTGGCTCAGATGGTAAAGAATTCTCCTACAATGCAGGAGACTTGGGTTCAATCCCTGGGTTGGGAAGATCCCCTGGAGGAGGGCATGGCAACCCACTCCAGTATTCTTGCCTGGAGAATCCCTATGGACACAGGAGCCTGGCTGGCTACAGTTAATAGGGTCGCAAAGAGCTGGATACAACTTAGCGACTAAGCACAGCACAAAGCATTATTTAAAAAGTAAATAAATAAGTCATTTCCACAGCTTTGTCTGTTCAATAGGTGTTTGCTGAGGGCCTATTACATGCCAGGCACTGAGAAAATAATAAAACACAGACATGGTTCCTGCCCTCCCACAGCTTACAGTCTTGTGGAGGAAGGCTGGGTTTAAACCCTGGTTCACAATTTACTGTAATCTGGGAAAGTATCTTACTTCCTCATCTATAAATAGGGTAAAAGACAAGTGCCCAGTGGCTGGCGAATTGGAAGGACTTCCTGAGTGTTAGTAATTATTAAGTAACTATAAAAGCACAGCATAAATACTGTAGAGAGAAGGAATACAAATAAAACAAGAAGGCTTAGGTTGGGAAGCTGTAGAAAGTATCACTTCAGAAAATGACATTTGGGCTAAAATGTGAAGGACCAGCTAAAGGCAGAAAGATTTAAAGAAAAACAGACAAAGGAAAATACAAGTACAAAGGTCCTGAGGCAAGGAAAAGCTTGAGGCCTTCCAAGAACTATGTGTGATCAGCTGATACTTAAGTGAGGGAGAGATAAGCAGAAGCCAGAATGCGCCAGGTCTTGTAGACAAAAATAATAATAATGGATTTTATTCTATGTACAACAGAAAATCACTGAAGGCTTTTAAGCAGAAGTATGACATGATCCAAATTACATTTCCAAAGATCCCTGGCTGCTATGAGGGGAAGAAGGCTACTGGTGTGCTCCAGGGAAGAGATAAGGTGACCCAGATTCCACTGTGGTAGAGATCCTAATAGCCCTGACAGGGCTGAGACATACAGAAATGAAACAAGGATCTGCACCAGAATCCCTTCCATTCATTGCTACCCATGCAGTCTGCATTGAACAGAACACCAAAGGAAAAGTGAACATGATGTAGAAGAAAGCACACCATACCTACTTGAACCAAAAGCCCTCAAATTCCTAGTTCCACTGCCAAACAGCAATACAATCTTGGCAGACTTCATCCTCAATTCCTTCAGTTCAGTTCAGTCATTTAGTTGTGTCTGACTCTTTGCAATCCCATGGACTGCAGCACGCCAGGCTTCCCTGTCCATCATGAACTCCCAGAGCTTATTCAAACCCATGTCCATCAAGTCACTGATGCCATCCATCTATCTCATCTTCTGTTATCCCCTTCTTCTCTGGCCTTCAATCTTCCCAGCATCAGAGTTTTTTCTAATAAAGTCAGTTCTTCGAATCAGGTGGCCAAAGTATTGGAGTTTCAGCTTCAGCATAAGTCCTTCCAATGAATATTCAGCATTGATTTCCTTTAGGATTGACTGGTTTGATCTCCTTGTTATCCAAGGGGCTTTCAAGAGTCTTCTCCAACACCACAGTTCAAAAGCATCAATTCTGCACTCAGCTTTCTTTATGTTCCAACTCTCACATCCATACATGATTACTGGAAAAACCATAGCCTTGACTAGATGGACCTTTGTTGGCAAAGTAATATCTCTGCTTTTTAATATGCTGTCTAGGTTTGTCATAGCTTTTCTTCCAAGGAGCAAGTGTCTTTTAATTTTGTGGCTTATCAGAATAATCAGAATAACAGTTCTACCTCACAGGTAGACTTAAGGTACTCTATGACTTAATTGACTTACATGTGAAAGTGCTGCAGAGTATCAGGCAATGATAGTGTTAGTCAGTTTAAGAGATACACCCAAAACAAAAACAAAGTACAGATTGTGATTAATTGTTTGTTTCTCTTTCAGGTCAAGTTGTTTTTTGTTTTGTTTTGTTTCAGCGAGTACCTGCTAAGCTTCTCCAAAATACTTGGGCTTGTTGAGAAGACAGCAGGAAGCCATCTATTTGTTCCACAGCACTTACTTGCTGGGAAAACCATACAGTTGTTGCAGATAAAAGTCCTTTCCCAAAGACACAGCCTGGGGAGTGAAAGTTCTATAAAGAAAACTCTTCCCTAAAGAAGTCCAGCAAAGGAATGTATGAACATAGAGAAAAGCAGTGAACATTTTCTATAAAACAGGTTTATGAAGCAACTAATATAATGATTGATTTTAAGAGATATGCGGCAAAGTAAATGACACAATTATCCTGTTTACATGCTTAAACTTCTGCCGAAAGAAATTATACCCAAATTTTACCTGAAAAACAAAACACTTTGGTCTTCCTGCTGGTGAAGACACCTCTGTACACATTAGAGTCACCACTTTCTCTGAAGTATACTTGTAGTAAGGGTACACCTGGGATTTTTCTCAAGTTAATTAAACAATTAAAAAAAAAAAAAGAAAGTAAATTCTTCTGAGACTTTTCTGGAAGCCCCTGATAGAAGCATATAGGGAAGTAGTTTTTTAATTACCTTGATCGTTCATTAATGTTTTTGCTCACTTATAATTATATCATATTCCTTCCTAAAAGTCTTCCAAGAAAGCATTAATTAAAGCAAAAGCAAAGAGTTATGCGTTTATTTACCAATATGTTTAATCAGATAATGAAAAAGAGAAAAAAAGAAAAACTTTCTCATATATATTGTCCCATAAACTTCTATCTTAAAGAGGAAAAAAAGATTTTTATGTCTTAATAAAATACCATATTAAAAAGCCAAAAGTAGCAAAACAAAAAGCATCTTTAAATAAATGCCATATTATGTTGTCATAGCTGTATTAATTATTGAATGTACAGTAGGAAATCTAACGATTTCCAAGAATAGAGATTTAACATTTGGAAAATTATTGAACTTCAAATCCTCTACACAGACACTGATACAGATTAATATAAACAATGGCTGTTGGAAATTGCTATAAATTGCACACATTTGCATACAATTATGTCAGCTGGGTGAAGGGGACACTGGAAGGATAACAGTGTATACAAGTATTTTCTGAGTTTCTATGTTCTTTAAAATCCAGCCTCCTTCCTAGAAGCAAATAAACTATGCTCCTATAGAAAAAGAGAAGAAACCAAGAAAGCAGTAGATGAAATTACACAAATGTAAGCATAAAAATCTTTCTCCACTACCCCTCAACTGAAGGAAACAAAATGAATAGAAATGAAAGTTTTATCATTCTGAAAACATTTGATCTTTGTTCTGATTTAAGGCAAAAAAAAAAAAAAGAGAAAAGAATTAGAACTATATTTCACCATTTACATAAAATCATCAGTCATATTATTAAAAAAACCTTACCGCTCAGATTTTCTTTCAAATTTAATTCTGCCTATAGCCTCAAAAGAGAACTGAGTGAAATAAAAAACAAAAGCAAACAAACTAAAAAGCAAACACAAGATTCTGTTTTCAGTTATTTTTAATTCTGATTGAGATATTTTTCCATGTACAGCACAATGCCCCTATCAGAGTATGCTAAAAAAAAAAAAAAATCTGCTTCAAACTACCGTTAAATATAGATAAATGAGAAAATCAGCAAGTCAAAAACAGTTCAGTTCAGTTCAGTCACTCAGTTGTATCCAACTCTTTGTGACCCCATGGACTGCAGCACACCAGGCCTCCCTGTTCATCACCAACTCCGGAGCTTACTCAAACTCATGTCCATCGAGTCCGTGATGCCATCCAACCATCTCATCCTCTGTCGTCCCCTTCTCCTCCCACCCTCAATCTTCCCCAGCATCAGGGTCTTTTCTAATGAGTCAGTTCTTCACAACAGGTGGCTAAAGTATTGGAGTTTCAGCTTTAATATCAGTCCTTCCAATGATATTCAGGACTGATCTCCTTTTGGATAGACTAGGTGGATCTCCTTGAAGTCCAAGGGACTCTCAAGAGTCTTCTCCAACACCACAGTTCAAAAGCATCAATTCTTCAGTGCTAAGCTTTCCTTATACTCCAACTCTCCATACATGACTACTGAAAAAAGCATAGATTTGACTAGAAGGATCTTTGCTGGCAAAGTAATGTCTCTGCTTTTTAATATGCTGTCTGGGTTGGTCATAACTTTTCTTCCAAGGAGTAACCATCTTTTAATTTCATGGCTACAATAACCATCAGCAGTGATTTTGGAGCCTCCCAAAATAAAGTCTGACACTGTTTCCACTGTTTACCCATCTATTTCCCATGAAGTGATGGGACCGGATGCCATCATCTTAAGTTTACTGAATGTTGAGTTTTAAGCCAACTTTTTCACTCTCCTCTTTCACTTTCATCAAGAGGCTCTTTAGTTCTTCTTCACTTTCTGCCATAAGGGTGGTGTCATCTGCATATCTAAGGTTATTGGTATTTCTCCCAGCAATCTTGATTCCAGCTTGTGCTTCATCCAGCCCAGCATTTTGCATGATGTACTCTGCATATAAGTTAAATAAGCAGGGTGACAATATATAGCCTTGATGTACTCCTTTACCTATTTGGAATCAGTCCGTTGTTCCATGTCCAGTTCTAACTGTTGCTTCCTGACCTGCATACAGATTTCTCAGGTGGCAGGTCAGGTGGTCTGGTACTCCCATCTCTTGAAGAATTTTCCACAGTTTGTGGTGATCCACACAGTCAAAGGCTTTGGCATAGTCAATAAAGCAGAAATAGATGTTTCTCTGGAACTCTCTTGCTTTTTCGATGATCAAGTGGATGATAGCAATTTGATCTCTGGTTCCTCTGTCTTTTCTAAAACCAGCTTGAACATCTGGAAGCTCATGGTTCACGTACTGTTGAAGACTGGCTTGGAGAATTTTGAGCATTACTTTACTAGCATGTGAAATGACTGCAATTGTGCGGTAGCTTGAGCATTCTTTGGCATTGACTTTTTTGGGGACTGGAATGAAAACTGACCTTTTCCAGTCCTGTGGCCACCGCTGAGTTTTCCAAATTTGCTGGCATATTGAGTGCAGCACATTCAAAGCATCATCTTTTAGGATTTGAACTAGCTCAACGGGAATTCCATCATCTACACTAGATTTGTTTGTAGTGATGCTTCCTAAGGCCCATTGACTTTGAATTCCAGGATATCTGACTCTAGATGAGTGATCATACTATCGTGATTATCTGGGTCATGAAGATCTTTTTTATATAGCTTGTCTCTGTATTCCTGCCACCTCTTCTTAATATCTTCTGCTTCTGTTAGGTCCATACCTTTTCTGTCCTTTATTGAGCCCATCTTTGCATGAAATGTTCCCTTGGTATCTCTAATTTTCTTGAAGAGATCTCCAGTCTTTCCCATTCTATTGTTTTCCTCTATTTCTTTGCATTGATCACTGAGGAAGGCTTTCTTATCTCTCCTTGCTATTCTTTGAACTCTGCATTCCAATGGGTATATTTTTCATTTTCTCCTTTGCTTTTCACAGCTATTTGGAAGCCCTCCTCAGACAGCCACTTTGGCTTTGAATTTCTTTTTCTTGGGGATGGTCTTGATCCCTGTCTCCTGTATAATGTCATGAACCTCCCTCTATAGTTCATCAGGTACTCTATTAGATCTAGTCCCTTAAATCTATTTCTACTATATAATTTATAGTAGAAATAATTATATCTATTTCTACTATATAATTGTAAAGGATTTGATTTAGGTCATACCTGAATGGTCCAGTGGTTTTCCCTACTTTCTTCAATTTAAGTCTGAATCTGCCAATAAGGAGTTCATGATCCGAGCCACAGTCAGTTCCCGGTCTTGCTGAGAGAATCAGCAAAAGTCAAAAACAAGGGATTTCTTAACTTTTCTGCCTCTTGAGAGATGAAAAAACTGAAAGTTCGGAGTTTTTGCTCCATTCTATCTGCTTATTTAAGTGGAGGATTGAGGCACCAATAATACTACCTGAAGTGACAGGACTAACCCATTATTTTGGCACAAAATAGATACACTAGGTTGGTCACAAGGTGTGTTGGCCAAGGTCAGGATGTATGATTTCTTCCTTTATCTCTCAAGCTGAAGTCTATCCAATGTTTGATGTATAGAGTATATAAACATTTACTTTTTTCCTTCAAAGTATGCAAGTTCATAAACTAGATTTAATCATAAACTAGTGGAATTACATCTTTTGAGGCAATTTCACAGATTTATTGCATCTTAGAAAATTTAGCACATTTAAAACATGTTAGAAAAGGAAAAAAAAATAAACAAGTGAACTGATCTATTGCTGCTTAGCATTCTAACAGGAGACTAACTCTTTTAAATATATCCCAAGGACTACTATGAAAGTGTGATTGAATTTCATATCACAATGAGTACAAAATTAAAAGCTTTTAATTAATCAATAATTAATCAATAATGACTCTGATCTCCATGGCAGTACATGTGCAATGAGCTGTCTGCTTTAAGGTTAAAAAAATATAAGATAGGGTCCTGTTGGCAAGATTACCATTCGCTATGGACAGATCTGTGTCCCCCTAAATTTGTATATTGAAACTCTAACCTCCAATGTGATAGTATTTGGAGTTGGGGCTTTGGAGACAATTAGGTTTAGATGAGGTCATGAGAGTAGAACCTTCATGATGCGATCAATACCCTAATAAGAAGAGACAACAGAGCGCTTTCTCTTTGTGTGTGTGTGTGTACGCGCCATGCAAGGATATGCCAAAAAAGTGGTTGTCTGCAAGCCAGGAAGAGAGAGAGCACCAGAGATGGGAAACACTAGCACTTTGATCTTGGAATTCTCACCCTCCAGACTCTGAAAAATTTCTGTTGTTTAAACCACGCAGTCTATGGTATTTTGTTATGGCAGCCCCAAATGACATACTCCATCAAACCAGTGATAAACAAGGTATCCTTTACAATAGAGGACAAACTACACATACAATCTGAAAAATGGGCTTGGATTCTTAAGCTTTGTCCTATATATTAATTCTCCAAGTGACAACTAGTGTAACTATTGTTTATTCTCTTTTCCTGTCATCGTGATGGCTACACACTTCCTTTTCCCGTCAGCGTCACTCTCCAGTACCCACTCATAGGCAAGCCTCCATCTTTGCTACACCTATGGATTCAGACCTGCCATTTACAGTACTATTTCAGCTTATATTCTTCCTCTTTGATGTAAAGAAGTAAAATTCAAACTTCCTGACTAATGTTCTCTGAAGAGTAGAGCGTTTACATCTAATTTTTTCTTATCACTTAATCTGGGATTTAGATCATTTATATAAGCTGTTCTTTGGTTATCTAATTATTTTACATCATAAATTATCTGCTTCAAATTACCTGTAAAAATCATCATAGGTTATTTCTACCTCCCCTCCTCTCACCCCCACCACACAGACATAAAAGTTGTAAAACGTTCAAATAAATTTCAGCAAGCTGGACAGTAAAAAGGCTGGGCTAATGGACTTGAAACTTGTGAAACATGCCCTTACGGCTTCTCCTGTTAGTGAAGGAGTCTTTAGAGCTGACTTGCATGACAGGGACTACAAGAAAAAGGCCAAATATTTGATCTATCTCATTTCCTAACACCCACTCACCTCAGAGATCTGAAACTCCATGTCTGGGAGTTTCGATTCCATGATGCTTATAATTGGCTTCACAAGCGAGGAATTAAGATTTTCTTTTTCTATTTATTTATAGGAAAAGCAATATTACACTAAACACTATGTTAATTATTTTTAAATATCCTGTAAGCTATCATTTTATTGGAATTACTTTCATTACTACCTATTAGCTTTCACACACATTTATTATTGTTGAAATCATATTATAGGTTCTATTCCATTTAACATGACACCTTAAGTGTACTTCATAGTTTTCATTGTAATGATTTGATGAGATTATGTCATGATGATATAATATGTTAGTGACATAACATCACTAACATACCATTTCTCTTCTGATGAACATTGAGGTTACTTCCAATTATTTGCTACTGTGTGAAACAATACAGTTTGATCATGATGTGAACATGTATTACTTAGGATGGATTGCTAGGGAATGGATTACTAGCCGAAAGGGTTTTAGCAATTTTTCTACTTTTCTGTGGTTTACCTTTTTTTTTTTTAATTCCCAGGAGGAACTGTGCCAATGACTTCATCAGCAATGAACAGTTCCTGGTTTCTTTTTAAAATAAAAACATACAAATTTTGCTGCAAATTCACCAATATGAGATGTTCTCTTTTTGTGATGGAAGGGGGGAATTACCTCAATAATTTAAAAGTGTCATCTATGTGTCATAAATTTGCACAAAGTCTTTGATACAGAATTATGAAGAACACTTTTTCTTGTTCACTTTACTACTTCTATTTCCCTTTCTGTGAATTATCTGTTTTGCCCATTCATCTATAAAAGTCTTGATGTTTGAGGGATAAAAACAAACCAGTGCTTTATACACACAACCCTCCATATCCTCAGGTTCCCCATCTGTGGATTCAACCAACCACAATTAAACACACTTAGAAGAAAGATTTCAGAAAGTTCCAAAAAGCAAAACTTGAATTAGCTGAGTATTGGCACTGTATTTATCACATTGTATTAAGTAAACTAGGAACTTCTCTGGTGGCTCAGATGGTAAAGAATCTGCCTGAGATGCGGGAGGCCTGGGTTCAGTCCCTGGGTCAGACAGATCCCCTGGAGAAGGGAATGGCTATTCACTCTAGTATTCATGCCTGGAGAATTCCATGGACAGAGGAGCCTGGCAGATTGCTTACAGTATATGGGAGCCTACAGGTTATTTACAGTATATGGGAAGATGTACATAAGTTAAATGTAAATACTATACCATTTTATACAAGGGGAACTTGAACATCCACAGATTTTGGTATCTGTAGGAGTCCTAGAACCAATAACCTATAGATTTCAAGGGATGACTGTGCTTTATACATATTCCTTATCAGTCATACAGGTGCATGTCTATTTTTCCCCTCATTCTAAAAACTGTTATCAAATATACATTTAAAATAGTTTTCAAATCTATATTTTTCTTTGTTTCTCTATTTTTTTAAGCCCCCAAATATATATCCTTTCACAGTTCCATTATATATATTCTGCTTTACATTACTTTAGGTTTTCTATAACATTTTTTCATTAATTTCATCAATTTTTTCATAAGTTCACTAATTTATTTCAATTTTACATTGGTATATAGTTAAATAAGTTGATGCAAATAATTTTTAAAAACTGCTACTCAGCTCCCCAACACAGGTACTTTAATCTTTCTTTTTTTGGAACATATTTCATTATATTGTTTATATATTGCTGAATCTATTTCTAGACTCAAGTATTGTTCCATAGATCTGTGTTTATACTTTTTCACCATTATTACTCATTGCTCCTCTATTTGGAAAGTTCCCTGGAAAGCTGCCTTATTTATTTTTCCATAAGATCATTCTTTCAAGTTCTCCCCAAAATCTCAGACTGATTTTGACTAAAATTATATTATATGCATAAATTAGTTTTAAAAGGTCATGGACTGGATTTATAAATTAAAATGCTGCATGCACACAGAAAGAATGCTTTGGCTTTCTAATATTTGCTTTCTGTTGCTCTCACAGTGAAGAAGCTTCATGCCTATTTCTTGAGACTGTTGTGTATATCAAGGTCTCTGTGATTCTATTTCTATGCCTCAGCCTTTACTTAGTTCAAAACATATTTGAAGGCCCACCATCTGTTCTAGCTACAAAACACCTAGAAAGAGACAAGGTTTTCCACTCAGCTGGAATTGTGAAAGAGGCAAAGGAAAATTAATTCAGCACTGTAATTAGAAACCTGTCCCCTTATACATGGTGTTACAGTCATGAATAACCTGATACTCTGATTGCCTTGTCTACATATTCTGCTTCAACTGATTCCATAGTTTTTAGACCATTTTGACCTTTGTGATACACAACCTCTTCTTCGCTGACCAGCCAGTGTCTAAATCCACCCACCATTCATGTTTAGCAGACCCTTCCTTTCCTATCCATGGGGCTTGGCTACACCCCAGGCCCTCACAGCAAAAGATGCTAATGCATATGCCTTGACTAGTTACACTGATCAAATGATGAAGAAATTTCAAAACTTAATTTTATAGAGCATAGTGAAGTCGCTCAGTCGTGTCCGACTCTTTGCAACCCCATCGACTGTAGCCTACCAGGATCCTCCATTCATGGGACTTTCCAGGCAAGAGTACTGGAGTGGGTTGCCATTTCCTTCTCCAGGGGATCTTCCTGACCCAAGGATCGAACCTGGGTCTCCCGCATTGTAGGCAGACGCTTTACCATCTGAGCCATCAGGGAAGTCGGTAATATTTAATTTTAACATTTAAGCATCAAATCCTATAAACTGGTAGAAGCCTAAGGCTCAAGGTCAGAAATAAATTAAAATATAACTAATAATTATTTGGTATCTTAGAATTTGATCTAATATTGGTGCTCTGTGGTGACACAGATAAGTGGGATAGCGGGGACATATGTATACATATAACTGTTTCACTTCTTTATACAGCAGAAACCAGTACAGAATTGTAAAGCAACTATGCTGCTGCTGCTGCTACTGCTAAGTCGCTTCAGTCGTATCCGACTCTGTGCGACCCCAGAGACGGCAGCCCACCAGGCTCCCCCGTCCCTGGGATTCTCCAGGCAAGAACATTGGAGTGGGTTGCCATTTCCTTCTCCAATGCATGAAAGTGAAAAGTGAAAGTGAAGTCGCTCAGTCGTGCCAACTCTTTGTGACCCCATGGACTGCAGCCCACCAGGCTCCTCCATCCATGGGATTTTCCAGGCAAGAGTACTGGAGTGGGGTGCCATTGCCCTCTCCGGTAAAGCAACTATATGCCCAACTTAAAAAAAAAAAAGTAGTCCTATACTTCACAGTACATTTGACCAAAGCACTACATTTATGAAATGAAGTATCTGAAGAATAACATTATTCTCAATTCTGGAATAAATCTAGATGTATACATTTCAAATTAGCAGGAATTTCATATATATACTTATATGTGCCAGAAATATCACACACACATGCATATACAGCGTTGCCATGATTTGTGTTATTCTAGCCTGGTGGGTTGCCATCTATGAGGCTGCACAGAGTCAGACAAGACTGAAGCAACTTAGCAGCAGCAGCAGCATGTGTTAGACATATAAGAAACATTTCTTAACTTAAAACATTTCTTGTCATTTCCCTTTAAAATAATTTCTACTCAAGAGAAGAAATAGTATTTCCTATTTCTTTGATACCATCATATAGTATTTGTATAAGTATGGCCAAGAATTATAAATGCTGAGTTAAAACTTTTCTAGATTTTAATTTCTCATAAGACACAGGATAGCTATGAATATAGGATTTATAATTCAAGAGCATTTCTCTTTTTCTACACTTGGTTCTGATACTCAATTTCACCACATTGAACCATGAAATCAACGGAAATTTAGCCTTTGAGTAAAGAAGTACAATGTTCCTTCATGAAAAAGAGTTCTGCATTAACAACCAAAAGAAAAGATGTACAGCAAAGGGTATTGAGTAGAACACATTTTACATATTCCACATTAACTTTTTTATGCAAATGATCATTAATTTATAAACAGATAAAGCTAAAGAAAGTTTATGTTTTAGTGGGAAATAAAAACAAAAAAATTTCTATCATGCAAGTTATATGGGAAATAATTGCTCTTCTGCAAAAAGAAAATGTGTTATGGATTTGCCTGTCTTATTTAGATAGATAACCTGAGTTAAAGAATAGTCTGTTCTCAAAAAGCAAAAGCAGATGTGTTTCCAGTCACTCACTCACAAGTTAGGCAACATTCCTGATACTCCTGACACTCACAAATACAATTTATAAAGAATTTCAAAATAAAAACTCATGAAAAATGAGCATGCTTTCCAATGACAGCTTACATAAATCCTAGAATCTGTGGCCCACACACAAGAAACAGCTGTTACCCTAAGTCAGAGGAGTCAGAGGCACTGCCTCAAACCAACTGGGGTTCTGCAAAACATCCTACTTTGATAGGATTACTGGAGCTGCCAGACTCCACAGATGGTAACAGGACTTGAAAAAGAGTCCAAAGGGATCTTAATTTTTAACCCTCTTACTTTACTCTCAAGCACAAACACTTGATCCCAAGAAGTGACAGGGCACGTTCACATATGACATAGTGACATCACATATGACATAGTGACAAAGGTCAGATCTCTCGACTCTTCTACTACACACTTCTTTTCAAAAGCATTCTATTAAAAGGAAAAATAAGTTCCAAAAAATAAGTTCCATATACTATATTCAAATCGATGGTTTGCTATGGGTCTGAAATAACATAATAACTAGTGGATGTCAGAGGTCTTCAACTGGGCTATTATTTTCTATGTTTAGGCATCTGATGCCAAATAATCAAGCACAGATGTTTTAGTACATAACTCAAACAATCTATTAAGAGGAG
Organism: Bison bison bison; assembly: GCF_000754665.1. Taxonomy (NCBI): domain Eukaryota; kingdom Metazoa; phylum Chordata; class Mammalia; order Artiodactyla; family Bovidae; genus Bison; species Bison bison. The sequence continues at coordinate 12,327,706 of NW_011495076.1, read as the reverse complement.
CCCTAACTTAAAGCATGTAAACAATATCTTACAACTCCCTAAGGCTTAGTACTTATTTTTTTTTTTAATCACATCAAATCAACATTATGGAAAGAATATCAATTATATCCAAAATATAATGTTGAGAACTATAGGAAAAACAAAGAAGTAGAAAAAACAGTCCCTGGTCTAATGAATTTAAAATTCTTGTTTTAGTTTTGTCCTAGACCAGTTTTTCATCACTCCTATGGCAAAAGAAAGGCACTTTCAGATATACTAAAAATGAATGAATTTGGACATAAACCAAATCATTATGCTATACATCTAGAACTAATACAATGTTATATCTCAATTGAAAAAATAATGAATATATAAGTATAATGAGATAAATAGTGAAATACAGCTCTAAGCATATTTATAAAAAGGTTTAAACTGGCCACAATTTAAAATCACTAGATTTTAAGTTTACCTTTCAAATCATTAGGAAAAAATAAAACATAAGGAATCGATGAAAACTAAATCTACAGCTTTAGATCATCCACAAGTTGCTGATAAGAAGTATCCATTTTCTTCACTCTAGATACTGATACAGTGTTGAAATGGGTGGGATCAGTTAGAACCCTGCAGTATACCACCAAAATCCACCCAAGTGACACTGCTGTAAAAGACTCCCTTTTATGCTCAAAGCTATTTCCAATTTACACATTCTTCTATTTTTATCCTATTTAATCTTACATAACTCGCATAAGTCTGAGCAAGCAATACACTCTCCAGAAATGCACTGAAACTCTTTTGCACCTGGCACAAATCAATATTCCCATCTCACCTAGATTGTTATGCTGGAACAAAAAGTCCTACTAACAATTTGGACAAAAAGAAAGAAGAGCACCAGGAAGGTACTTGGAATTTACTAAAATATGAACATCAATTATCAGATATATAAATATTTTATCAGATAAATAAAACCCCACTACCCCACTAAGCAAAATGGGAGGTAGGTAGGTAAAGTACAGTGTAGTGGTTGGTGCATGTTATAAAGACCTGATTATAAATCCCCGATTCATACGACTAATAAGAGGTGTTAACACATGACCAATGTGAATCATGTCTAGGGTTCCTTATACCACATCATCACTAAATATAAGACCTTCCTAATCCAACTGCTTTTCCTTTTAACTAGCCCGTATTTCTTCATTTCTGCAAAGGAATATGAGATAGATGTACTGCTAAAATCTGTATTTGTTTCTCTGCTGTCCTTTCCTGATACACCCAGTAGAGAATTCCATAGCAACTATGTCCATCAGAAATACTGTTTTGTTTTTTTAAAAACAATTAGAGTGTTGGGAAAATGCTCACACAGAGCTTAGCAAGCTAAACCATCTTGTGCCTCACCCATGAAGATTTATCTCCCAAATTATCAAACAAAAAGAAAGCACAACATGTTACCCTGCCCGCAAGCACAGCACATTTATAGTACAGACCAAGTGTGACAAAGGAATGACCAGACAAAGGCAAAATTCTTTTATATTCTAGTTCATTGCTGTTGTTTAGTTGTTAAGTCATGTCCAACTGTTTTACAACCCCATGGACTGTAGCCCAACAGGCTCCTCTGTCCATGGAATTCTCCAGGCAAGAATACTGGAGTGGGTTGCAATTTCCTCCTCCAAGGGATCTTCCTGCCTCAGGGATTGAACTCTCATCTCCTGCCTCTCCTGAACTGTCAGGCAAATTCTTTACCTCTGAGCCTCCGAGGAAGCACTATATCCTTTTAAGAAAAGGTTTGCTGTTGTTTAGTAGCTAAATCGTGTCTGACTCTTTGCACCCCCGTAGACTGTAGCCCACCAGGCTCCTCTGTCCATGGGATTCTCCAGGCAAGAATACTGGAGTGGGTTGCTATTTCCTTCTCCAGGGGATCTTTCTGACCCAGGGATCGAACCTGAGTGTCCTGCATTGGCAGGTAGGTTCTTTAGCTCTGAGCCACCAGGGAAGCCCTTAAGAAGAGGAGGGAAATGCAAAAATAATTGTCACCTTCTAGGCAGACTTCAAGTCCAGCTCTACCCATCACCACCTTTAACACGAGGCATGTGCACGTTACATGTGACACCAGTTGTTGACAGTGGGGTAGAGCAGTTTCTGATCCCTGAAGGACTGATAGCCTTGCACTATGGCACTTGAGAATCTAGCCTGACAACTCCAATAATGGAAAAGGTCAGCAGAGAGAAACAACATTACCAAGCAATGCCTCTTTTTCACTGACTGGCTTCTTTTGTCTCATTTTATAGTTTTAACAGATGCAATTCATACCTAAATGGGTATGTGCATAGGTTTTAAAATACAATATATAGTAATCTATACTAGCTATAATCTATACTAGCTATAATCTATCCTAGCTCTGGGCTTCCCTTGTGGATAATTAGAAGGACGCACCCTGCTGAGACTTCAGGGACTGCCCCAGGGGAGGACAGGGCTGAGGATGGAGCCATGCAAATCTGGTAGCCCAAAACTGTCGTAAGAGGGCTGGGCCTCTACCTCCTTAGTTCCCGCAGTGCTATCAAGCAAGATTCAGAGGTGCCAGCTCTGAATGGAAATAGAGATTCCAAAGGACCAGGGCAAAGATTTCGGTGAGAAACGATGCTGAGGAGCTTGGCAAAGAGAGTCCCTGTTTCTCTCTGGCACCTCCAGGACACAGGAAAGCTCTGCAAGAGCAGAGAGCCCAGGAGATTAGGGCTTTTTACTGCCATTGTTCAGATGCCTCAAGCATTCTTCTAAAGCTGCCTGGAGAAGTTTACAGTTTTACAAATTACTTTTTCTTTGAATAGAAGATTACTTCTTTCGTTAAAACTCTATGTTCTGTAAAAATTGTCATTAAAACTTTGTGTTCTGTAAAAATTGTCTGACTTTTTCTCTTCATTTTAAAATTCTCTACAAAGAACAGCAAATAATCTAAATACTCAACAACAGGAAAATGATAGCTCCATGCTGTGGAATGGTACACGGCCACTTAAGATGTTGTCTCTCAGTAATAGTTAATAAGATATAGAAAGTCACAATAGAATGTTAGGTGGAAAAAAAAGGCGGATGATACAAAACTGCACAGAATATGAAGCATCATACCAATTAAATGTTTTTAAAAACTGGAAAATCTATTGCCTCTTGGTATCGAAAGTATAAATGACTGTATAATTTACTGTACTTCCTAAATCACCTTCACTGAAGATACTTTGTTTATAACAAGAAAAGTTATTTATTATTAAAAGAATAAGAACAGATAAGAATAATTACTTTCCCTGGAAATGTAACTATATTACATCCAATGTCAGGTGGAAGGTTACAAAGTTTACCTCCAAAAGTCTTTCTGGTGATTTACATGGGAAAAAAAATCAACTGAAAGCATAACATACCAATCAAGCTGTTTGGGTCCCTTTAAACAAGGTGCAGATATTAGTACAACAGGTCCTGGAAGAACAATAACCTTTAGACACACCTATGAAAAGATGAGTTACCAGAGGTAAAATTTAATTATAGCCCTTTAGATTGTGCCACATTAATAAATGATGGCATGTTTTTTGTTTTTAAACCTTCCCTTTCATATCTGCCCTGTGAAATATTCTGAGAAACCAGATCAGAATCACAAGGCCCTGGACACTAGCGCGTTTACTTGAGAACACTGCATAAATTATTGATGACACACAGGTTACACTGTGTTCACAGAGTCTACAGCAGATAAAAAGCTTTTATTTTGGTAAAGAGCAAAAGAATGGGAATAAAAACATGTGGGTGGCTAGACTCTACTAAGAGCTGCCAACCTTCATATTTCCTTTTGCCTTTGTTGTGTGTCCTTCTCTATTTCTTTCAGATAATTTTCGGTTTTGGTTAATGGCACGCCCATCCATTCAGTTCCTCTGTGAGTAACTTGGGAGTCATCCTTCATTTCTCCATCTAACCTCACTCCCACACCCAATTCAACAAACCCCATTAGTTCTACCCTTCAGAGACATCCTGTACACACCATCTTCTCTCTCTGTCACCACCATGACCACCCTGATCCCGGCCACCACAGCTTCTTATTTTACGTAACAGCCTCCTAATCGGCCTCCCACTTTCACTCCTGCTCCACTGGCACCAACAAGACTCGCGTTCTCTGCCCTGTCACAACCTTTGTACACACTGAGCCCTGTGCCTGAAAGACAACTCTTCACAAGGCCAACTTCCTGGAATCCTGCACCACACCTCTCAAGTCAACAGAAAAGCTTTCTCTGATCGCCTTATCTGTAGCAATAGCCTGATTATCTTGGCACTTTGGCAAATATTTATTGTCTGCTTTATTCATCAAATTAAAAGCTTCATGCAGGTCAAGAAGCAACAGTTAGAACTAGACATGGAACAACAGACTGGTTCCAAATCAGGAAAGGATTATGTCAAGGCTGTACATTGTCATCCTGCTTATTTAACTTATATGCAGAGTACATCAAGCAAAATGCCGGGCTGGACAAAGCACAAGCTGGAATCAAGATTGCCAGGAGAAATATCAATTACTTCAGATATGCAAATGACACCACCCTTATGGCAGAAAGAGAAAAACTAAAGAACCTCTTGATGAAATTGAAAAGAGGAGAGTCAAAAAGTTGGCTTAAAACTCAACATTCAGAAAACTAAGATCACAGTACCTGGTCCCATCACTTCATGGCAAATAGATGGGGAAACAGTGGAAACAGTGTCAGACTTTATTTTTTGGGGCTCCAAAATCACTGCAGATATTGACTGCAGCCATGAAATTAAAAGACCATTGCTCCTTGGAAGAAAAGCTATGACAAACCTAGACAGCATATTAAAAAGCAGAGACATTACTTTGCCAACAAAGGTCCATCTAGTCAAAGCTATGCTTTTTCCAATAGTCATGTGTGGATATGAGAATTGAACCATAAAGAAAGCTGAGCACTGAAGAATTGATGCTTTTGAACTGTGGTGTTGGAGAAGACTCTTAGAGTCCCTTGGACTGCAAGGAGCTCTAACCAGTCCATCCTAAAGGAAATCAGTCCTGAACATTCATTGGAAAGACTGGTGCTGAAGCTGAAACTCCAATACTTTGGCCACCTGATGCAAAGAACTGACTCATTTGAAAAGATCCTGATGCTGGGAAATATTGAAAGCAGGAGGAGAAGGGGACGACAGAGGATGACATGATTGGATGGCATCACTGACTCAATGGACATGAGTTTAAGCAAGCTCCAGAAGTTGGTGATGGACAGCGAAGCCTGGCCTGCTGCAGTCCATGGTGTCGCAGAGTCGGACAGGACTGAGCGACTGAGCCGAACTGGACTGATAAGCTTCACGAGGGAAGGGCTATTTCTGTCTTGTAATCTGTTCGATCTCTAGCAGCCAAACACAACATGTTTAATGAATTAAAGAATACTTTGTTTCATCTGTACTGGTGGTATTTCTGCAAGTACATTAGAGTGGGACAGGGAAAATAAATCCCTGACTTCAAAGCTGATTTTTTAAATCATTTTTTGTGTCTTCATTTATTTTCTCAGCATATTCTCTCACACCAATTTCTAGAATAAAATATTTGCCATGGAGATGTATAACCATAAAAAACATCCATAGCCTCCAAACACACAGTATTGAGCTGGCTAACATATCCTCAGATGTCAGACTTCGCATTACATCTATTTAATCCAAATCCTTTAATTACTGGCAGCCTAGGAAGTTTTCTGACAATGCACAAAGAGTATAACGTGCCAGACATTAGTCAATGTAAAATCATTTTGCAGCTGGACATGCACATTTGCATGGTTTTAAATTTCTAATAGAATACTTTCTAAACAAAGTTCTGTCATCTGGACACCATATCACTGGGACCACCATACAGTCTGGGAGAGATTCCATTCTTGCAATCAAATGCTCCACTTGGTAAAACCTCTCCCTAACCCATTTTATAAACAACACTAAGACTGTCACACGCTGTAATAACTCTCAGGTTACAACTGTTTATAATAGCCATTTCTAAATTCTCTTCATTTAAACGTTTAAAATATTCAATTTGTCACCTCAAATGAGGTCTCTATACAGAAAAAAAAAAAAAAAAAAGATGGGTGTCAGAAATAATTCTGAAGGATGAACACACAAAGTAACAAAAAAAGTGCCTTTTTTGGGTAAATGACCAACGTCTTTGGTTTAGCATTTTGCTCAATCTATTTAATGCAATTTAAATCTAAAACCATGCTGTACAAATATTAACTCCTCCAGAAGGGTTTACTGCCATTTTATTTATGTATTTAGTACTGAATATATGGCAGTCCCTTTATATTCACTGCAATTAAATCTTCCCACCAATACTATAGGTAGGCACCAATATTATTCTCCACTTCATAGACTAGGTGGAGGTTTAGAGAGATGAGGAATTCAGTGAGGTTAAGCTTGACACAAGTGGCAGGGCTAGGTGCTGAACCCATTAATTCCTTGTACTTAATAACTACTCTATGGCAGTGAATAGACGAATGAATGCTTCATCCACAAAGCATTTATGAGAAGTCTTCTAGACTTTCTCAGATTACAACTGACAATTTTCTGTTTTTAAATTCAAAATCCTTAGATGTCTGCATTATCCATTATAACTCATATCATCATTAAGTGATGGAAGAAATGTTTTCTTAGGGTACTGTATATTCTGTGAACAGGCCCTGGACTAGGTATTGGCAAAGCAAAGAAGAAGAGAAGAAAGCCCCATTCCTGGAGACTAAACAGAACATGGTGAAAGTGTAAGTAAGTAAGCCACATGATAGGAGGCATTCTGGGAAGCAGGGTGCAGTGACCAACTGCCTCCCCAAGTGAAGCTTTAAAAAAAAAAAAAAAAAAAGGCTTCACAGAGGAAGTAACACAAGAGCTGAGATTCCAAGGACAAGCATAGACTCTCCAAGCAGAAATGGGAAGAAGCATTTGAGTTAGTGAAAAACATTTTGCAGAGGTGTGAAACTACAGCATATGGCCTATTAGGTAAAGAGCAAGTATTTCAACAGAAGCTGGAGTTGGCAGTAACCCAGAAGAGAAAGAAAAACTAAGGCTGGCCACACAGGCTAATGCAGACTGAAAGGGTCCTATATGCCATGCTTGGGAAACGGGGCTCACCTCACAGGTGATGGGAAGCTGTCTGAGAGGCTGTGAGCAGCATAGGAAAAGAGGACACAAAGAGACATGAGTTTGATTCTTTCTGGGCTTCCCAGGTGTCACTAGTGGTAAAGAACCCGCCTGCCAATGCAGGAGATGTAAGAGACATGGGTTCAATCCCTGGGTCAGGAAGATTCCGTGGAAGAGGGCATGACAACCCACTCCAGTATTCTTGCCTGGAGGGTCCCAAGGACAGAGGAGCCTGCCTGGTGGGCTACAGTCCATAGGGTTGCAAAGAGTCAGACATAACTGAAGCGACTTAGCACACACACAGAAATCCTAAAAGAATGGATTAATTAAAAGTTTGAGAGCCAGGGAAGACCTCCGTATTTCTCACTGTTAGCACTGAGCTGGACACATTTGTAAATAAATTTATTCCACACATTTTATTGATAACTAACAATGTACCAGACCTTGAGATAATTGCTAGGCATACAAAATGAACCAAGCAAACCAAAAAAATAAAAAAGCAAAAACCTGTCATTTATGGATCTTTCAATTGGGAGTGAAAGTGTAGGTAGGGGATATAGATAATACACATTAACAAGTAAATTTTATAATCTTTTCAGGAGGTTATAAGTGCAGTGGAAGAAAAAGGAATTTTATTTGAACCAAACTGAGGATTATAACACAGGAAGCAGATTCTCAGAGAGCTCTGAGAATTATTTCACCTGTTAGAAGTCAAAGGCAGTCATATACATTTTTCAGATATAAGTCCATACATCAACATGACACACAGATATTTTATATAATGTTCACCAAGGATACATAAGTCCAGGTAAACATGCAAAGCAAGCAGCAAGTCACCATGACTCCCAACAGAGTTGGCAAAGAAAGTTATTTTTTTTAAAGTTACTGTCACAGAAGTTCTGCCACTGTAGGGTCAGAAGAAAGAGAAAAAATAGCTCTTAACATTCAAGCCAGCATTCCCATCTTTGAGGATTGCTGGTTAATGTGTAACACAGCTACACACTGTATCTACGGAGGCCTGAACAAACACAGAGAGAGAAGTTTATGTTCAGTTTTTCTTGTCTTGCTTTAAAATATAAATTTTGTTTCATCAGCCTCACTGAGAAGACTGGAGGAAATGGGTATAAGCCCTGCAGATATCTGAGCAGAGGTCATTCCAGGAAGAAGGAACATGAAGTGCAGAAACCCTCCAGAAGCCTGGTGATTCAGGGGACAGCAAGAAGGCCTGTGTGGCTAGGGCTGGTCAGCAAAGGGAACCTAAGAGGAGATCAGATCAGAGTGCTGCCAGGGCCAAATCCTTTAGGGCTTTAACTCTGAGGGTGAAGGAAAGCTTCAGGAGGGTTTGAGCAGAAAAGAAATTGACTGAAAAGTCTCTCTTTACTAATGTGTCTAGAATATATTTGGGAATCAACAGCGAAAGCAGGGTCACCAGCCAGGAGACCTTTGAGTAATCCAGGCAGAAATGGTGTCTGCAATTTTGAAGATAAAGTCAACCAGACTTCTTAACAGAGTACATGTGGAGTATAAAAAATAAAGGGGTTATGGATAACTGTCAGGAATTTCTGCCCTCAGCAAGTAGAAGGATGGAGCAGTCAGGATCTGAGAAAGAAATAAATGGATGAGTAGTAGGTGGATGAGGCGCTAGAAATCCGGAGTTTGAAATATTTATGGGCTGCTCAAGCAGAGATGCTGAGTTAGGCCACCGGATGAACAGGTCTAGAGTTCAGAGAAAAGCTCAAGACTAGACTAAAGGTCTAGACTAGAGCAGTTTAGACTAGGTCAAGAGATCTAGAAATAAAAAATATGAGAGATGTCTGAACATGAATGGTATTTAGAGATATAAGAAATAGATGAATAAACAAACACTAACTTTAGAGTCACAGAGTTCATTCTTGGTTCTCACACTGTGTGACCATGGAAACTTCCTTTAAAACTTCTCTGAATTCATTCCCTCCTGTGTGAAATGGGATGATAAAAGGTATCCTAGGAATTAAATGGATTAAGAACACAAAGCTCCTGAATGGTGCCTGGTATATGTCAAGCTGTCAAATGGTACTGGGTTATCAGATTTTTAAGCAAATGAATGATGTTATCCAATTTGTTTTGTTAGAAAGATAAGATTCATCTTTCCCTTTTTCTCCTTCCACCTCCCTCATGCCTTATGTGCTAAGTGTCCGACTCTTTGTGACCCCATGGTCTGTAGCCCACCAGGCTCCTCTGTCCATGGGATTCTCCAGGCAAGAATACTGGAGCGGGTTGCCATTTCCTTCTCCCTCTCCCCCTAAAAGGAAATATTCTATCAGATATGTGGGCTTCCCTGGTAGATCAGCAGTAAAAAATCTGACTGTAATGCAGAAGATGTGGGTTCGATCCCTGATCAGGAAGATCCCCTGGGCAGGGGAATAGCAACCCACTTCAGTATTCTTACTTGGGAAATCTCATGGACAGAGGAGCCTGGTGGGCTACAGTCCGTAGGGTTGCAAAAAGTTCAGACACAATTTAGCGACTAAACAACAACAATGAGATACCTTAATCAAAAATGTAACAATCCCTTTTCTTTTCTTTATGAAGCCAAGGTGAAAAGACATCTGAGAGAGAAGGAAAAGGAAAAGGCAGGCATTAAGTACCCATCCCAGGGTCCTGCAATATCAAAGAACAACACAGGGTGAAAACTAAATAATGACAACAAGCAGGGTGGTCCAGAGCTCTAACATTTTAAACTGCTTTCCTCAGAGCTGCTACGAATGTATTCTTTTCTATTATACTCTCAAAACTTTTTTGACCCCGAGAAATGCAGACCATGAGAAATATAAATGTAATTAAGGAAAACAGGCTAGAAAGTTAAGAAACACAGACTGGTACTTTCATCCTCAGGCAAAGCAGATGCTAATACTCAATTGGAATCTCTTGCAACTGTGAATGGGAATAATATTGGCTATCTCACAGGGATGTGGTGGTGTTATTTTCAAGTTTGGACTTAAAAATAATAGCACTAATATTAAAATCTGAAAACTGAAATAACATTTATGGAATATTCTGAGGGACTTCAATAAATAACAATGTTTATGTATTATGATGGTGTAGACAATCACTTCCTCATCTTGGGAGATGAGGTAAGGCTCCCTTTTAGATCCCACTCATAAAAAATCTTTGTAGACAAAAGGCAATTAAACACGAGAAACTCCCTGACCTCCTCTGAGTCGTGTTGACCTGGGAACATGAGGCAGTTACAACAGAAGTAATATAGGAGTAAAAATATTTCTTGATGTAAAAAGTTAATTTGTCTCAAACTCATGACCTCCCCAGATATGCAGATGATACCACTTTAATAGCAAAAAGAGAGGAACTAAGGAGACTCTTGATGAAGGTGAAAGGGGAGAAGGGAATGGCAACTCACTGCTGTATTCTTGCCTGAAGAATCCCATGGACAGAGGAGCATGGCTGGCTACAGTCCATGGGGTGGCAAAGAGTTGGGCACTACAGAGCGACTAACACTCTCACTTCCAAACTACTATAATTAGACATGACAAAGTAGACTTGGATAACAGAAGGTGTTCTGAAGACTGATTCTAGCAGCATGATTTGTGATGCTTCGACAACTCATTGTTGAATGTCTCATTCTTTATTGATTACTATAATAACTTAAAAGGTGATTTGCTTTGTGTTATAATTATGGTCTAAAACACTACTTATCCAACCCCTATATAATTATACTGAAACCTTCAAAAGTAAAAAAGAATTATTAATTATCATCATTAATGGAAAAATATATACTGAGCAGTACCACTTTGTTAAAACATACTATATATTTAATACAAAGATTATGCCAAATCTCATTCTAATATTTAATTTCATAAGTTTTCTTGAAAAGAGAAAAAAAAACTCTCGGTGGATCAAAGATTCTAAAGTAAAAAGAAAAGTGTAAAAGTTCTAGAAGGAAATATGGGAGGTTTTAATAATTTTTTAAAAATCTTATAGAAAGGAAGGTCTTTGTAGGCAAGACACAAAGAAAAAGATATATGTATATATATACATATATACACACACACACACACACACACATATAAACTGACTTCACAAATATTTGAAGTATCTGCATGAGAGAAGAGCACCATGAATAAAGATAAAAGACAAATGACAAACTGAAAAAAATCACTTGAAAAATAGATGGCAGAAAAGCAGTCAACCTATTTAACATAAAATAAGCAATTCAGTTCAGTTTAGTCGCTCAGTTGTGTCCAACTCTTTGCGACCCCATGAACCACAGCACGCCAGGCCTCCCTATCCATCACCAACTCCCGGAGTTCACCCAAACCCATGTCTATCGAGTTGGTGATGCCATCCAACCATCTCATCCTCTGTCATCCCCTTCTCCTCCCACCTTCAATCTTTCCCAGCATCAGGGTCTTTTCAAATGAGTCTGCTCTTCGCATCAGGTGGACAAGTATTGGAGTTTCAGCTTCAACATCAGTCCTTTCAGTGAACACCCAGGACTGATCTCATTTAGGATGGACTGGTTGGATCTCCTTGCAGTCCAAGGGACTCTCAAGAGTCTTCTCCAACACCACAGTTCAAAAGTATCAATTCTTCAGCGCTCAGCTTTCTTTATAGTCCAATTCTCATATCCATACATGACCACTGGAAAAACCATAGCCTTGACTAGACAGACCTTTGTTGGCAAAGTAATGTCTCTGCTTTTTAATATGCTGTCCAGGTTGGTCATAACTTTCCTTCCAAGGAGTAAGCGTCTTTTAATTTCATTGCTGCAATCACCATCTGCAGTGATTCTGGAGCCCAGAAAAATAAAGTCAGCGACTGTTTCCACTGTTTCCCCATCTATTTGCCATGACGTGATGGGACCAGATGCCATGATCTTAGTTTTCTGAATGTTGATCTTTAAGCCAACTTTTACACTCTCCTCTTTCACTTTCATCAAGAGGCTCTTTAGTTCTTCTTCACTTTCTGCCGTAAGGGTGGCGTCATTTAACAATGTTCAAACTTATTCTCAAGTAAAGAAACAGTTAAATGAGATATTATTTTCACTCATCAGGTTGACAAAGAGTAGCAGTAATAGCTGCAAAATGATCATGCTTCCAATGTACTATTATCCTCATTTTATAAGTGAGAAAACTGTGATCATCCTAACATCACAGAGCTAGGAAGTGGTAGAATTGTCATTTTTTAAAAGTCTGTTCAGACAAACTTTAAGTTGATTAAAGTGGGATGAGCAGGTATGTTTATACATCATTTTTGATGAAGTTTTATGGAAGACTCCTGGAGGAAAATGCCCTATATCCCACTGTCATGGCCCCTTCAAGTGCTACATGATTTTTTCAGCTCATGAGGCAAACATCTTGTCTTAAAAAATTAACATGCCAAAGCCTTGTGCCCCTTCTAGAGACAAGTTGCATATTTCCAAAACAGAAGTAACTCAGGAATCACGCACACTAGCTAAATACTGTATTCCTATGTCCATCAGTATCCCAAATAAGGCTGGACATGTGTCCCCATTCCTTCCCCTGCTAGAGTTGCACAGTCATCCCACAGGAACTAGGCTGCAGGACATGGGCACTCCAACTGCCGTCCCACTCTCATCACTACCAATGGAACCACACTGGCTTCAAGACCCAGATCATCTGCAAACTGAAGCCGGAAACCAGAAGACAGTGTTTGACATTGTGTTTAATAGGGAATAAAGAGAGTGAGAGTCTGCTCTCTGCCCCTTGGTGTTTTGCACTTTCCACTTCACCACGACTAAAAAGGTAAAGTACACTATAGCCCAGAGAGAGGCTATAAAACAGAGTAGACTGTGCATGGCCTCCTCGGAGAGTTAAATTGGCAATAACCATCAAAATTTTAAATTCATAAACGTATTCATCCGTTCCACTTTAGGAATTTATGTTGAAAATATACTTGTTCATGTTTACAAAGACTCACGCCATTGACTGAATGTCTGTGACCCCCAAATTCACAGGATGAATCTTAACCCCAAGGAGACCCCAAAGAGCTCCTCTGCCCTTCTGCACTATGAGGACATAAGAAGATGGCATCCATGAACCAGGAAGCAGGCCCTGACCAGAATCCAATCATGCTAGCACCCTGATCTTAGTGCCTGGACTTCCCAACCTTCAGAACGGTGAGAAATAAATTTCTGTTGTCCCTAAGCCTCCTACACTATAGTATTCTGTTATAGAAACCTCAAAGGTTTAAGACAACATGTAACAACCAAAACTGAAAATATCCTAATAGTCCATCAATAGAGGACTATTTAAATAAACTACTATTCGGTCATATAAAGGAAAACTATGAAGCTGTTTTTTTTTTAAATGTAACTGATCTAAACAATAGTCTCTAGCCAGGCACCTCTGTCCATGGAGATTCTCCAGCAAGAATACCAGAGTGGGTTGCCATGCTCTTCTCCAGGGGATCTTCCCAACGCAGGGACTGAACCCAGGTCTCCTGCATTTCAGGCAGATTCTTTACTGACTGAGCCACCAGGGAAGCCCACATATCTTTTCAACACCTGATTTAAAATGCAATAACTCATTTTAAAGTATATAAAAGCATATAAAAGTATAGATTAAAAAAAAATTCCAGTTTGTGCAAAATAAAAGGAAGGAAAAATATGCATGCATTTGTTACACAAGAGTATTTTTGGAAATTTACATATGGCCACCCACGTTCCTGGACTCATGGCCCTCTTTCTCCAACTTCAAAGCCAGCAACAGCAGGTTGAGTTTTCACATCACTTTACTCTGGCCTATTCTTCTACCTCCTCTTCTACATTAAAGGACTTTTGTGAACATACTGGGAATAGTTAGATAATTCAGGGTAATATCTGTATTTTATAATCAGCTCATTAAAAACCTTAATTCCAACTGACACACTAATTTTCCATCACCATTTAATATAATAGAGCCACAGATTCCAGGGATTAGGATGTAGACTTCTTTGGAGGCCATTCTGCTCACCACAAGTACGAGCAGTTTAGGGAAAGGGACTTTATTTTTTTTTTTTTTTGGAAAGGGACTTTAGAGTCCTATCTTTCTTTAAAACAAAATATGCTTTGCCTAAATAGCCTATACAGCTCTTTTAAGAAAATAGGAACATAGGTGTGCAGACAGAAGGGGAATATATGTGTAAGAAAAGTGATCTTATTAAAAGAATACATATATGGATATGTAGTAATAATGCAAGAGAAATAACAGAAAGGAAAATGTATGGAAAACAGGGAAACATTCCAGTTAGCACCAAGCATTAATTCTCCCAGTAGCAACTCCTTTTTCAGACCTTCACCCTTTGCTAACATCAATTCTTTAAAAGTATCCGCACAACTGTCTCATAGCTCTGGCTGGTTACCGCACCATGATTCCTCAGCACATAAACGTCTCTCTCTAGGTTTCACTGGAGGAGAAAAGCAGAACGCTCCAGCAACAGCAGAATTTGCAATGAATAACCAATCTGCTTACTAACCTACCAAAATTACATTCATCCTCATGAAGAAAAAAATGAATATGCAGTAAAAATTCAATCCTGCATTTCAGAATCAAACATCTCTAAGCCCTTTAAATACAGATTAGCTAGTACACATGCACCAGAGAAAGCAATGGCACCCCATTCCAGTAATCTTGCCTGGAAAATCCCATGGACGGAGGAGCCTGGTGGGCTACAGTCCATGGGGTCGCTAAGAGTCGGACACGACTGAGTGACTTCACTTTCACTTTTCACTTTCATGCATTGGAGAAGGAGGTGGCAACCCACTCCAGTGTTCTTGCCTGGAGAATCCCAGGGATGGGGAAGCCTGGTGGGCTGCCGTTTCTGGGGTTGCACAGAGTCGGACACGACTGAAGCGACTTAGCAGCAGCAGCAGCAGTACACATGCACAGACATCAATCAGGCTTTCTTGCTCATATTCAGAGCCTTCATATCACAAAGTAGATGCGGTCCCTACAGATTTTCCTAAAGAAAGCCTTGAATTTTCAGAAGGTATCTTTTACTGAAAGTACCCTAATTCAATGCAGAATAAAAGGGTGGAGTACATAGTAGAGAAGGGAGAAGAGGAAAAAAAAAATGTGAATAGTAAGATTTGATGCTGTGTGTGCATCTGTGTGTATATAATTCCATGAATTAAGTTTTACAGAATAAAATAAGAAAATACTGCTCAAGACACTAGATTAATTCAGAGTTAATTGCAGACATTTTGGCAATGATATTATTGCATGCTGCTGTTGCTGCTGCTGCTAAGTCGCTTCAGTCGTGTTCGACACTGTGCAACCCCATAGACGGCAGCCCACCAGGCTCCCCCATTCCCGGGATTCTCCAGGCAAGAACACTGGAGTGGGTTGCCATTTCCTTCTCCAAAGCAGGAAAGTGAAAAGTGAAAGTAAAGTCACTCAGTCGTGTCCGACTCTTAGAGACGCCATGGACTGCAGCCCACCAGGCTCCTCCGTCCATGGGATTTTCCAGGCAAGAGTACTGGAGTGGGGTGCCATTGCCTTCTCCATAGGCTATATTAAATGCAAATATGGAAGTCTAATATATCAGGAAAATTTTCATACCAGTGATGGCTTCCCAAAGGAAACTGGCACCTGTCAACCGTCTGTAGTGACAAACAGATACATTCAAACACCCACTGGTAAAGAAATGAACCAGATTAGCAGATTAAGATTCCAACCTTTAAAATAAAGTTTACCTACGACCACTTCCTAGAGACTTATTATGAAGCAACTTGCTCTAAGTGTGTTGCCCAGAGAGGGAGTTTACTGTGCATAGTGTAAATACTAATACATTCTTACCAACTGATAGTGTCTGAGTTTCTTAAAATGAACTGTTCTCCTGAACAAGCACATAACTAATGAAGCTTCTTGGGCTCTCTATCTCCCAAGGTAGATTATTTCCCTTGGGACTTTACAGGGAATTTACAGGACATTTACAGGATGACAAGCCAGGATAGACTACATGGTCTATCACCACTTAACCAAGGACCCCAACAACCCCCCAGGGACCTGCACAGGGAGAAGCGATTCATTGCAGCCACTTTTCTTTTACACAAAAATCATAAATTTTTAAAAATAAGATTAAAAGCTTTTTCTTATACAAAAGGAAGTAAATATTCCATAACCTTATAACTTTTGATTTTACACGAAAATATTTTAAAATATATACCAAATGAAAACAAATTCCCAGAGTAACCTGTGTTTTAAACTCCTGCGTGCCTTTTGTCCTCCAATTCTACTTCTAGGAATTTATCCTAAAGGGAAAAAGAAATCACTATGTGCCAAGATTTAAGCATAAGAATGCTTACCACATATTTATAGGAGATAAAATTTAAAAAAAAACAAAACAACACAGTAACAATAGTAAAGGAAGGATAATTTTAAAATGTTTCAACCTTCAACACAATAATCTATGGCTAGAATCTAAAAAAGAGTGGATATATGTTTACATACAACTACTGATTCACTTTGCTGTACACCCGAAACTAACACAACATGTAAATTAACTATACTCCAATAAAAATTTAATAAATGTAAAAAAATGAATGGCTGTTAAATTTGGCATTGTTACAACATATTTATAAACTAGTGTTAAATTTTAAAAAGTAGGTGTGAAGAAGTATCTAGAAAGTGATACCCGTTTATAGATATATCACTCATTGACTATTTTATGTTAAAAGAAATTAAGAGAAATTATCACCAAGGGAGAGGATTGGGGGGATTTTATTGATAATCATAAAACCTTCCATTTATTGAACAGGACACTGTGCTTTAAAGACAGAGCTGAAGATGTTCACTAGAATTTACACATATATACATTTTATATAGATTTATCTATGGTATAAAACTCTCAGTACACCAATCTATAAGTATTCAATACATATTCATTTGCATTTATACTTGTATAAGTACACATTCAACACTTACTACATGTGGAGCACTCTTTTAAGCTATCTGCATTTACTATCACATTAACCTTTCAGTATGGGCTGGGTATTGTTCTCTATTATAAGATTACCAAAGATCACTTGCCCAGTAAAGGGTAGAACCAAGACTCAGTCCCAAGTCCTCCTTGCTGCAGAGCTCAGGCCTTCTTCTTCATCTTTCTCCCTTTTCTCATTATTTGTATTAGTTAAGATATCCACAATGAAAATGAACTTTGCTGTGCTAAGGAAATAATATGTTATTTTAGACTTTTACTTTCCACTTTCATGAACTGTAGAGGGAAATGGCAACCCACTCCAGTGTTCTTGCCTGGAGAATCCCAGGGACAGAGGAGCCTGGTGGGCTGCCGTCTATGGGGTTGCACAGAGTTGGACATGACTTGACGCAACTTAGCAACAGCATCAGCAGATGTATACTAAAAAGATTTAAATGGTTTTATGTTTTCAAAATAGCTCTCACCCTAGCCTTGAGAAATAAAAACGTTATTATGCTATGCTAAGTCGCTTCAGTCGTGTCCGACTCTGTGTGACCCCATAGACGGCAGCCACCAGGCTCCCCCGTCCCTGGGATTCTCCAGGCAAGAACACTGGAGTAGGGTGCCATTTCCTTCTCCAATGCATGAAAGTGAAAAGTGAAAGCGAAGTTGCTCAGTTGTGTCCAACTCCTAGCGACCCCATGGACTGCAGCCTACCAGGGTCCTCCATCCATGGGATTTTCCAGGCAAAAGCACTGGAGTGGGGTACCACCGCCTTCTCTGACATTAGGTATCAATCAATACTCACTGGGGAAAATCTTATTTATAAGAAAGACTAATCATTGGTCAATGCAGGAACCAAAGTGAACAAGCCTTTTTTAGCAGTAGGAACTGCCCAACTCACTGTGGTCTCCTTAGTAAACTGGGACTCTTTCCCAATCAGCTTAGGACTGATGATTGGCAATGAAGAGGACTCCAGGCAAATTACAAAAGTTATCACATTAGATCTACCTAGAAGTATCTCTTTTAAAAGTTGTCATATTAGACTACCCTTTTAGCACTTAACATCTATCATGTACTTTTCATTTAAGTTGTAGTAATAGAAAGTCTAGCCTCCTCCTTCCCCAATTGTCCCGCTTAAAAAACAATAGGCATTTAAGAGTTTTTATTTCAAAAACTCCCTTCAACATCTCCACATGCTGAGCACAAACATCTGAAACAACTATTTGAATGCAGCCTGGGGTCACTCTCCTTTGTCACTCAGTCATGTCCAACTCTTTGCGACCCCATGGACTGTAGCCTCCCAGGCACCTCTGTCCATGGGATTATCCAGGCAAAAATACTAGAGTGGTTTGCCATGCCCTCCTCCAGACGATCTTCCCAACCCAGGGATTGAACCCAGATCTCCTGCACTGTATGCCAATCTTTACCATCTGGGCCACCAGGGAAGCCCTGTTCCTAATCATAGTGTTGTGTTAGTCTCAGCTTAGTCATGTCCAACTCTTTGCCACCCCATGAACTATAGCCCTCCAGGCTCTTCTGTCCATGGAATTTTCCAAGCAAGAACACTGGAGTGGGTAGCCATTCCCTTCTTCAGGGGATCTTCCTGACCCAGGGATTGAACCCAGGTCTCCTGCATTGCAGGTGGATTCTTTACCATCTGAGCCACTAGGGAAGCCCCTCTACAGGCTAACACTAATGTTCTCCAGAAGACTGCTACAGTAAACTATTTCTCAAAACATCCATTTACCACTAGTTTAAATGTTGGGAAGCAATGAGCTAAACTATAATGTCATATAGTAGATTTCATCTCTATCTAAAAATGAAATTCAAGGTTATGCTATTTGTTGTGTAATTAAAACAAATCTCATTTGATCCCACCCTCATACATTTCAGAAGTATGAGCTAGCACTAAAAGCCCTTAGAGAACATGAACAATTAAAAAAAAAAAAAATCTTTAATTAAGCGTACCACAGTATGATGAACATGGTAACAGATAATTTTAATAGTTTCATGAAAACTGAATAAAATATTCCCTCCATCTTCAACAGAAGAATTTGAAAAGATCAAAGCACTTCAATTATTTTGACTGAAAGAAACTGTCTATTGATAAATCCAGCCTAATCAATGCAAGAGGTGATGGTCAGAGGCTAGGTTCAACCTTTTTGGATCTGTCTTTCCACAGGCTTGTTTGTTTTTCACTTCATTTTAATCCATTACATTTGAGAGCCTTGTTCAGTTTAAATAGCATCATAAAATCTTTTCCTCTTCAGCTTTAAATTGGCTCTCCTCAGGAAGCTTTTGTGTTTGGACTGTATATTAAGGGTGTAACATAAAAACGCAATGCTGTGCATATTCATACAAAACAGAAGGTCACAGGACCTTGCTCCCAAATGCCAAATTCTTCTAATTACCAGCATAAAATACCAGTGTTTAAGGGGAAGGCTGCCTCACAAAACACGGTGCAGGCAATTGCACTGGTTGCCCCTGTGGCTTCCATGGCAGCTGTTGAGGGCAGAGCTGCTCTCTCTACTTGTATTGCCAGCATTCCTAGAGCCAGAATGCTGGTCCAACCAACAGCTTTTAAATCTGGTTATATGAAGTCACCTGCTGAACTCTGTAAGAATATAATGGACCTTTATTCTGAAGTGCTAGAAAAATGGCATGAAAAAATAAAAAAGTCTGACAGTGCTACCAAGTCTATTCCCCAACCCTAGGACAGGATTTTAAAATGAAGATTGGATTGGGAGATTCAAGCAATCGTGGTCTTTCCACTACATGTAGAACATTTTATTATTATGCAAATACTTTTTCAGAATACAAAACAGGCAGCCAAACACAGCAGTGTATGAATATGATATATGGTTGCCCCAGGAAAAGATATAATTGCTACCTAAATGTTCTGTCCCCACTTCCTTTTTCTTTTCAACAGGGTTCTTTGAAAACGCAGCTTAAATGATATGAGAATGAAAATGATCATTTTCATAGTGACTGGTAAGGAAACTAAAAGTATAAAGCCTCACACAGCTGGTATTTACCTTTGTTTCTGCTACTAATTTTCGAAAGCAAAAAATTAAATAGAAGTCAAGTCAGTTCAACGAGGAATTTCCTCTCCAGGTTCTACTGATTCATGATACATGCCATGTTGTCCCTTAGTCCAGACGCGATGTTTTGGAGAGCCCTACACAAGTGAAATGATAAAACAAAATATGCTACATCACATCACTTGACATCCAATCATTGATAATGTCTCTAGTAGGCCTCTAGTAAGGAGGTGGCTCAGTAGCACGAAAGGGAAAGCAGAAATTTTAACACTTCAGGAGTAAGGAGTTCACATAAAACGCAGGAAAGTCAAGTTTTAATGCATGGAATGAGCCTCCCAAACCACCATAAACAATTCCCAGAGAGATTTACTAAACAGCAAAGAACCATTTTACTTGTCAGCCTGGGACCTCCACAAATGCAGTTGAGGTCAGAAAAAGAAAAATTAGTACATCTGGCTTTTAATGTCAATGTCCTAAGAAATCACCAGAATGATTTCTAAAACACACATGAAGCTATATAGTTCTTTGTATGCTTCTCAAGAATTCCCAATCATCTGGTTGTTCAAATTAGCAATCAGAAAATATTTATTGATTCATATTAGATTCTGAACTAACAAATTCTTTGAGGACTGTTCTACAAAGAACTTACTCAGGCAAAGAAAAAAAAAATAGACTAATCCTAATTTTTGGAAGTTACAAAAAATAGTACCTTTAACGCCAAAGGAAAGGAAATATTAACTCCATAAACACAATCCACTTTTATCTACTTAAAAATGTCAGAAAAAAATTCTGAAAATATTCGTGAAAAAAAAAAAAACCTGCTCTCATGCTGGCAGCAAAAGTTAGAAAGGAGATATTTTCTTTATTAAAAATAAAGTCTAAAAAATAACTTTAAATAATCAAGTTAATGTGAAGAGAAAGGGTCTGACAACCATGACAGTGAAGACAGCTAAAATCTCTCCTGTATGTGTGTGTTTTACTTTAAGCAAATTAGACATACTAAATAAAATTTGAATTTTCAGGCCAAGTATTTGCTTTGTAAAGAAGTGTAACCCTCCTCCCAAAAACTAAAAATAGAAAATGTTGCTTTCATTCATTTGAAATATTCTACTGACAAAAGGAATCAAGGCACAATTTCAGGAAACAAAGGCGAGGCATACTCTGTATCCCTGAGTTATTGTTCCATTCTGACACCACACACAGCTGGTGTTATGCAGACTCCAACTTCCTCAACAAGAGAGCCTGGAAAAGGTCAATTTAATATTAAAAACAAATGAATGATAATCACGTGGCAGCTGGTGAATACCCAGCATCTGAAGACCCAAGAACTCAGGGACCTGGGTATTTATACACAAAAAACCAACTCTGCATGAAATCAAATGTAAGCACAGACAGTATCTGCTTTATGAAAGCTTGAAGGGAAGCAAGGCATACTGCACCACCACAGTAAAAGTCTTTCATAATATGCACAAACTCTGCAGAGAGGAGTAATGCTGCTGTCTGCTCCCCTTGACACAAACAAACAAGAACATCTCTGATATATGCTAATATAAAACTCAATAAAATAAACCGCAAAGTAAACTTACAGGTTTTAATTTTCCTACTGGTCCTCCTTAAACAGTGATAATTCTGTCCATTCTAATTAAAAATCAAGAAGAGTTTACTGAATGCCATTAATCCATTTAAATAGAGGTAAGCAATGCTGTTAAAGTGCTGCACTCAATATGCCAGCAAATTTGGAAAACTCAGCAGTAGCCACAGGACTGGAAAAGGTCAGTTTTCATTCCAATCCCAAAAAAAGGCAATGCCAAAGAATGCTCAAACTACCCGCACAATTGCACTCATCTCACATGCTAGTAAAGTAATGCTCAAAATTCTCTAAGCCAGGCTTCAGCAATACATGAACTGTGAACTTCCAGATGTTCAAGCTGGTTTTAGAAAAGGCAGAGGGACCAGAGATCAAATTGCCAACATCCGCTGGATCATCGAAAAACCAAGAGACTTCCAGAAAAACATCTATTTCTGCTTTACTGACTATGCCAAAGCTTTTGACTGTGTGGATCACAATAAACTGTGGAAAATTCTGAAAGAGATGGGAATACCAGACCACCTGATCTGCCTCTTGAGAAACCTATATGCAGGTCAGGAAACAAGAGTCAGAACTGGACATGGAACAACAGACTGGTTCCAAATAGGAAAAGGAGTACGTCAAGGCTGTATATTGTCACCCTGCTTATTTAACATATACGCAGAGTACATCATGAGAAATGCTGGACTGGAAGAAGCACAAGCTGGAATCAAGATTGCCGGGAGAAATATCAATAACCTCAGATATGCAGATGACACCTTTATGGCAGAAAGTGAAGAGGAACTAAAAAGCCTCTTGATGAAGGTGAAAGAGGAGAGTGAAAAAGTTGGCTTAAAGCCCAACATTCAGAAAACGAAGATCATGGCATCTGGTCCCATCACTTCATGGCAAATAGATGGGAAAACAGTGGAAACAGTGTCAGACTTTCTTTTTTGGGGCTCCAAAATCACTGCAGATGGTGACTGCAGCCATGAAATTAAAAGACGCTTACTCCTGGGAAGGAAAGTTATGACCAACCTAGATAGCACATTCAAAAGCAGAGACATTGCTTTGCCAATAAAGGTCCGTCTAGTCAATGCTATGGCTTTTCCAGTGGTCATGTATGGATGTGAGAGTTGGACTGTGAAGAAAGCTGAGCACCGAAGAACTGATGCTTTTGAACTGTGGTGTTGGAGAAGACTCTTGAGAGTCTCTTGGACTGCAAGGAGATCCAACCAGTCCATCCTAAATGAGATATCCTGGGTGTTCATTGGAAGGACTGATGCTGAAGCTGAAACTCCAACACTTTGGCCACCTCATGCGAAGAGTTGACTCATTGGAAAAGAGCCTGATGCTGGGAGGGATTTGGGGCAGGAGGAGAAGGGGACGACAGAGGATGAGAGATGGCTGGATGGCATCACTGACTCGATGGACATGAGCTTGTGTAAACTCCAGGAGTTGGTGATGGACAGGGAGGCCTGGTGTGCTGCAATTCATGGGGTCACAAAGAGTCGGACATGACTAAGCGACTGAACTGAACTGAACTGAAGCAATGCAAAGCATGTGCAGCATTCATATCAAAGTATCATGAAACTTAAAAAAAAAAAAGAATTACAGACATGCATGACTTTAAGAAAATCTAAAAAAAACCACAAACATATAAACTAGAAATATTAGGGAATAATTATTTGTATTTAAAAATTGTCCTTAAATATCAAGGTTGAGATAAGATAACATATGGTACCACTACAAAGGCATGAATTTCATTCATATTTTCCTTAACAAAGAGAAGGACACTGATATTATTGTGTTTAATAAGCAAGGTGCTGAAAAATGAGATGAACTATGTACAGATATTTGGCAAAGTAAGCATAAAACCCAGAACCACTACTGTTCTGTCTTTAAATAAATCTCCCAGGGACTTCCCTGGCAGTGCAGTGGTTAAGATTCCATGCTTCCAATGCAGGGGGGCTTGGGTTCAATCCCTGGTCCAAGAACTAAGATCCCACATGCTACATGACACGGCCAAAAAATTTAAAAAAAAACGAAATAAAATTAGATTATTGAAAAAGACAGAGAGATAAAAGAGGAGTGGAGAATAGATCCTTAAGTCCTTATAGGTAAAAAAATAAATAAATAAATCTCCCAACACATCATAGACTTTTGTACAAAAAACTATTAAATGGACAAGCTACTATTATTATTTAGTTTGGTAGCCACTAAGATGAATACACCCAGGTCACAGGGAAAATGCAATGCAACTGGCAGTGTGAAGCAATAACATCAAAGACTCCAATATGATAATACCTAGTAATAATAGGTATCACTTATTGAGTCTTTACTAAGTAATAAGCATTTAATGACATTTTAAAACTCACAAGAGCCCATGACATAGTATACAATACATATGTCCATTTTATAGAGGAAGAAACTAGATGCAGAGAAATTAGTTAATCCACCCAGGGCCATATAGTTGGCAGAATGAGAATTTCAACCCCCACAGTCAGATTCCAGAGCATGGAAACCGAGAACCATGAATGCTCCATTAAAAAGTGCAACAGGGTATTCAAAAAATGTGGGATGCATTTTGTAGGGAGCAGTGATTAGAGGGGCAGGGGACAGGGGAAGAAAGATGTTTGAAAAGTTGACAATAATTGTTCTGTGTGCAAAAGAGGTTTCTATGATGATCTTGGGATGAGGATTTAAGAGAGAAAAAAGAACTTGAGAACCATCACATTAGGAGAACCAGGAAAATTCATGGAGTAACTGGTACCTGATATGAACTTCAAAGAATCCATTCAAATGATTAAGATTTGAATAGCTGGAAATAGAGGTAAGAGCCAAATAGAAGGTCTTGCATGAGAAAAGGCACTCAGGAAAAAGCAAATAATAAATGCAGAGTAGTAGTGGGAGTTAAGCCAGGAGAGGAAGGTAGCAACCATATGGTGGCTAGCTTGGACACCCAGGCAAAAAGTTTATATTTAGCTCAAAAAGCAAAGAAGAATCATTGAGAGTGTTTTGAACAGGTGTTGGGCCCTGGAAAAAATGATCAAGCTAGCTGACACAAGGGAATACAAATTGTGTAATTCCACATATACTAAGTCCAAGGCAAAATTAATCTTAAATTACAAAAATCAGAAAATGACTGCCTAGTGAAGAGGGAAACCATTTTGGAAGGGCACAAGAAAACTTTCTGAAGAAATGAGAAATGTTCTATATCTTACTTGGGTGGTGCTTATCAGTTCAGTTCAGTTCAGTCGATCAGTCATGTCCGACTCTGCGACCCCACAGACTGCAGCACACCAGGCCTCCCTGTCCATCACCAAATCCTGGAGCTTACTCAAACTCATGTCCATTGAGTCGGTGATGCCATCCAACCATCTCAATCTCTGTCATCCCATTCTCCTGAGTTCAATCTTTCCCAGCATCAGGGTCTTTCCCAATGAGTCAGTTCTTCACATCAGGTGGCCAAAGTATTGGAGTTTCAGCTTCAGCATCAGTCCTTCCAAAGAATATTCAGGACTGATTTCCTTTAGGATGGACTGGTTGGATCTCCTTGCAGTCCAAGGGACTCTCAAGAGTCTTCTCCAACACCACAGTTCAAAAGCACCAATTCTTTGGTGCTTATCTTTTTTTATAGTACAACTCTCACATCCATACATGACTACTGGAAAAAGCATAGCTTTGACTAGACAGACCTTTGTTGGCAAAGTAATGTCTCTGCTTTTGAATATGCTATCTAAGTTGGTCATAACTTTTCTTCCAAGAACAAGCATCTTTTAATTTCATGGCTGCAGTCACCATCTGTAGTGATTCTGGAGCCCCCCAAAATAAAGTCTGACACTGTTTCCCCTCCCCACTGGGAAGAGTGGGGACGGGATTGTTTCCCCATCTATTTGCCATGAAGTGATGGGACCAGATGCCATGATCTCAGTTTTCTGAATGTTGAGCTTTAAGCCAACTTTTTCACTCTCCTCTTTCACTTTCATCTAGAGGCTCTTTAGTTCTTCTTCGCTTTGTGCCATAAGCATGGTGTCATCTGCGTATCTGAGGTTATTGCTATTTCTCCTGGCAATCTTGATTCCAGCTTGCGCTTCAACCAGTCCAGCATTTCTCATGATGTACTCTGCATAAAAGTTAAATAAGCAGGGTGACAATACACAGTCTGGACATACTTCTTTCTCGATTTGGAGCCAGTCTATGAGAATGGGGGACACATATAATTTATCTTGTTCCCTGAGAATGCAGGCTGCCAGATGACATGGACCAAATAATAACTTTTTCTTTTCAAGTTATTTTTTCTCATTTTTGTCAACTTTTATGCATCTGATGCTGCCATTTTATCCTCAATTATACTCTATCTCATAACCAATATACAAATATATACGTATTCTGGTATGAAAAATACCTATAATTTCATAATTCTGGTAATTTCAGAATTTCATAATTCTGGTATGAAAAACTTTAAAAATAATTAAACTACTGATTGCTTATGTGCTATTAAGGGCTTGTCTCCCATACTGACCTATTTCATTACACATTATAACAATCTCATGAGGTTTCCTATTATACCCATTTTATAGATGAACAAACTAAGGCTGAGATAATACCTATAGCAACAGAGTCAAATAGGCACCCTTGTCTATATATCTCAAATCCCAGGTTCTGAAGCACTGTGCTGTACACTTACACCAAAAATAATTAACAAACTAGGGTTATCTGGAACTCAGAGAAAGGGTGAGAAAGTCAGTACAGATGAATAATCCATTAAATTTATTTACCCCCATAGTTTTCAAAAGACTACACTAGTTAACAAGGGGTTATTACATGACTGTTGGGTTATTTATTTTTTAATTGGAGTGTAATTGCTTCACAATGTTCTGTTAGTTTCCAATGTACAACAATGTGAATCAACTATTATTGTTGAATTGCTAAGTCCTCCGACTCTTTACAATGGACTGCAGCACGCCAGGCTTCCCTGTCCTTCACTATCTCTCACAGTTAGCTCAAACGCATTTCCATCGAGTTGGTGATGCCATCCAACCACCTCATCCTCTGTCATCCCCTTCTCCTCCTGCCCTCAACTCTTCCCAGCATCAAGGTCTTTTAAAATGAGTCGGCTCTTGGCATCAGGTGGCCAAAATATTGGAGCTTTAGCTTCAGCATCAGTATTTCCAATGAATATTCAGGTGATTTCCTTTAGGATCAACTGGTTTGATCTCCTTGCTGTCCTATGCACCATAAGAGTTCTCCAGCACCATAATTTGAAAGCATCAGTTCTTAGACATTCAGCCTTCTTTTTGGTCCAATTCTCACATCCATACAAGACTACTGGAAAAACCACAGCTTTGACTAGATGGACTTTTGTTTGCAAAAGACATCTCTGCTTTTTAACATGCTATCTAGGTTTGTCATAGCTTTTCTCCAAAGGAGCAATTGTGTTTAAATTTTGTGGTTGAAGTCACCATCCGCAAAGATTTTGGAGCTCAAGAAAATGAAATCTGCCACTGTTTCCCTTTATCCCCACCTATTTGCCATGAAGTAATGAGACCAGATGCCATGATCTTAGTTTTCTGAATGCTGAATTTAGAGCCACCTTTTTCACTCTCCTCTATCACCCTTATCAAGAGGCTCTTTAGTTCCTCTTTGCTTTCTGCTATAAAAATGGTATCATCTGCATATCTGAGGTTGTTATTTCTCCTGGCAATCTTAATTCTAGCTTATGAGTCATCCAGCCCGGCATTTCGCATGATGTACTCTGCATATAAGCTAAATCATTAGGGTGACAATATATAGCCTGACGTATTCCTTTCCCAATTTTGAACCAGTCTATTGCTCCATGGTTCTAACTGTTGCTTCTTTACCCAAATACAGGTTTCTCAGGAGGCAGGTAAGGTGATCTAGTATTCCCATCTCTTTAAGAATTTTCCACAGTTGTGATCTTCACAGTCAATGGTTTTAGCATAGTCAATGAAGCAGAGGTTTTTCTGGAATTTCTTTACTTTTTCTATGATCCAATGGATGTTGGCAATTTGATCTCTGGTTCCTCTGTCTTTTCTAAATCCAGCTTGTATACCTGTAAGTTCTCGGTTCACATACTGTTGAAGACTAGCTTGAGGAATTTTGAGCATTACCTTGCTAGCATGTGAAATGAGTGCAATTATGTGGTACTCTGAACATTCTTTGGCATTGCCCTTCTTGGGATTGGAATAAAAACAATTTCCAGTCCTGTGGCCACTGCTGAGTTTTCCAAAATATTCTGACATATTGAGTGCAA
Organism: Bison bison bison; assembly: GCF_000754665.1. Classification (NCBI taxonomy): domain Eukaryota; kingdom Metazoa; phylum Chordata; class Mammalia; order Artiodactyla; family Bovidae; genus Bison; species Bison bison. The sequence goes on along the minus strand of NW_011495076.1, from coordinate 12,299,787 downwards.
CACTTTAACAACATCATCTTTTAGGATTTGAAATAGCTCAACTGGAAAACTTCCACTGGCTTGGTTTGTAGTAATGCTTCCTAAGGCCCATTTGACTTCACACTCAAGGATGTCAGGCTCTAGGTAAGTGATCATACCATCACTGTTATCCAGGTCATTAAGACCATTTTTGCATAATTCCGTGTATTTTTACCACCTGCCAGCAGAAATCTCTTCTGCTTCTGTTAGGTCCTTGCCATTTCTGTCCTTTATTGCGCCCATCTTTGCACAAAACGTTCCACTGGTATCTTCAGTTTTCTTGTAGTCTTTCCCATCCTATTGTTTTCCTCTATTTCTCTGCATTGTTCACTTTAAGGCTTTCTTATCTCTCCTTGCTATCCTCTGGAATGCAGCATTCAGTTGGGTAGATCTTTTCCTTCCTCTCTTGCCTTTCACTTCTTTTCTCAGCTATGTGTAAGACCGCTCAGGCAACCATTTTGCCTTCTTGCGTGTTTTTTCCCTTTGGGATGACTTTGGTCACCTCCTCCTGTACAGTGTTATGAACCTCTGTCCATAGTTCTTCAGGCAGTATGTCTACCAGATCTAATCCCTTGAATTTATTTGTCACCTCTACTGTATAAACAAGTGATTTGATTTAGGTCATACCTGAATGGTCTAGTGATTTTGCTTACTTTCTTCAATTTAAGCCTGAATTTTGCAATAAGGAGCTCATGATCTGAGCCACAGTCAGCTCTGGGTCTTGTTTTTGCTGACTATATAGAGTTTATCCATCTTTGGCTGCAAAGAATATAATCAATCTGGTTTCTGTATTGACCACCTGGTGATACGTCCTCCCTCTTGAGCCTCCCTTGTAACCCCCATCCCACAGGATCACTGTTTTATAAACTGCTTAAAACAAGGGTGGAGTTTAATGTTAGTTGCTTTAGGCATTAGATAAATGTTTATAGATTCACATTTATAATGTATATACATAATATGCTATGTCAGGTCAATTCAATCTCTACCAAATTTGGCTTCATGAAGTTTGAAGACTTATCACAACTAATGTCAAATAGTTAGAAAACATTCTTAATAAAATCAATTTGAATTCAGTTTAATTTTTAAAGGTGATATGCCGTCCTGAATGTATTTTTAGGCTTCAATTCTCTTGAAATCATAAGGATCCATAGATTTAATAGACTCCTAAAAAGGATGGTACCTTAATAGGACTATAGGAGGAGTTTCATAAGAACAGGGATTCTATTTCTAAATATAAAAATTCATAAGTTCAGATCCTTCTAATTAAACAAACGTGAATATTTAGGTAAAAATGGGAGGAAAGCCACTTCTAAAATATAAGAAAGTGATTTCCTAAGATAACAAACAAAAGGAAGAAAGTAGTTCATCTTGGTGAGAGAGCAAATGCTTTAAGGGCTATAAAAATAGCATTTTACATTTTACATAAACGTACAACTCTGCTTATCTATTTGTTAACACATATCTCCCATAATACTTCTACATGGCAACAGTTGTTTAATAAAGTCTCATTTTTCAGGCTACTTAAGACTTTTCACAAATCCAAGCATGTCCTTCAAATTTGAATTAATGAGATTTTACTAATACCATCAACTTAGATTTTACGATGCTTTCCCTAGAAACATATATTTGAGATTGTTACTCTACTCCAGATAAGTATTCTTTTATCAGTGGGGAAAAAAAGACAAACCTAACTCTTGGAATTTCATAACTCATTTTATCGTTGCTGGGAAAAGTTAAAAAAGACTTAAATGAAAGGGCAGATATACCACGTTTATGAATTGGAGAACTAAAAATTGTTAAACTATCCACTCCCCTCAAACTGCTTTTAGATTATACATTCTCAATCAAAATACCAGGAGGTCTTTCTGTAGAAATTGACAAGCAAACTTTAAAATTTCTGTGGGATGAAAGAATCAAATATAGCCAAAAAATTTTGGAAAATAACAGACCTGGAGGGCTTACATTACTTGATTTCAAAAGGAATCATAAAGATGTAGCAATCAAAACTATAATACCATGGCCTAAGGATAAACACAGAGATCTCTGGAATAAAATAGGATAGAAATACAGGGTCAGTTGATTTTTTATAAAGTTGTGAATTCAATGGGAAAAGGACTGTCTGTTCAAGAAATGGTGCTGGAACAAGTGAATTTTGGTGGGAAAAATAAAAAGTAAATAGCCAGTATTACCTCATACTATACACAGAAATTTACTGAAAATGGATCATAGAACACACAGAAGCACAACATAGAAAACATTTGGGAGAAAATACAGGGAAAAAATTTTTATGACCTTAGGTTAGGCAAAAAATTTTATATAGGACACAAGAAATTAAGAAACTGTATGTTATCAAAATTAAAAACAACATCAGTAAGAAAACAAAAAGCTACAGACTATAAGAAAATACTGTCAAGACATATATCTTTAAAAAGATCATATCAAAATATACGAAGAACTCTCAAAACTCAATTATAGAGTTTCCCTGGTACTCAGTGGATAAGAATCTGCTTGCCAGTGCAGTAGACACAGCTGCTACTGCTAAGTCACATCAGTCGTGTCCTACTCTGTGCGACCCCATAGACAGCAGCCCATGTCCCTAATCCAGGAAGATCCACATGCTGCAGAGCAACCAAGCCCATGTGCCACAACTGCTGAGCCTCTGTTCTAGAGACTGGGAGCCACAATTACTGAGACCACATGTACAACTACTGAAGCCCTCATGCCCTAGAGCCTGTGCTCTGCAACAAGAGAAGACACCGCAGTGAGAAGCCCAGGTACCATAACCAGAACAGCTCCCACATGCCACAACTAGAGAAAAGCCTGCGCAGCAACGAAAACCCAGCACGGCCAAAAATAAATAGATCAATTAATTATTTAATTAAATTTTTTAAAATGGATTGCACAGCTTTCTTGAATGCTGTGATTTAAAAAAAAAAAAAACAATTATAAGGCAAAGTATCAATATTTGAACAGACATTTCATCAATGAAGATACATCAATGGTCAACAAGCACATGAAAAAATGCTCAACATTTTTACCGATGAGGGAAATGCAAGTTAAATTCATAATATATCACTACACACTCACTAAATTAGCTAAAATTTAAAAGACTGACAATATTAAGTATCGCCAAGATATAAAGCAATTGAACTCCCACACACTGCTGCTGGGAATGCAAAAAAGTATAACCATTTTGAAAAACAGCTTGGCAATTTGTCAACAATTGCGTTTCTACATTCCTAACCAAGAAAAGTGAAAACATATGTCAACACAGAGAATTATACATAAGTAATTACATCAGCTTTGTTCATAAGAACCAAAAACAGGAAACAATTCAGTATCGTCAGGCAAATGGCTGAGCCAATTATACATTTTTTTCTACTACTTGGTAATAAAAAGAGATGAAGTACAAACAGCCATAACAACATGACTGAAAACATTATGCTAAATGAAAGAAGTTATACAAAAGAACAAAATACATTGTATGATCTCATTTATGTGAAAGTCTAGAAACACAGAGATTAACTAAAGTGGCACAAGGTAACTTTGGGAGGTGCTGGATATGTTCTGTATCTTGATTGCAATGGTTACACATAGGTATACATTTGTCAAAATTCATCAAACTGTACATTTTAAATGGATCCATTTTTTTAATGGATACATTTTATCATATGCATATTGTTCTCCAATAAAATTATTTCAAGAAAAAGCTGGTTTCTCTTGTCAAATTCTGCATATTATACAATGCCAATTCCAATGACATCCAATTTTTAGTTTGATTTATGGGTACCTGTGTCAAAAATAATCTAATTTATACTGACTTAACTGAAAGAAAAACATATAGTTTTAATATTATAACCCTCTTGGTTCTCTTCTCACTGTCTCAGTCCACCATCTCCAGTTGAACTTTAAATTTCTTGAAAGCTTTTTCCTTCTTATCACTTATCATGGGCAATTCCTCTACATTCCATAAATATTTGTGAAATTAAATCAAACAGAAGTTCTCCACAGTCTTTCTTTCCTAGTGTTACTCTTGAGAACAGAATAGAAATTAAGCCTTCAAATGTCTTATGATTTTATTTTTTTCTTTCACTCACTTTAACACAATCTTCTTTCAAAGTATTATGCCAGAGCACAGTATGTTAAACAGATGTACATTTATAGGTTTGAATTATAATATTTAATAATAAAGTCAACCAATAACAACCTGAGTTCATTTATCAACAGTACCCAATGTATCAAAATTATTTATTTTTAATATGTGAATGTATCTGTTGTTCTTTGAGGTTTTTTAGCAATTAAAAATGAAATTCAAATCAAATATTAAAAGTAGGGGTCAGCAAATATTAAGACCCATGGGCCAGAGCTTGCCCACCACCTGGTTTTGTATAGTTCTTAAGAATGTTTTCTTTTTTACATTTTTCAAGAGTTGGAAAAAAAGAATATTTTTGGTATGTGAAAATTATATAAAAATTCAAATTTCCACATCCATAATAAAGTTAAATTGGAACACAGCCACACTTATTTGTCTATGGCTGCTTTTATGCTATAGTGGTAGAGTTCAGTAGTTGCAAAAGAGACTGAACGGTCCACAAACTTTAAATATTCACTATCTGGCTCTACAGGAAAAGTCTGCAGACTCCATGTTTAAAACAAATCCTCATAGTACCAATTTCATGGAGCAGAGTTTGGAAACTACTTATGACACAGTATATTTTGAAAGATTACCACTAAAATATTTTTCATTCTACTTGCTCTTCTACAATGCACTCTTGCCACTTCCTCACCAAGAAAAGTCTAATTCTCTTCCTTTTGAATCTGGGCTCATTTTAGTGACTTGCTCAGCCAATATAATATAGTGGAAGTGACCTTTAAGACTTCCAAGATCAGGTCATAAGAAACCTTTTAGCTTCCTTCTAGGTCTCTTGGATACTCTGCTAAAGGATGCTTTCTCTGAGAACCTAGCATCATGATATGAGAAGCTTGAACCTCATCAAGAAGCCAAATATAGGTATTACTGCCTACAACCTTAGCTGAGCCCCAAATCAACAGCCAGTCTCAACTGATATCCATGTGAGAGAGCTATTCTGGACCTCCAGCTCAGATGAGTCTTTAGATAACTGCAGCCAAGAGACATCTGACCGCAACCACATCAGAGACTCTACATGAGAACCACCAGTAGCTCCGATCAGTCAACCTAAATAGACTTGAATAGAACTGAATAGAATAATAAATGCTTATTTTAAGTTACAATGTTTTGGGGTGGTTTGTTGTATGGTAATAGAGAACTGAAAAAGTATTATATTAAAACAAATCTAGAAAAGTTTCAGGTAAGAAATTCTAGACTTCTGAGTCAAGCCCATGCTTGGACTATCCATGCATATCACCAGGCCAAACCCTACTAAAGCCTCCACTAAGCCTAGGTGTTCTAGAAGTAGCCATGGAGGAAGAAGTGGTAAATAACACTCTAATGGAGCCACTGTGGTTTCCCAATCTGTATGCATTCCAATCAGATTCACTGTCCCCCCGAATATGCCAATATGCCTGAATCTTATTCTGAAATTCTCACAAAGAAGTAGAAAATAATTTTTCTAATTTCTAAAATTACATCAGGATTGGCAAAGAAACACTTCTCGGTTTTCATGCTGTAAATGAATTGATGATTATAATTCCTCTTTATTTTTACTTGATAATATTAAATTGATACATGAACTTAGGTGAAATGTAGTCATTAGGTCAGTATATAGTCAAGTATCAGTAAATGGCAATTTACTGCTAACACATCTGGGCTTAGTAATAGAAGTCCATATTGTCGCCTACTCCTGCCTGAGGGGTGACAGGTAAGAGTTGTTCACTGACAATATTTCCAATATGTGCCAGTTATGTGTGATAAACTCCTTAACCTGAAAATTTTAACTAAACAATATCAATCCCCTATGAAGCCAATACATCATATTTTCAATATTCCCTTAAGCTACAGTGGATTCAAATTTCAAAGAATGAGTGCTTACTATATGTTAGGTATGCTGCTACACTCTGGAGATATGTCTTCAACTGGTGTAAATTTCATTTAAAAGAGAGAAGTGGCTCTGAATTATTCCAGAGAGTCATAATGTGACACAGAATGGTATGTTTATTTTAAACCAAAAGGGATACTACTAGAACACTTAAGATTCTTAATCTTTCTTAACTCTATAACTGTTTTCAAGTTTATTTAAACATTTATTCTTGTGATTATTTTTCACCCTAATGTGGAAAATACTTGCACAGACAAATGTTTTAAGAAGAAACCATTTCAACTCTTAGTGGCTTAAAGTCATCCTACAAAAATGCTGTAACCAATCAGTGATAGCTGCCGCAGCAGTGACTAGAAGTAAAAAACACTGGGCATTTGTCAACCCTGACCTAGTTCATCAGTTTCATGTAGTCTCTTCCCTTCAGATCTCCTACTGAGTCCCTTCAAAGATCCTCATGATGGAACTTCCACCCATTCTTACAAAGTGACATTTCTTCAGCCAGTTTTCCCACTGCCAGTCTAATCTCCACAGTGACCCTTAATAAGCTCTACCCCGGTGCAGATGTCCTGACCCAAAAAGGCAGATTCCCCTAACATTCAAGAGTTTGTCAGATAAGTCACACTTTAGGCCCGGAGACCTTAGATGGTAGATGGCCAAACCCTGGTAGAACGTGGTACATCCATGATTTGCATCCAAGCAATTGAGCACCAGAGTCTCTGCACTTAAGTCACTGCAACAGGCACGTGGTTGCTGCCATTTCTACAACATGCATTAAATATCAGAGACGGCAATGGCACCCCACTCCAGTACTCTTGCCTGGAAAATCCCATGGACGGAGGAGCCTGGTAGGCTGCAGACCGTGGGGTTGTTAACAGTCGGAAACGACTGAACAACTTCACTTTCACTTTTCATTTTCACGCACTGGAGAGGGAAATGGCAACTCACTCCAGTGTTCTTGCCTGGAGAATCCCAGGGACTGGGGAGCCTGGTGGGCTGCCATCTATGGGGTCGCACAGAGTCGGACACGACTGAAGCGACTTAGCAGCATTAAATATACATCTTGGTCCCTCAGTTCAAAATAAACTGAATCCATTACTAATAAAAGCAAAATCTCTACAGAGAAAATATTACAATTTACTACTCGCACAGCAAAAGTGACATTACAGGACTTTTAAATAATTCAAAACTGGCATTTTCTAATTAAAGATACAATAATAAGCATGTTAATGAATGTTTTACACTTATTAGGGAAAAAATAGTAGGATATAAATACACTTCAAAAAAATGTTAAAATGACCATATATTTTTTTATGTTCCATATGGTCTTGTATTGAACATGTAATAGTATTTGAACATAATTTAACATGGTAACTACTGTTAACGTTAAAAATACACATTATCAGTGTAACTGATATGGATTCAACCCAGAATCCATAACAATTCTATTCACATCCTGTGTAACTCCATGGGGATTCTATGAGGAAAGTTTCCATATATGGTAATTTTTCCCCATAGACTCCCCACAGTTTATACAGGATATGAATCTGGTCCATTGTGACAATGAAAACAACAGATCACTGAAAACTCATGTGTAATTTCTGCTGAACAAACCAGACTAACAATTAAGGAAACCAGTACTCAAGTGAAAATAAGTACTCTGAACATTTAAAAATAACCACTGGGTATTTTCATTCCATTCCTATACTAGCAGAATCAGTATATAAATATCCAGGGGGAAAAAAAACAAATTCCTATCTTTATTTCGTTTAAAATATTCCCTTGATTCTAAAAATTACGATGCCAACTACTAACAGGCAAGAAACCCAAAAGGAAATTTCACATCAGACTTAACATTGTCAGAAGATAAGAAAAGACAATAATATAGTGAGACAAGTCAAAAGTATTAAATGAGCTTTACTTCCCAGGGTCCTGTATGACCATGTCCCAGTGTAAATTCCAGTGATTCATAATTATTTTTCTTTATTGTGACTTTAGCCATCTGTGGTTTCTATTTATCCAAAGTCATGTAATTTTTTTTCTTTTATTTAATGTTCTAAGTATAGAATTAGCAGTAAGTTTTTGTGTGTATATTTAAGTATGTGCATTTTAAGTAAGATGAAAGCATCTAAAATTCAATACAGCTAAATACTAACAGCTGGATTAAAGATTTGGAAAGGAAAATGACTCTGAACTACCTAGTTGTCATATGACAAAAACTAATAAAGGGAGGGATATAGTACTAAAATGTCAACCATACTAACAGCAAAAACAGCAGTGTCATACAATTATTTAACAAGAACTAGGGCTTATACTGCAGAACAGTCCAGTTGTGAATAGCCATTTTTGAAAGACTATAGTTGCTGTTAACGTCTCAACTGATTCACAGAAATTACACCAAAACAATAGAACCAAGTTTAATCTCACGTATGACTGGTTGTCAAGAATGGCCCTGAAATACATAAAAAGGGAATGTGACTCATTTATTCTTCTATAAAAGAGTTGTCTGTTTAATTGTACAGTTTCTTGGTGATCTAATATTGCTAAAGTATATTCATTTTACCATCTCTCACATAATGGCTCAAAATTTGAGATAATTACATTGTTCTTAGAAGCATGATACCATACTCACTATTAAAATTGAGAAGCTGTCAGTTCCAAATTAATGCATTTATCAGTAATGAAAATAAAAAGCAACAGCTGCCCTTTCGGTATTCATCAAAGAAAATCATATGGGGCAGCACATATACCCCAAATCCTTTCCAGCATCTAGCTGCCTACTGAAGGTGAGGTGGGCATGCAGAAAATGGCAAGAAGATTTGCAAGACAGTCATACCACAGCTAAAGAGAACTGACAATCTGACACACAGGTCCACCATATACCCATCACCACTAAACTCACAAAATACTACTGCTCTGCTGGGATTTGGGTAATTTCTCTTTCCCTTTCAAGATACAGAAGATGTTCTTTCTAATATGTTACAACTACAACAAAATGTTCAGAGGAGGGATTAAATGACACTATTTGCCCCAAGGGTACACTGTTTCTGAAAAGGTAGGGTGTTGCTCTCTTCACTGGACTAATAAGGTAGGTGCTTTTAAAGACACTTTCACTTATTAGAAAAGAGCACAATTCCCACCACAGCACATCTTAAACGGTACCCTTGAGGACTAAAAAAGTTAAACATGGGAGGGGGGACAGGAGGAGGACTGAGCTAGAAAAACACTAATTGAATAAATGTCCATGTATTTGAAGTACTTACTCTTTGGAGAATAACTGGCTTTATGATAAAGGATGCAACCAAATGGCAGCAGTACAAAGTCAGTGTCCCTTACTCCACAAAAAGAAAAGATGAACTTTTTCTCTATTTATAAAATTTAAAGAGGAAAAGAAATTTTAATTTTTGTGGAATTCCATATTTTAAAATATGAACTATCATTAAATCAAGCACTCAACATATGCATTTAAATGACTATTCCCCTCACTAAACTTTCTTTTTAGTACTTACATCCTTAAGCCTACATTACTTTGACCAGACTAAAATTGCATTTCCTCAAAGCAGATAAAGGGCAGACCTACTACTCCCATTTTTAGACATGGGAAATTTCGGTAAAGGAAAAGCTCAGTGAAATACATCATGATGGTAACAGATTACAGAAGCTATACTTCCTGCTTTGTACTAATGATTAATTTACACATAACATAGAACACTTTCATTTCAAAGGCTGAAAATAGTTTGTGTCCTAATTTATACAACTATGGGAGATTCAGATATACTAAGTTAGAAAAAATGAGACTCCAACACTGTCAGAGTTCTTCTGTAAAGTGAATCAAGAAGATATTCACTGAAGCGAGGTCAGAAAGAGCATTTATAAATTCTGTTGCCATAACTATGTAAGTTTTAACTCTGATAAACTTTTTACTCTTCCAGGTAAGTTTTTTTTGTCATTTTAAAGGTTCTTCAAATATGTGTGGTGGGTGGTGGGTGGGGGGTGCTTTGTGGGCGTTTAATACGATCTCAGTGAGACTAAACATGTTATAATGTGATTTCTAGGTTACCTCAAATTCCTGACCTGAAACATGAAGTCAACTTAATCAATCCAGTACTTGAAAATGAAGGCATGAAAATTGCTATTGACATTTCCTTTTCTTATACGCAAAGAGTTAAAAGCAGAGAAAGAAAATTTTAATCACATACAAGTGACAATATCAACAGAATTCAGAATAGTGATCACCTTTTGGCAAGGAACAGAAGTAATATTGGGACAAGCAATATTGACAGAGAAGGGTCATCACAAAAGAACTTTCTAGAGTAAAAACAATGTTCTGTATCTCAAACTGGGTAGCAGTTCCAAGGTGTAAACAGGCAAAAATTCAATGTGTTCCACACTTTGATTTATGCATTTTATTGTATGTGAACCATACCTCAATTTAAAAGTAAAAGCATTCAATACAAGTAAGTTACTGCAACCAGAAATTAGGGATAAGAATTATAAAATCAGAATATGTTAGAAAAAAAAAAATGAACCTTTCCAAGATCTAGCATAGCACTGTACACAGACTAGATAGCTAAACAAGTATTTACTGTAAAAATTTAGTAAAAATATACCAGGTGGTTTGGAAGATCCCTTCTGAACTAATTAGAACTTCTAATGTGACTGTTTTTCTAAACATTCTAAATATAGTCTCAGTCTATAAAACAGCCTCCAAAAGATGGAAATTAAAGGCCTAGAGAACCTATGCCTCAAACACAAAGAAAATACACTTGTCTCAACTCTGAGTACACATTTAAGGAATCTCCTTATCTAAGGAAGGCAGTCCATTCTCAACATTTTGCAGCCACTGACAGTACAAATCTATCTATGGTCTTCTAGTGACAAGCAGGAAACAAAACTTAATACTCAGTCAAGTTAAAAAAAAAAACCTACATGATGATGTTCTGTCTTCTGAATGGCATTCTATCTGTACAGCAATTTGGTAGCTATGGAGACCAAAAGCAACCAGCAGTTTTCAAACATAGATCATAGCACATGGGTGATATTATCAAAAGATGAGGTTTAACGATCAAGAAAGGCTATCTGCTGAGTAAATCTGGCCAGACGATGTTAGAGTCCCTGTGTCAAGAACCCAAAGGTTCCCACACTGAGTTTCAACTTCCATTTTCAGCTGAACAAAGTAATAGGACTAATTTTCCTTTAGGATGTAAATATTTCTATCTACTCTACCTAGGTTCCTACTTAAACAAAATTCAATAACTGAAACGAAACTGGAAGGTCTTCGCCACTAAATAATCTGTTTCTAATCCTGGGTGACAATAATTCCAAATGTATCATTTTAAGTCGATTCAAAAACCATTTTTAAATTATTTAAAAAATAAAACTATCACATGCTGAATGGGAATCACATTCATTGTTATTCTATCTTGACCTTGATAAGGCATTGTGGTAATTTCAGAAATGGGAAGCTTGTAGGTAAAACAACAAAAATAATCCACCCTTTAAAATAGCCAATCAAGAAACAGAAGACCTGAGGAGTATCAGCTCTCTTGAAATACTGCTATTCTGGAATAATCATCAACTATGCATAAATAATCACACTGATCACCCAAAATCAGAAAGGAGAGACTGAATTATATATTCATAAGAAATGTGTTTCTTAAATTGCTGCCCTAACCCTCTCTCCCCACAAAGCCAGTGTCTTGCCAATGTTTAAAGTCCTAGGTCAGCAGGTTGAGTCTCTTTATAAATTCTGAACTGTCACCTTTGCTTATGGATAATGACAAAATATTCTGCAGAGCCTGTATAACTGCATTGACAAGTTATACTATTCTACATCCAACATTAAATAAACCACGTTACTTAGGCTGGTCATCATTTTTCAAATACCCATTTTAGCTGTCCACAAGTGCCATCCAGCCCAGCCCCTTGTGCGGGGCCTGCTCTGCACCAAAGCAATTTCATTGTATAAGTTTTATGACAGATATGCTGCTGCTGGACTGTGGCGCTAGCCAGCATATCAAAATTGAAGCCATTGTATAAAAAAAAAAATCTATTTAAAAAAAAAAGCTTAACTTTTATTTTTTGTATCTACATATAATGTCTGTCCCTATGTTTCTGTAAAAATATGGGAAGAAGATATAATGACACCTCTTTCTCCTTTTAGATTAAAAAATGTAAGCCTTTTTTTCTTTCTTAATAAACACTATCATCTCAGATCCTCACAGTACCTATTTTAGGGTTTAAGGACCATTATAGAACCACAACAATAGATCAGTGACAGACTTGATCCCCCCAATTAACACATTCTGGGGAGGCTGCCTAGATTCCTGTCTTCCTCCCTCCCTCTTGGAGGCCTGATTTTGACCACTCTGACATCCCTGGCCTTAAGGATGAATAACCCAGTGAAGGGGAAGTCCTTTTCCTGAGACCAATTTATTTGTAATTAGAGTCAAAATACAAAGGCTGGTAATGACCTACGGCAAAGTGATATGAACTCCAAGCCAATGAAACCATGACAGCAAGCAGATTTCTAAATAGCAAAGTGAGATCCATTTACTTACATGAAGATTCAGTGCCAAACATGGCTGGCTCCAGAGGCTGCTTTTAAAAAATTAGAAGAATGGAAGAAAGAAGGAAGGAAGAAAAAAATCGAGGACAGTGTACGTGTGAGAGTGGAGAGATGAGCTGCTACACAGCAGAGGTCATGAAGACAGACAATGCAGTCCAAGCTGTGTCCAGCTGCCAGATTCTCCTCTTACAAGCTTCAGTGTTCTCCCGTGTGATTGAAAAGCAAGGTCTCCTACAGCACCAAAAACCGAAGAGCTGCTTTTGAAAATCCAATAGGGAAAGGCAGGCCGACGTGGCTCTTCTGGGATGCAGGGAGGCAGAACTAGGTAGCAGCGGGGGCAAGACTGGGAGCAGCAGCAACAGCGGATACTGCAATCCCCAGCCCAGTTATAGCAGTAAGACAATAGCAGGGCTTATGCATACACCGGTGACGTCAGAGACACTGCACAGACCGACTGCGCTGCTTGAGCCAGAGGCTCCAGGGGCTTCAGGGGAGCAAGCAATTCAAAGGGGAATTCCTTTGTCACAAAATGCCCAAGACCAAGAGCCACATACATATTCACATATATATTCACCCTCCTGACAAGATCTTCATCCTGAGATACCAAGCACTAAAAGAGACCTCAAAGAAATTTAAATATTGGCTTTATAGCAACCAACCACAAAGATATGCAAATTAGGGTTCTTGATTTTAGGCAGCAAGTAGAACTTTTCAAAGGAATTAAGAATATGAGAAATGAGAAAAATAACCTACCTTTTAAAATAACTCCAGAGTTCATTGCTTTTTCAGTAGGCTTGGGTAGACTGACAGATTAGGGGTTTCTACACTCAATCACAAGTATGTGAAAATATGTACACTATTCCACACATATCCTGGCATATAAATTCACAAGCAAATATAACAATAAAACAACACTATAAGGGCTTAAAACACTGTTTGACAGCCAGTGAGCACTCAAATGTTAAAGAATACATTATTAGCTATTTTACAACTATTATGCAAACATGAAAACCACTACTCTAGGAATATGTGTATGTACACATTTTTCCTATCCTATTTTTTTTGCTTTACTTTTCTTTATTTTGCCTTATGAGAATTCCTATCATTTTTCCAGGGTAACTCAGTAATGTTAATGCTGTGTACACACACCTGTGTACACCTGTGCAAGTAGGCATATATGATCAACAATCATATTTCTTTTTCACCCCACCAAGACAAAGAAGATATTATTATTTTGTCTCTTGATTCATTACCTGCATTACCTTTACTCTTAGAAATCTACTTTTTTCTAAAAGCTATAAGAGCATGGACTTTTATTAGAATATCTATCCAACACAAGCACAGAAAGTTTGTTTCAATATTTTAAAAATATTGAAATGCACAAAAAAGTGTGGGTGTTTTTCAATAATCCCATTGTTAAAGTTATATAAAACAAAAAGTTCAAAAGCTCAAGTTTCTTTTCCATTCATTCATCTAAGGTATATACTTTTTCTAATACTTTCTAAAGTATATAAGCATGTCTCTATATAACACAGCTTTTAAACACTAAATTCTTATATGGTGTGGAACTGCAAATTACCGTCTAAAAATATCATTAATAGTTCTTCTAGTCAGTATATGTACATCCTCCTCATCTTTAAATGGTTACATAATAGTCCATCGTATGGATGTGCATAAAGGTAATCTGACCTTCATCTTATCGAACATGCTAAACCATTATGGAAAAATTGCAATGATGCTACATAAGAACAAATGTTTTATTGTAGGTATGATAATAATGGGGCTTTCCTGGTGGCTCAGATGGTAAAGAATCTGTCTGCAATGCCAGACACTTGGGTTCAATCCCTGGGTCAGGAAGATACCCTGAAGAAGGGCAAGGCAATCCACTCCAATATTCTTGCCTGGAGGATCCCATGGACAGAGGAGCCTGGCGGGTTACAGTCCATAGGGTCACAAAGAGTCAGACACATCTGAAGTGATGGAACAAACACACACACAAGATAATAATAACCAATTTTTACTGAATGTTTACTCCGTACTAGGTATTATTTTGAAAATTTCACATATATCAGCTTACTTAATCTTCGTAACAATCCTACAAGGCAGATACCATTATTATCCACATTTGATAGATGGTGGTCATGCAGGTTACTAAATGATAAGCTGGGATTCAAACCCAGGCACTCTGGTTTCAACACATATGCTCTTAACTACTCATCTATAATGTCTCTTGAAAAAAAAAATACCAAAATTATATTTTAAGAATTCAACTAAAATAAAAGGAAAATAGAAATCAACAAAAAAATATGGAGAAGAAAGTTCTTAAAAGAAAAAGGTCACCAAAAACACTAAAAATGAGAGAAAATTTCAAAAATTAAGAAAAATGCATCCCTCCCAAAATAAGCAGTCCAGGTTAACAACCAGTGGAAAATACAAGTATACCTCAAAGATACTGTAGGCTCTGTTCCAGACCACCACAGTAAAGCAAGTCACACAACTTTCTGGTGTTCCAGTGTATACAAAAGTTATGTTTACACTGTACTATAGTTTATTAAGTGTGCCACAGCATTATGTCTAAAAAAATGTTAATTTTAAAATACTTTAATTGCTAAAAAATGCTGACCATCACCTGAGCCTTCAGTGAGTTGCAGTAATAACATCAAAGATCACTAATCACAGGTCACCATCATAACAAATGTCACAATGAAAAAGTTTAAAAAATTTGTGAGATGAAAGTTTGAGACAGAGACAGAGAGTGGGCAAATCTGTTGGAAAAAATGGTGCTGACAGACTTGCTTGATGCAGGGTTCCCCAAAACTTTCAACTTGTAAAAGGATGCAATTTATGCGAAGAGCAATAAAAGGAAGCTCAAGAAGATGAGGTATGCCTGTATCAATAATAGTGCTGATATATATAGCTGTAGGAAGTAGGAAAGGGCAATACACTTCAAAAGGGCTAAAACCAGAATACTATCTTACATGAGATCTGTTTTAAATTGTATACCAGATGTTGCACATGAATAGTCACACAAAAGGGGGTGATGTGGCCACAAGAAAGGCAAAAGGAAAAGTAGAATAAGCAAAGGATCCGTGGATAACAGATATAGTTATTCCTCCATATCAACCAGTTCCACATCTGTGGATTCAACCGACAATGGATCAAAATATTCAGGAAAAAATATTACAGAAAGTTCCAGAAGCAAAATTGGAACTTGACACAAGTTTTTTGTGTCAAAAATGCTATTTTTGACATAGCATTTGCATTGCATTTACATTGTACTTACAACTTACATAGCATTTATCTCATATTAGGTACTATAAGTAATCTTGAGGTGATTCAAAATATGCAGAGGGGATGTACGTAGGTTATATGAAAACACTACACAATTTTTATATAAGGTATTTGAGCATCTGCAGATTTGGGGTTGGGGGTAGTCTGAAACTATTCCCTGCGGATAACTGAGTAACAAATGTACTTTCCATAGTCTATATACAACAACTTCTTGCCAACTCACTGATGTAGCTCCTCTCTTCAGTTCATACATGATATCTATATGCATATGTAAATACATTTTCTGAGTGCCTATATTTATTTCTTGGCACAGACTTCTAACAGTAAGTTAAAGGCTGCATTATTTTTCAAGACATCTACTTTTTAGATAACTATAGCAGGATCAGGCTTCCCTAGGGCTCAGTTGGTAAAGAATCTGCCTGCAATGTGGGAGACCTGGATTCAATCCCTGGGTTGGGAAGATCCCCTGGAGGTGGGCATGGCAATCCACTCTGGTATTCTTGCCCGGAGAATCCCCATGGGCAGAGGAGCCTGGCAGGCTACAGTCCATGGGGTCGAAAAGAGTTGGACACGACTGAGCGACTAAGCACAGCATAGCAGAATCAGTATGTTTAAAAAAATTAGGTCTCACTTGCAGCAAAACTGGACACATATGACATCCTCTAATTCCTGTTAAGGTTTCTATAATCTTCAGATGTCAGAGGTATTTCTAAACACCTCTGGAAGGTTGGGATCCATATGGTTGAAGACCCATCTTTGAAAATATAGATTTTGAAATTTTAG
This sequence comes from Bison bison bison, assembly GCF_000754665.1. Taxonomy (NCBI): domain Eukaryota; kingdom Metazoa; phylum Chordata; class Mammalia; order Artiodactyla; family Bovidae; genus Bison; species Bison bison. The sequence continues at coordinate 12,283,113 of NW_011495076.1, read as the reverse complement.
TTTGCTCCCATTCTCTCCTCTGGGCAGCTAGCATGAGCTCAGAGAATGAAGACAAATTTTAATATGCTACCTAAGGAAAATGTAAAGAAAGGAAATGAAGGAAGAATAAAACTGACTAATGTCCTCCACACTCCTTCATAAAATCACATAATATAGTCTAAAACCAAAGTGATCTTTGGATTATCAATTATGTACAATTATGCCTGCCTGTGACCTTGCCTGCCTGCCACCCTGCCCTTCTATTAGTAAAGTGAGTACTGTTAATTTCAGGATAAAATTAGTAATGAAAGAAGAGATCAACATTCAAAATAATTTAGTGGTCAAAATAATTATTGTTAAACTAGAATGTTGTGAGAAAAACAATAGTAAAATATTAAAGTAAGTGAACAGTAATTTTTAGAAGAAACCCGATTCATAAATCGACTCAACAACTATTTCCTGAAAGCCTACTGTTTTGTACTCTAAGGGTACAGCCATTAACAAACTCCCTCCTCCGTAGAGCTTATATTCCAGAGGGTGAGGCAGACAAATATGTAATACATTCAGTGAGGGTATATGTTATAAAGAAAGATAAGAGGAATTAGAGGATGAGGAGTGATTGAATGGGAGGGTTATTTTAGGTAAAACAGTCAAGTAATGTCATCCTAAAAAGATGACTTCAACAGAGACCTGAAAAACTGAGAAGAAACCACATGGGTAACATGGAAACTACATGGGGAAAAGAACTTTCCAGAAAAGCAAAATAAATCTATTCTTAAATAATCAAGACTCAATTTACTATTGGAAGATAACCCCTCTAGTGCTGTGATGCTGTCATTAGTATCAATACAAAAGTGGTTGTGCTGAACTGTGCTGACACAAAATAAGTTCTATTTTCGAATGCAAAAGAATTCACTCTCCCATGAGCTGAAAACATGTGTTCTTCTCATCAAAGTTTAATATACCAAATATATCTATTTTTGCAAACATGGAAATATTTTTTAAAAATCACCATAGAAGACAACACTCAAAATAGCTTCCCACCACATCAGACAACTAATTTAGTTAATTTAATTATCTCTATTAATCTGGTAAGAATTTAAACCTCATTTTCTCTTAAGAGTACATACAGCAATTTTAAAAGTGTCATATCTGGAGTTCCTCTGGAGCTGTATCCTTTGTTCACATTAAAGTTTTATTTTCTTAGTATTCCTCTTGATGTTTATTTAGCATGTTAAAAGTGTGTGTCTTGAAACCAGAATTGAAAAAGACACGTGTACCCCAATGTTCATCGCAGCACTGTTTATAACAGCCAGGACATGGAAGCAACATAGATGTCCATCAGCAGATGAATGGATAAGAAAGCTGAGGTACATATACACAATGGAGTATTACTCAGCCATTAAAAAGAATACATTTGAATCAGTTCTAATGAGGTGGATGAAACTGGAGCCTATTATACAGAGTGAAGTAAGCCAGAAAGAAAAACACCAATACAGTATACTAACGCATATATATGGAATTTAGAAAGATGGTAACAATAACCCTGTATATGAGACAGCAAAAGAGACACTGATGTATAGAACAGTCTTTTGGACTCTGTGGGAGAGGGAGAGGGTGGGATGATTTGGGAGAATGGCATTGAAATATGTATAATATCATATATGAAACGAGTCGTCAGTCCAGGTTTGATGCACGATACTGGATGCTTAGGGCTGGTGCACTGGGACGACCCAGAGGGATGGTATGGGGAGGGAGGAGGGAGGAGGGTTCAGGATGGGGAAAACATGTATACCTGTGGCAGATTCATTTTGATATATGGCAAAACCAATACAATATTGTAAAGTTAAATAAAATAAAATTAAAAAAAAAAAGTGTGTGTCTTTTAAAATACCATCCATGAAAAAAAAATACCATGTATGGGTTATTACTTAAAAACAACAGAGAAGTGTTTTAATGGCAATATATAAACTACATAAAAATTTTAAAAATTAGTGATTCTGTCCTTTGGGGGAAAAAATTGTACAAATTTATAATTAAAAATATATGTATAGTGAAGCTCCCTAGTAAGACTTCAGAAATTTCATTTCTTTGTCTATAAAGTATATTCCTTCCTGCTTCAACACAGAAACAGACATAGAACCTTCTAACATACATGTAAGCCTTCTAACAAATAAGTATATTCTATTTTAGAGTCCCAGCACAAACTTCTGGAACACTAAAGTCAAAAGGAAAAGAAATCCAAAATCCAGAGAGAAAGAGAGATACTATTATTGTATTTGGTTTAAAGAACTCTAAAATAGGAAATATGGATTTATAGAAAAAATGTATTTGGGTATTTGGAATAATTAATTACTTCTAAATGTTTCAGCTTCAAAAAATATTCACCACAAAAGTCCTTTAGATAGCAAGTGCCTAAAATTTGCATTTTATTAACAATTTCACAATCATTTTATTTTCACCATAATTAGCTATCTTGCCAAAGATCTATCCATAGAGTAAAAGGGATCATTTATAAAGAACATGTAAGTGCTTAATTTAAATGCACTTTTTGTCATTATTTGGGGTACGGAAAATAGGTCTCTGTCCTGGTAGAAAAATCCTCTAAAGTTTTTGTTGTTTAGTTTATAAGGAATATGTCAGAAAAGTGTCACCATAACCCAAAAGTTCAAATTTAGGGAAATACAATTTTGAACTAGTTGCACAAATTTTGAGCAAAGATCCATGCCCTTATCTCCTATTACCACCTCACCTCTCAACCCCACTTCCACCCCATCCAATCTAAGGGAATCCCCTACTTACTCATCAAGAACCACCACCCACGGTTAACTTAACTTTACTCTTGTACCAACTTACCACTCAGTGAAACTAGAAGCTAAGAACAAGGTTAACAAGTTTAAAAAAAGAATAGGCTAGTTACACTCAGAAATTTAGGATAAAAACTGAAATTCTCCAATTCACTTCACCATGTCAACTCCATCTAAAAGATGGGGCCCACACATGTACAAAACAACCACCACAATGTCAAAAATGTTTTACAGTCTCCGTAGACTGTGTGTATATTTTATTCTCTCTGTGGCATAGTCTGAACTCGGATGTTTGTACTCTAAAGCTTCTTGACCAGAGGGTCGAAATATGAATTAAATATGAGTTGCTGTTTATTTTAACTCTGAGTATGGCTCAAAATAAATACAAGAAACAACAAGCACATGTCTGACAACTTCCCTTAAGTATATATGTATGCTAAATTAATCATGATTTATATACAACAAAGTAATACAACAGGAGTAAACTCATGCATAATAATTTTTTAAATACTTTCATTTACAAACATAACCAATGTAATTTTTAAATAATTCAGAATAGTGTATTTTAAGTAATTCTACATGGCTGGAAAATATTTTAAATTTAATTTTACCTGTATAATCCATAAAGAAGCAGTAGGCAGGGAACCGGGTATTTTCCAAAGTAAAACTCTATCAGACTCAAAATGAAACAGCTCCCTGGACAGCAAACCGCTCTGGGGACAGCCTCCTGCCATGTGACATTGAGCACACACACTTCTGCTTATCTCTGTTCAAGTTGCAACGGTCATGGCTCTGCTCTCCTTTGCCCGTTTTTTTAAAGTCATCCTTAGAAAAGTCTTTCTAGAAGACTTTTAGAAGAGAAGTATTATTTCTTCCCATTCATTCCTGTATTGTTAGTTTAAAACTAGGGAAAAAATAAATTTTCTTCTTTCTCTGAGTGAAAAGAACTCAAAATATGTATACTTCATCCTAGTACTCAACATTACCAAGCAGCATAACCTGAAAGGAGTCAGCAACCAAATTTTTAGGAAGAATAGTCTTTTGTCATTATGTTCATTCCTTTGATAGTGTGCACATGTGATCCATTTGAAACACATTTGATTTGTGAACAAACCTAATACAGGTAATGCAAGAACAATCCTTTAAAGCATATCTAAAACCTTTAACTCATTTGTCTGAGTCCTGAAACAGACATCAGATGAAAAGGACATATGATCATTCCTGTAACAGACTGTATCTGATGTAATCTTTTATGTCACATTGCCACATGCACTGAGCCATCTTTTTCTTCATTACCAATTGTTTTCATCTTGAATATGTCCTGGCTAAAGAAACCTTAAGAATGGTTACTTCATCTTGACACAACAATTCTTTAGACCTTGCCCAGACACAAGATACAAATTTTTAAATTTTTTATCAACAGTCTTTTCTTTTCAGCAACCTAAATGGTTGGATAATTTCCAGTTTATAAATATAGTAATACTCTCCCAGATTGCAACTACTTTGAGAAAGAAAAGTATTGATGTTTTGAGTGGTTTTATTGGAGTAGTGGGATATTTTGCTACTTTTCTTTCCATGGAATAGGTTTCTCCATAAGATAATTACAAAGTTGACAATACTAAACAATATGATTCTAATCTTCAATATAACATCAGAAGTATAAAGAGTACAGAAATTTAAACATTTTGAGCCCAACATCATCTATAATTCTATGAAATGAATGAGAAAGCATCATTACATTCAGCCATCTAGGCGATGCTTCATTACCATAAGCAGATCCCATTACACCACCATTCTGCTAACAGTCAAAAGCTGTTAATTCCCATCAACTTCACCTGTCACTGTTGCTAAGCAGCCCTGTCTTACTTCTGGGGCTTTAATTCTCTTTATCTCAATCTAGGGTACTGACTGGGGAGCTTTCCATGAGCCATGAAAATTTGATATACTTTTTCCCTGGTAATTAAAATGTGCAAATGGCTAAAACATTATGATTGTTTTAAAACAGTAAGCTAAAAATTCCCAATAATAGCTGTCTTAATTTCCACACAACTTACAAGTATGTGGAAATACTGATAGCCATTATCAGATGTCACAAGAAATGATGTTTTGAGTGTTTCACAACTTAGTGCTGTCAGCATGGATTTGAGCACCATTATTTTAAGAATAATTGTTTTATTTTTACCCTTTATATTTTATAACTCTTAAATCACAGATATTTTAAGGAAATGCATTTGATTCACAAGTAAGAACATAATGAAAAATCCAAATGAGAAAGTAGAAGACAGACAGACAGATGGGTGCTGCTGCTAAGTCGCTTCAGTCGTGTCCGACTCTGTGCGACCCCAGAGACGGCAGCCCACCAGGCTCCCCTGTCC
>NW_011495076.1:12273215-12277852 GCF_000754665.1 Bison bison bison | reverse complement strand
TGCCATTTCCTTCTCCAATGCATGCAAGTGAAAAGTGAAAGTGAAGTTGCTCAGTCGTGTCTGACTCTTTGCGACCCCATGGACTGCAGCCTACCAGGCTCCTCTGTACATGGATTTTCCAGGCAAAAGTACTGGAGTGGGGTGCCATTGCCTTCTCCGAGACAGATGGGTAGATGGCTCTAAAACCTACAGTCCACAGTTAAGTGAATTCACCACACCTCAGAAAGCCAGCAGAGTGGTTAGGAGCCAGGCTTTGTGTCAGACGACAAGGTTTAAGTCATTCCTTAACTGGATGACCTTAAGCAAGTTTTTAAATCTCTCTGATCTCAACTAAGTGACAAAGGGCCTAGATCAACATCTGGTTTGTGACAACAGCTAGTACGTAAACAGCACTTAATGTGGTCCAGGCATTGTTCTAAATCATGCATTAATAACTTACTTAACCCATAAGATAACCCTGTGAGGTATTATCCTCATGTTATAGGTGCGGAAACTGAGGTGTGGAGGGTATGTAACTTGACTGAGGCCACACACCATACATAACAAAGCCAGGATTCAACCCAAGTAGCCTCACTTAGATTTCTTGTGCTTAACCACCTCCACAGATAGATGATCAATAAATGGAAGCAGAATAAGAAAGATCATTTCCAAACTCTAGGTTCATTCTTTCCAATAAAACCATTTCTGCAGTTTGTCAAATATTTTAGTTCAGAGTTTATAAAAACTCTTTTTATAGTCTGTGTTCAATCCCAGTACACAGAAAAATTAAACAGATAAGCAGAATGAAAGGGATAATGTCTAAAGTCATTGTGATAGCTTAAAATGAGAGTTGCACTAGCCAGTTAAGCAGAAATAAGTACTCAAGTGCAGAAAGTTATAACCGTAAAAGGACTTGTACTGTGTACTACCCCACTCTCCCAGCAACCACTAAGTCTCTCCTTCCCCTCTCTACTTTTCAGTTTCCAAATGTCACAGAAGATACGACTTATCTGGCCTCCAAAGAGGCTGAGCAGTTTCCTCTGACTGTACCTTCAAAGCTTACTCAGGAGGATAGCACCTTCAACTAGATCCCCTGCCTTCCTCCCCAGGAGTCTTCTCTAGCCTCATCTCACCCTCAGCAAAGCAGACTCACTAGTATGCCTAGATGCACCCCTCAGACACAGAAACAATTACATCACAGTCCTCCCCAAAACACACTTACAAGTCACGGGAGTCACAGGTTCTTTGCAAGTCATCTGTTCCCAGTCTACAGTCGAGGGACAAATGTCCTCAGTGCAACTGCCTGCTTCAGGAGCTGCCCACACTGCATCCCCAAACCCCGTCCCAGATTTGGGCTATAATCTATCCCTTCATGGTCCAAGCTGGAAGAAGTAAAATTACTGAACCAGACCTGTTGAATCAACACTACTACTCATTACCTCTCTGGCTGGGAAAAGTTCTGGAACACTTATAGATGTGGGTTACCTATTTCCTCATAGGTAAAATGAGGAGGTTGAACTGAATGATCGCTAAACCCTGTGCAACTCTAACAATACAGGATTCTACTTTAAGCCAATTATAGTTGGATGAGAAAACTGAAGTGACTTCCAGCAGGGAGCTCTTCCTTTTCCTCCAGCCCACATCACCCCTCCTCCATCGTGCTAGGGTGTTGGGAACAGCCCCACCTCAAGGGTGGGAAACCAGCAACCCAGCAGGTATTGTCGAAACCTAGTGCATTTACGTTGAATGTCTAATTTCTCCAAACGTTCAGACACTATTCATCTCTAGACAAGCCCTAGTAACTCAGCATAGGGGTGAGCAGACAAATACAAACATTCATAAAACACAATAGAAACGACTGGTTGGAGGCCCTCCTTACTGGTGAGTTCATGGTCTGGTGGATCATACCTCTTAGGAGAACAAGATCTGTGTACCAGCAATAAAGCTTCTGAACGTGACCCCTCCTTCCAAAACACGACTGAGACAGACTGGACAGGGACTGCCAAGTTTTCTACAGATGACAGCTCAGGGTTGAAACACAGATCTCCTCGGTTTCCTCGTCATGGCTTTCCTATCTGGAGTAGTTTCTGCTATGTGAGCCCATAGCCCTTCGCCTCCTTAGAGAAAAAGAATGAACAGAGCTCCAACTTTATACTTTCCTCTTAAACCTGAATACCATTTACCATAATTGTACCATATATTTTACATCATATTTCCAACAGATAGAATAACTCACTTTATCGCACATTTTAAAACCCCATGCCCAGGGTTGGATTATAAATGCTCACTCTATTATTCCAGAAATGAAAAGATGGGGTTTTCCCTCCTGTCTCTCTTCTCATCTTCCTCACCAACAAGTCACTTAAGTGAAAATGCCTTAATAGTATGCCTCATTCCAATTTCCATTTACTCTAAGGGAGAACAAAGGTTACCTAAGAAGTCACTGCTTATCCATGCTTCCTACCAACACACTCCAGCCTGCATCAGCCTCAGTATTTCCTTTTCATGTTCTGTCATCCTTCATTGCTTACAGGTCTACATGATTATCACATGGGCCCTCCCATATGCGAGAAGACTCCACTGCAAAAAGGGTTCTCTGACTGAAGTAAATGCTAACAGCATTAGCCCATCTCCTTGCATGAGTGTGCTCACCATACTTCAAAATGTTTAATAAACCAAGATACAGCAGCATAAAGCACCAACCAGATAACAAAACAGGACAGGAACTGTTCAACTCAATACCATGGACCAAGACCAGTGCTATATATTCTTCAAGAAAGTTAACAATCATCCTCACCAAGCACAAAAGCACAATTATGACCAAAGGCAAGGTGAAATCTGACAGAAGATCTACTTTACCCAACTCCAAACCCTGAGATAGGGATTATTTCTAGACAGACAACTTCTCTGCTATATTTGAAAAGAATCAGGTCAATGGTGGCAGGATCCAAAGCTCTCAGTAGGTGCAAAACTCAGACCTCTTATGAAGTAGGAGGGTCACTTCCTGCTTTCATGAGCTCCAAAAAAAGTGATATCAAGTAACCACAGCTGGAGAGAGGGGGAAAATAACTTTTATAAGAGGTGGAATACCACTGATGTTTTGATTCTGTCAGAACGGTATTGTAAAAAGAGACATCAGTTTAAATGTTTAAAGTTAACCAGTGAAAAATACATCAACTAACCCAGACATAGAGTTAAGACTCATGAGAAACGTAACTAATATTATTAAAATGCCTGGTAAAGGACGGGGGGCATACAGAATGGAAAAAAAATGGCTGGTAAAAACATGAAAGATTAAGATCTTCTTCCCATGAATATGGATCTAACAATAAATGCATTTGTTCATTTTACACTTTGAAAGTGAGGGTCATTTTATATATGCTGGAATCAAAGCTCTAGTGGAAAGACCACAAGCAAATCCAGGTTTCTACAACAAACAGAGAGGTGCGCAAGCCAAACATACCCTTCTGTAGAAAGCTTCTTTAGAAAAACCACAGACCTGTGTGGTTTCAGTCTGTTCACCTGGCTGGCAAAAGGAACCACTGGAAAATAAGCAAAGGAAGTCATGAAAAATGGTCATGAATGGATTATGATGAAAAAACAGTAGAGAATCCTTCAAGAAATGTAGCAGTATTCAGCTAGAGTTTTTGGTAAGCAAAGAAAGTCACAAATTTCCATAGTACTCCAAAACATAAACTAACCTTGATGTTTTAACAGAGGCCAGCACTCTTTCTACAAAGAAACAGTCAATATTTTAGATTCCATGGGACCATCCAGTCTCTCGCAGCTACTCAATTCTGCCATTTTAGTGCAGAAGTAATCATAAGTTCAGTTCAGTTCAGTTCAGTCACTCAGTTGTGTTGACTCTTTGCAACCCCATGAATCGCAGCATGCCAGGTCTCCCTGTCCATCACCAACTCCCGGAGTTCACTCAGACTCACATCCATCGAGTCAGTGATGCCATCCAGGCCATCTCATCCTCTGTTGTCCCCTTCTCCTCCTGCCCCCAATCCCTCCCAGCATCAAAGTCTTTTCCAATGAGTCAACTCTTTGCATGAGGTGGCCAAAGTACTAGAGTTTCAGCTTCAGCATCAGTCCTTCCAAAGAACACCCAGGACTGATCTCCTTTAGGATGGACTGGTTGGATATCCATACATGACCACTGGAAAAGCCATAGCCTTGACTAGATGGACCTTTGTTGGCAAAGTAATGTCTCTGCTTTTCAATATGCTATCTAGGTTGGTCATTTCCTTCCAAGAAATAAGCATCTTTTAATTTCATGGCTGCAGTCACCATCTGCAGTGATTTTGGAGCCCAAAAAAAGCAAGTCTGACACTGTTTCCCCATCTACTTCCCATGAAGAGATGGAACCAGATGCCATGATCTTCGTTTTCTGAATGTTGGGCTTTAAGCCAACTTTTTCACTCTCCTCTTTCACTTTCATCAAGAGGCTTTTTAGCTCCTCTTCACCTTCTTCCATAAGGGTGGTGTCATCTGCATATCTGAGGTTATTGATATTTCTCCTGGCAATCTTGATTCCAGCTTGTGCTTCTTCCAGCCCAGCGTTTCTCATGATGTACTCTGCATAGAAGTTAAATAAGCAGAGCGACAATATACAGCCTTGACGTACTCCTTTTCCTATTTGGAACCAGTCTGTT
>NW_011495076.1:12272751-12273010 GCF_000754665.1 Bison bison bison | reverse complement strand
TTCCATATCCAGTTCTGACTCTTGCTTCCTGCATATAGGTTTCTCAAGGGGCAGGTCAGGTGGTCTAGTATTCCCATCTCTTTCAGAATTTTCCACAGTTTATTGTGGTCCACACAGTCAAAGGCTTTGGCACAGTCAATGAAGCAGAAATAGATGTTTTTCTGGAACTCTCTTTTTCGATAATCCAGCAGTGTTGGCAATTTGATCTCTGGTTCCTCTGCCTTTTCTAAAACCAGCTTGAACATCTGGAAGTTCACGG
>NW_011495076.1:12231119-12272651 GCF_000754665.1 Bison bison bison | reverse complement strand
GATCAGTGGAGAAATAACTCCAGAAAGAATGAAGGGATGGAGCCAAAGCAAAAAGAATACCCAGCTGTGGATGTGACTGGTGATAGAAGCAAGGTCCGATGCTGTAAAGAGCAATATTGTATAGGAACCTGGAATGTTAGGTCCATGAATCAAGGCAAATTGGAAGTGGTCAAACAGGAGATGGCAAGAATGAACGTCAACATTCTAGGAATCAGTGAACTAAAATGGACTGGAATGGGTGAATTTAACTCAGATGATCATTATATCTACTACTGCGGGCAGGAATCCCTTAGAAGAAATGGAGTAGTTATCATGGTCAACAAAAGAGTCTGAAATGCAGTACTTGGATGCAATCTCAAAAACGACAGAATGACCTCTGTTCGTTTCCAAGACAAACCATTCAATATCACAGTAATCCAAGCCTATGCCCCAACCAGTAATGCTGAAGAAGCTGAAGTTGAACAGTTCTATGAAGACCTACAAGACCTTTTAGAACTAACACCCAAAAAAGATGTCCTTTTCATTATAGGGGACTGGAATGCAAAAACAGGAATTCAAGAAACACCTGAAGTAATCATAAACAACACATAAATAAATGAGTATATGTAGTGTGTTCCAATAAAACTTTATTTACAGACTGTGGAATTAAATTTTTTATAATTTTTATGTTTCATGAAATATTTTTCTTTTGTTTTTTTTAAACCACTTAAAATATTTTTTAAAAATATTGTTAGCTTGAAGAACAGGTGGCCCGTGGACTATAGTCTGCCAGCCCTGTTCTATAATCTTTACTATAGTTAATTTGACCTTTCTTTGAAAGAACTGATTTCAGTTAGGTCTCTGCCATTAACAAAATTCACAAAGGTAATGGATTCCATTAACAACAGCTTGATGGATCAGGGTGGGAAATTCAAGAAAACTTCTATTCCAATTCCCTTCATTTTAATGATATGAGCAACACCTAGTCTTGACAGCCCACACTACATGTTCACTGTCCAGCATGTTAGAATTTGTGATAAATGCTGAATTAACTTGTAAGAAGTCAACTACTTTCACAGTGTAACAAAAACATTTCCAACCCGTGTTCATCTATAGCCCTCAAAAATTATATAAACACGGAAATCATTAAGACCTCCAAATCGCCTCAAGTATACTATAAGACAGGAAACTTTGTACAAAGTACACTCAGAGAATAAAATACAAAAAACAGCTAGTTTGCTATGGAAAAAGCTGACCCCATTCACCAACAGTAGCTGAGAGAGAATTCTTGAGAAATAAGAAACTTATATTTCAAGACTAAGTCCATATTCAACTACTTTGGGTAGCTATTTCACAACAGCACCTCATTTTTATGAAATTAAGAAGTAGGTTTAGATTATTTTGATACTTTTCTAGCTCTAAAATTTTTAGAGCTACATTACTTATGTTAATTATGTAATTATGTAATTACATAATTATGATATCTGATGTAAATTAATTATGATATCTGATGTAACTCACTGAAAAGTGATTTTCACTTTTCATTATCCTTCAGACAAGAAGCAGATAATTTTCTCTCTGCTCTTTTATTTCTGGCCTTTTGAAAGGCCACTGAAAATACACTTCTGATTAGCATAGTTGCTGCCTCCTTAGAAATACCCATTCTTAACACAGATATAAGTGATTTAAGAGAAAATGTAATACAATATAATACTTGGGAGATGCTTCCAGAGACACATATTTGTGTCTGCTGCAACTATAAAATCCAAGTTCCATTAACAAAAGCACACATCAGGTCCTTTAGCTACACAGAAATTTGTCTTTAAAACTGCTGCATTTTTCTACAATAATCACATTCTTTATCTATACAAACCATGCTTCAGCTGCCTCTAGAATCAAGCAAAACTGAATTTAGTCCCTGCCATTGCTACTTATAAACTGAAAGGTACTCACTCACCTCCAAGTCTTATTTTCCCCATCTGTGGGACAGAACACCATTCTTGGTAGCAATGGAAATGATACATACACAATGGTATATAAATACTGATGTTCTTGAGAAGATACCTGCAATATGTTGTTAGGCTTAAAAAATAGGAATAATATGCTAATACTTCAGCTTTTTTTTTTTTTTTGAAAAGCATACAGTGAGAAAAAGGAAAGAAATTCTGACACATGCTACAATATGGATGAATCTTGAGGATATTATCTAACAACAAGTGAAATAAGTCAGTCATGGAAAGACATACTATTGCATCATTCCACTTACATGGGATATCTATAGTAGATAAAGTCATAGAGAAAGAAAGTAGAAGGGTCATTGCAGAGGCTGGTAGGAGGGGAGAGGGGAATTGTAATGGACATAGCACTTCAGTGAGATAAAAAAAGTTCTGAAGACTGGTTACACAACAATGTGAATGTACTTAACACCACTGAACTGTACACTTAAAAACTAGTCAAGATGGTAAATTTAACATTATGTAAAATTTCCCACAATTTAAAATTGTCAGTGAAGTTTTATATAAAATAAAATTTAAGACGCTTTAAAAAAGCATGCAATGGACTCCTTTGGCAGTATAACTACTGACGATTTTCACTTTCTACTTTACATGATTTGTCACTGCTGCAAAAGTAGCATGAGTTCACTATGGAAAACATTCAACCCAGGGGGAAAAAAAGCATTTTCATTTTTATATGTAAAATAAGCCTAAAAGCCTGAAAACTGTAAAAATCTACCAGTTAAAGGTCCAATTAGTCTTTTTCTTCTTAATTGAAGTATAGTTGTTACAATGTGGTGGAAGCTTCAGGTGTACACCAAAGTGATTTGGTTTTTAATGTACATATATTCTTTTTCAGATTCTTGTCCATTATAATTATTACAAGATAAAAGAAAATTATAGGCCAATATCACCGATGAACACAGAGGTAAAAATCATCAACAATATACTAGCAAACTGAATCCAACAATACAGTAAAAGGCTCATACATCATGATCAAGTTTATCACATTTATCCCACAGATATAAGGATTTTTCAATATCCACTAATCAATCAATGTGATTGATTCGATATGCTGTAACAATGTGATACACTATATTAACAAACTGAAGAATACAAAACAAATGATCTTCTGAATAGGGGCAGAAAAAGCTTTTAATAAAATTCAACATCTATTTTTGACTTAAAAAACTCCAAAAAGTGGGCAAAGAGGGAACATACCTCAAATAATAAAGGCCATACAGGACAAACCCACAGCTAACACACTCAGTGGTGAAAAGCTGAAAGCATTTCCTCTAAGATCAGGAACAAGACAAGGATGTCCATTCTCAGCACTTTCATTCAACATAGTATTAGAAGTCCTAACTACCACAATCAGAAAAAGAAATAAAAGGAATCCCAATTGGAAAGGAAAAAGTAAAACTCACTGTTTGCATATGGCATGATACTACATATAGAAAATCCTAAAGATGCCACCAGAAAACTACTAGAGCTTATCAATGAATTTGGCAAAGTTGCAGGATACAAAACTAATACATAGAAATCTGCTGTTTCCATATGCTAACGACTATCAGAAAGAGAATTTAAGGGCACAATCTCATTCACCATGGCATCAAAAAGAAAAATATACCTAGAAATAAGCCTAACCAAGAAGGCAAGAGATCTCAGAAAACTGTAAGATGCTGAGGAAAGAAACTTAAGATGACACAAACAGATGGAAAGATATACCATGTTCTTGTACTGGGAGAACCAATATGTTAAAATGACCATACTAAATTGACTAATTGGTTAAATTGACCAAGGCAATCTATAGATTCAAAGCAATCCTTATCAAACTGCCAGAGGCATTTCTCACAAAGTAGAACAAAAAAATTTTCAACTTGTATAGAAACACAAAAGACTCCAAATAGCCAAAATAATCTTGATAAAGAACAGAGCGGGAGAAACCACACTCTCTGACTTCAGATTATACTCAAAGCTACAGCAATCAAAACAGTATGGTACTGGAACATACCCACACACAAAACAGACACACAGATCAATGGAACAAGATAGAAAGCTTAGATATAAACCCATGCACTTATGACCAATTAGTAAATGACAAGGGAGGCAAGAATATACAATGGAGAAGAAATTCTCTCCAATAAGTGGTGCTGGGAAAACTGGAAAGCTATGTGTAAAAGAAAGAAAGTAAAACACTCTTTAATACCATATACAAAAATGAACTCAAAATTAATTACAGACCCAAATGTAAGACTGGTTATTCTAAAACTCCTAGAAGAAAACATAAGCAGAACACTCTGACATAAATCACAGCAAGATTTTTTTTTATCTGTCTCCTAGAATTATGGAAACAAAAGCAAAAATATATGAATGGGACTTAATTAAACTTAAAAGTTTTTGCACAGCACAGGAAATCATCAAGAAAATCAAGAAAACCTACAGAATAGGAGAAAATATGTGCAAATGATACAACTGACAAGGGTTTAATTTCTAAAATCTACAAACATCTTATATAGCTCTGTATCAAAAGAAATAACCCAATGAAAAAAAAAAAAAAAAAAGAAATAACCCAATGAAAAAAAATGAGCAGAAGACCTTAACAGACATTTCTCCAAAGAAGACACACAGATGGCCAACAGGCACATGAAAAGATGCTCAATATCAATTATTAGAGAAAGGCAAACCAAAACTATAATGAGGTATCACCTTATACCAATCATAATGGCCATCATTAAAAGTCTACAAAAAATAAATTCTGGAGAGGGTGTGGAGAAAAAGGAACTCTCCTACACTCTTGGTGGGAATGTAAACTGGTGCAGCTACTAGGGAGAACAACACGGAGGTTCCTTAAAAAACTTAAAATAGAGTTACCATATGATCCAGCAATCCCACTTCTGGGCGAATAGTTGAAGAAAACTATAATTTGAAAAGATACATGTACCCCCATGTTTACAACACACTATACATGATAGCCAAGATGTGGAAGCAACCTAAATACCCATCATCAGATGAATAAATAAAGAAGATGTGAGATCTATCTATCTAGCTGCCTATTACTCAGCCATAAAAAGGGATGAAATAACGCCATTGCAGCAACATGGATGGACCTAGAGATTATCAGATTAAGTGAAGTCAGACAGAAAAAGAGAAATATTATATGATATTACTTATATGTGGAATTCTAAAAAAAAAGATACAAGTGAATTTATTTACAAAACAGACATAGACTCACAGACATAGATAACAAACTTATGGTTACCAAAGGGGAAAGGGTGAAAGGGATAAATGAGGAGTTTGGGAGTAACAGATATACTATCATATATAAAATAAACAGAAGAATCTACTGTATAGCACAGGGAGCTATATTCATGTTTTATAATAACCTATAAGGGAAAATAATCTGAAAAAGAATATATATAAGCACATGGAACTATATTCATCTAGTCAAAATACATTAAGATTAAATGCAGTCACCAGGAACTATACATATAATTAAAGTCAGAATGGCTGACTAAAAGAATGATAAAGGATTGGTGAAAATAAATATATTCATATTATTAAATTTGGGGGGAAATATTTTAAATGGCATTTATTCAAAATTTGTTTAAATTTTAAATTTGAATGAAACCACATATAAAGAATAAAAATTTCATTCTTAACTCCCATGCCTAGCAATGCTCAATGTCCACTTAAGTGAATAAGTGGACAAACTTGAATCGACAGCAACTCCTTGAATCTCAGTAAATGTACACAGCATTCAGAATAATTATATTACACTGCTACCAACCGGTGGCAGCATCCCTAAAATACAAGGACAAAAAAATAGGAAAGGAACAAGTTCACTCTGAAACTTTAAAAGATGTAAATAAAAGGGTGACAGACTTGTAACAACTTTTCTCCTTTGAAAACTTTACTATTTCCAATAAAATATGGACTGTGCTGTGCTTAGCCGCTCAGTCATGTCCAACTCTTTACGGTCCAAGGCTTCTCTGTCCATGGGGATTCTACAGGCAAGAATACTGGAGTGGGTTGCTAAGCACTCCTCCAGGGGATCTTCCCAACCCAGGGATTGAACCCAGGTCTCTTGCATTACAGACAGATTCTTTACCCTCTGAGCCACTGCTGCTGCTGCTCCTGCTAAGCCACTAGGGAAGCCCAAATACGGACACTGTCCTTTAAAAAGGCACTGTCCTTATTTTATTGGATGCTGCTATAAATAGCATCAACTCTGCTATAAATCAACTATGAAAAAGACATGAGTTGGAAAAATTACTTGAAATTAGAGCAAGATCCAATTTTGAATTCTACTTTAGGCAACAATGTACCTCAAGTTTTCTCAGATATGAAACGTATGAGCCTCTCAGCAATCTATTACCCATATTTCATATGTGAGACCATTCTGTAAATGGTAAAATGTCAGGAATTAGTATTATTTTTTCTTTTTTTTTTAATGGCCAGGCTGTGCAGCATGCAGGATCTTAGTTACCTGACTAGGGATCAAATCTGTGTCCCCTGAATTGGGAAAACAGAGTTTTCGAACCACTGGACCACCAAGGAAGTTCTTTATTATTATTAATTAAATTAATCATGTATGCTTGCATGCTAAGTTGCTTCCATCGTGTTCAACTGTTTGTGACCCTATGGACGTAGTCCATCAGGCTCCTCTGTCCGTGGGGATTCTCCAGGCAAGAGTACTGGAGTCCCTCTCCTCCAGGGGATCTTCTGGACTCAGGGATCAAATCTGCATCTCTTACATCTTCTACATTGGCAGGTGAGTTCTTTACCACTAGTGCCACCTGGGAAACACGTCTGAAACACTTCTGTTTATGATCTACGTATTTGTTCATACATCAGCTTTTTGAATACGTTAAATGCCCAAAGATTAAAAACATATATATATATCTGTCTTCTGAATCATTCTTTACTTAGTTCTCCATCTCCTTGATTCAACTCAGATTTTTTTCCCAGGACCTTTTTTTAGCAGAAACATGCCTTACATACTTTTCATGAATATAATTTATTTTTAAATTTATGTCTGGGAATTCAGCATACAGTGCTTCATGTTAGTCATTGTTTCCACAGCCCATCAGCACTTAGGCAGGAAGTATAATATGCAAAGAAGGAACTGAATCTTATGGGATCTATCAGTAATGTTCTATAGCATTTTACAAAAATTTGATATACATAACTAATCATGAAAACTGGAAATGTTTTTATATTAATGATAACAATCAATGCAGAGACAGAGAGGAAAAATAAGGACTATGACTCATCACCACAGGAGTTAACTGAAGTTGAAGTAGATTGAAAACCGAGACTAGACTTAGAATCAACAGATTTTAGATTTTCCACTCTGTACAATGTTAAAATAATATTACATTTTATATTTATATAATGTGAATTACTAACATAAAAAATCTGCCATCATAATGAATAATAGTAATCAAACAAAATGGGAGAAATTTTAAGCTATTTTGTCAATATTATAGTGTATCAAAAAACACCTACTGCTTCAGTGAAATTAGATTCAACAGAACTATGTCATGGTATTTCATTGAGAATGTAGACTCTAGGAATGTGTGTATGTTTCTTTAAAACATATATACACTGAGGATAGATGGTATAACAATGAACAAAATACAAGTGTCAGTGAATTCCAGGCATTATACCATAGCAAAACATTTAAACATAGCCATGTTTCAAAAATATCTGAGGAAATTAAATATATATTAGGTTCCCACAACTATTTACCTAAAATATTCCTAATTATACTTGAGTTGTGTCTTCATAGAAATATAAAGTATCATAAATGTTTTCTTCTATTCAAAAGTCCATTGAAAATGTCATATTTTTAATTATTTATACTAACTTACACATTTTTAAAAATTCAGTTCAGTTAGTTCAGTCACTCAGTCGTGTCTGACTCTTTGCAACCCCATGAATTGCAGCACGCCAGGCCTCTCTGTCCATCACCAACTCCCGGAGTTCACTCAGACTCACGTCCATCGAGTCAGTGATGCCATCCAGCCATCTCATCCTCTGTCGTCCCCTTCTCCTCCTGCCCACAATCCCTCCCAGAATCAGAGTCTTTTCCAGTGAGTCAACTCTTTGTATGAGGTGGCCAAAGTACTAGAGTTTCAGCTTTAGCATCATTCAGTTACTGTAAAGCACTTATTGCTAAAGCATTACAAGATAAAAATAAAGGCTCATAGACAGTTCTTAATACCAGACATAAACATAAGCACACTAAAATGCATTAAAAAGAAAAATGTTTTATTTCTATAATCAAAAGTCTATTTTCAGATACTCATCAACTAGAATCAATGCCTATTCAAAGATAGATTTCTTAAAGGTGAATAGATTATTTAGGTCATTTGGGGGATAGTGCAATTATAACTCGGAGAAGGCAATGGCGCCCCACTCCAGTACTCCTACCTGGAAAATCCCATGGGCGGAGGAGCCTGGCAGGCTGCAATCCATGGGGTCGCTAAGAGTCAGACACAACTGAGCGCGTTCACTTTCACTTTTCACTTTCATGCGTTGGAGAAGGAAATGGCAACCCACTCCAGTGTTCTTGCCTGGAGAATCCCAGGGACAGGGAAGGCTGGTGGGCTGCCGTTTATGGGGTCGCACAGAGTCGGACACGACTGAAGTAACTTAGCAGCAGCAGCAATTATAACTTCCACATTTTTCTCCCTGAGCACAGAGCAGGACCTGGTTACACAGTCCTCCAAATCCACTCAAAGAACTAGGGGGAAGTACGTAGGAGGCATGCTACTTTTGAATTCTAGTTAATGTCTGAGGACTGAGGTGGTTTTCCCTTTTTTGGCAGAATACAAATGTATTTGTCTGAATTGTGACAAAAAATATAACTTTAGAAATTATATAATATTGTCCAAAAAAGTGACTGTTTTACATTTCAACAAAAGAAAGAAAAGACAAGACAACTTACATTTATTGAGTTCTTTAGTATGTGTATCAGAGACATTGAAACACTATGATAGAAACTGCCATATACTACATTATCACAATCATTGTCTCCATCTTGCTATAAAATCATAATGGACTCTTTTAAAGGGCATAAAAAAGGGCCAATCAAAAGCTCTAAATCTTACCAGAGTTTAAAATTTTCTATACGCTGTTAATTTCTTTTCAACATATTTCTGAATTAAGAGATTCAATAAGTTGAATATTTCATTGTTTCTCTTCAGGGGACATGGGCAACATAACAAAATGGTAAAATTCTGAGCCAAGTGGATAATCCAAAAACAAGGTCAAAGAATCCTTTAACTATCTCCCTAGATCTCTGATTATCACTGTCCAAGAGATTATTTTCAGGACACTAGGTTTTTCCCTCCTTAATTTAATAATTTTCTTACTATATATCCAATATAACCATTTTCCACCCGAATCAAGTTATTCCGTCAAAGAAATATGATGCATACTATTCAACATTCACCCACATGAATGTTAAGAAACTTTGAGAACAAAGAACCTAAACATTATTTAAAATAGGATACCATAAAAGTCAGTTTTCTCAATTTAAAAAATAGACAAATATATAATGATGAGAGACCCTCACCTTAAATTTGCAGAAACCACTGAAAATGAAAGTGAGGTCTCTAAAGATTGTAGTTACCCTGCAAAGACACTCTCCATGTGTCATGAATCAATATAGCAGCAATTTATGAGTGATAGACAACCCATTTAGAACTCCTTCCAAAGAAACATTTTTAAAAGCACATTCTAAAAAAACTAATTCAGTAAATTAATCTGTCATTGTAGAAAAAAGAGTAAGATTTTGTTATTATTGATTTGCATAATTTTTTCATTGAAGGGATTCTACCTTTAACACACACACTGCAGCCCTTAGGGAACTAGCAGAAATTCTATGTACCTAATCAATCTGAAATAGGCTGCATTAATAACGCTATCAGCTGAAGGTAATTAAGAAGCTTGTAAGCATAACCAAATACTGTATAAAAACAACAATATTGCATTAGAAATTTGAAATCTCCTCCCAAAAATATTCTTTCTTGATTGGATCTTCAGCAAAAATTACTTAGTGAAAGTTCAATATTTAAGAAAGTATATTTATAAAACATGACATCTTTTCAGGTTTCCATATGTTTTTAATTATATTTTGCCTTTAAGCAAGATTAAATCAGATTATATTCTGCTAGAATAAGATAAGGATTCTGCCATTTCTATGGCACTGAGGGGAAAAATAAGGAAGAGTCAATATACCCCCAAAACTGACATTAATACAGTTATGAATCTACCACCCATAGTTACAAGAAATGGGGGGGGGAAAGCACTGCAACACAAGAAACAAGAATGTATCAGAAATGGTCTCTGGCTACTATGACAGTTATATATGACACACCTATTCCCAAACTTGGCCCAGAAACAATCTTGAAGGTTTGTAGGCTCTGTTAATAGCCCACATGGATTGCTTCTGAAAGCATCATTTCCTGATCCCTGCAATTTTATCACCTTTACTAACCACTAGTCCTTTCCAAAACTCACACTGATATAAAACCCTCTCTTTCCAGCTCATTTATCAAGTGAAAGGCTCCTTCCCAGGAAAACAGACACCTGAGTTCCAGGGACCGTAACAGAAAATAGCAGTAAAATCATTCAACAGCACTTAGCATTGGAAGTTTTCTACTTTGTTCTTACAGGAAGAAAGTGGCCTTTAAATCTGGAAATATATTCTATAAATACATGCATGTCTCCACATACTACTCCAAGTAGTTTGACTGACAGGTCTTTTAAAGCAGAGTGAGGTGCGCCCTGTTTGGGTGAGGACTCACTTGACAATGACTAGACCTCTGTTGCTTCCATTCATTTGCAGAACAGTTTTATCAATCCGCCCTGTGGATTTTCATGCACACTGGATAAGGTTCTAGTTTCACTGCTTCTGCGCTAAGCAAGTGACAAAAAGGCTCTTCAGTGTTTTCCAACATCAACATCTAAATGTTCTACTAATTGGTTGGTGCTGAAAAGAACTCCTAGATTCACAACACCATAGGCTACAGAACAGAAAAAAAATCTCATAGCCAGAAGCTTTAGAGAATGTCTTCCAAATTTCTCAGGGAAAAATTATCTGAATTTTTCAGAGAAGAGATAAGCCTCTGGACACTAGGATTTCTCATTGTAATATAACTCTTACCATCAAAAAAATCCAACAGTACTTCTCAGTGAGGGCACTATGGGTATTTTAAGCAGGATAACACTACAGTTAACATTCCTGGCCCCCAAGCATTAAAGGCCAGCCATGACCAGTCACTGTGACAACACAAAGCCCACACACACATTTCTACATGGCCGCTAGTGGGATAGCACTGTCCTCCCAACCTTAATACTATATTTCCCTACCATCTTAAATTTGAAGTTGCACAAAGCTCAGAATAAGCTTTTCTTAATAACTTTATTATTTTGATAGGCTACAGAACTAAATGGAGATACAAATGAAAATGATATTAGATATAGAACTAAACCCTAAAGGAATGTTTAACATGCAGCTTGAAAAAGTCCAAAGGTCACTTTGTTTCTTGGTCACTTACAAAAATACTAATATTAAAGTTGCCTCTGAAGCCTTCCTATCCAACATAGTAGCCACTAGCTAACTATGGCTATTTATATTTAAATTAAAAATTCAGTTCCTCAGTAACACCAGTCACATATGTTCAACAGATGCTTTATTTTAGATCATCTCCACTGTCACAGAACGTTCTACTGGGTAGCACTGCTCTGAAGCTTCCTAAGCATATGACAGGGTATCTCACTGCCATTCTGAAGGGAATTCACAGCAAAGGCATAGAATTCTTCAGTGGCAGTGATAGAAAACGTTTATGTAATCATAGTTCAAATCCAAACTTTTTTAACAGTTAAGCCTTTGGAACAAAATTCTAGACATGGGCAACATCAAAAACAGAAACTTCAATATTAGACCAAGTTGATTAGTAGCTACAGAATGGTTCAGCTTTCTTAAAATATTGACAAACAAATTGTTCTATGAGATGACACTGATCAGTGGAATAATAGTAGGAAGGCATCTAATCTTTCTTCTCCAAATTATCATCTACTAAGGGTCACAATTTTGTTTTATTAACACAACTGTCTGGTGGCTAGTATGCCCTCCACAAGGCTCTGTGTAGCCCTTTGGAACCACAGAGGCATAGATTTGCTCCTATTTTTCCCTCCCAAATTTAAAGGTGGTTCATCTTCTCTTTTATCTGTCCCTGGGTGCTCTTGCTCACAGGGTTTGTAGTTCGCACACTTACCACACTTGGAATTATGTCCAAGGAGGAGCCTGGGAGGCTACACTACAACTATATAGAATGTTTGGTATGCAGATTCCTGAAAAAGCATGTGGTAAGACTGTAAGTGTATTTTTCTACCTCTCCACTATTGGAAACTCTAAGATTAGGGCAGTAATTCTGTTGTAATTCTGTATAAACAAGTTTTCCAAAACTTCTGGTGTACTGAAGTTTATTAATACGTCCACCATTAAAAGGCAGAAGAGGGGACATTTCAAAGTAATTTGGAAGGCAATGCAGCAACAGCATGCCTGATTTCCATCCTTGATCCTCTACAAACTGACAGGCTCTGAGACTTTATGCAGCAGATTGCTTGGCAAACTGAGGTAAAAGTGAAAAGGAAAAAGAGCCTCTTGCTGAGGGTGAAAGAAGAGAATGAAAAAGCTGGCTTGAAACTCAACGTTCAAAAAACTAAGAGCATGGCATCTGGTCCCATCAGTCCATGGCAAATAGAAGGGGAAAAAGTGGAAGCACTGATAGATTTTATTTTCTTGGGCTCCAAAATCACTGAAGGTGGTGACTGCAGACATGAAATTAAAAGATGCTTGCTCCTTGGAGGAAAGTCATGACAAACCTACACAGCACATTACTACTCCTAACCTGTCAAAAGGTAAAAGAGATTATAGTAGCAGTTGTGTAGTCGCTCAGTCGTGCCCCACTCTTTGCGACCCCATGGACTGTAGCCTGCCATGCTCTTTTGTCGATGGGATTCTCCAGGCAAGAATATTGGAATGGGTTGCCATTCCCTTCTCCAGGGGATCTTCCTGACCCAGGCATTGAACACGGGTCTCCCACACTGCAGGCGGTTCTTTAACATCTTAGCCACCAGGCAAGCCCAAAAGAGATTATAGTTTCTCACAAGTCAAGGCAGGACCAGGGCTAATATCCAGATCTCCTAGACTGGTGGTTCTTTCCTCTCTTCCAACTACCACTAAATTCCATTATGTATATTAGGCAGGGCCCTGGCAGGAAGAAGATACCACACCAAGATCAGAATACTTTAGGCAGAGATTAATAAAGAACTATTTACAATGACGTGGAAAGGGCATTGAATTATCATAAGGAATAGTGCCGTTCCCTAGAACCATTACCATCCCCAAGATGGAAAGAGCCAAGAAGAAATTACCAAAACCAGGAAAACGAAAACCATATAGACAGTGAAATTCATATAGAGGTAAATGTGGCTTTCACAGAGGAGCACAGCCAGATAACTCACTCTCCCTAGGTCATCTAGTTCCCTACCAGGCTTTTTCCCATTGACTAAACCCAACCAGAAACCAGACATCTGACTAGAAAAGTCTACATTAGTCACCTCCTAGGACAGAAGATAAGGGTAAAAAAGTGAATGTGAAGGAGAAAACAGAAGATGACCAGCATGTTATGTTATCTCCAATTATTTATCTAAAAGGAGCAAAGATATCACATATATTTCCAGCATCAATTTCTCTATAGAACTATTGTTAGCACTTCAGGCTCAAGAACTATATATTGATTTCTCTTTTTTATGGTGGTCACTAAGTCAGATCTCCTTCATGTCAAAATGCTCCTTCTAGTGCCTTAATGAATTTGTGTTTAATAGTCTTTGGTATAAAAATATCACCAAGGATTTTCTCTTAATCTAAAAACACTGTGTCCAACAGTTTCTCCTTGTTTGAAAGTAAATATATCTTCTCGTTTAGGAAATTCTACTATAAAAATCAGAATATTATAGTTACTTCCTTTAGTCATTGATTCTATTATTTATTATGTACAAAAATCACTGATCAATTAGACATTATATTTTTTGGCAAATAATTATATCTTTAAGCTTCTAACATACTTTTGGAAAGAAGTATTAACTTCTAGAAAGTTAAGTATATTTATTAATCAAGTGCAAAACATCCTCCTTTTTCAATTGAAGTATTAGTTTCAACTAAGTATATTATTCGGAGAAGGCAATGGCTCCCCACTCCAGTACTCTTGCCTGGAAAATCCCATGGATGGAGGAGCCTGGAAGGCTGCAGTCCATGGGGTCGCTGAGGGTCGGACACGACTAAGCGACTTCACTTTCACTTTTCACTTTCATGCATTGGAGAAGGAAATGGCAACCCACTCCAGTGTTCTTGCCTGGAGAATCCCAGGGACGGGGAAGCCTGGTGGGCTGCCATCTATGGGGTCGCACAGAGTCGGACACGACTGAAGTGACTTAGCAATAGCAAAAAAGTATATTATTAGTTTCAGGTGTATAGCAAAATGATTCAGTTATATATATTCTTTTACACATTCTTTCCCATTATAGTTTATTACAGACTGAATACAGTTTCCTGTGCTATATAGTAAATCCTTGTTCTTTTTCTATTTTATATATAGTTGGATGTATCTGTAATCCCACACGCCTAATTTATCCCTCCCTCCCTTTCCCCTTTGGTAATCATAAACTTGTTTTCTATGGCTGTGAGTCTGTTTCTGTTTATAAATAAGTTCATCTGTATTAGTTTTTTAGATTCCACGTATAAGTGATATCATATAGTATCTGTCTTTCCCTATGTGATTATCTCACTTAATATAATATTCTCGAGTTCTACCTGTATTGTTGCAAATGACAATACTTCATTCTTTTTTATGGCTGAGTAATACTCCATTATGTGTGTATGTATATATATATACACACACCACACCTTCTTTATCTATTCATCTGTTGATGGACTTGAGCTGCTTCTATATCTTGGCTATTGCAAAAGTGCTATTATAAACATTGGGGTGCATGTATTTTTTCAAGCTAGAGTTTTCATCTTTTCTGGATATATGCCCAGGAGTAGGATTGCTGAACATCCTCATATCTGTTTGCTTCAAAGAAAATTTAGAACCTTGAAGATATTATGCTAAGTGAAATAAACCAGTCACAAAGGGACAAATATTGTATGATTCCCTTAATATTAGGTTCTTCAAGTAGTCAAATTCAGAGAGGCAGAAAGTAGAATGGGTATGTAGACAGGTAAAGTAAGGGATTTACCATTTTCAAGGGTCAAGGAAGACTGAACTGAAAAGGTGATATTTGAATAGAAACCTCAAAAAGTGAGGGTGTGAACCATGCAGCTAAGGGACTGTACTTAGAACACACAGTTCAACCTGTGCTTATAAACTGCAATTTATGGGACATAGAGAAAACTATCCACCTATTTTCTACCTTCCTTCCTTATTTTAGTGCAATTACAACAACCTAGATAATTGTAATTTTTTAATTTTTTTTATTTTTTTATTTTTAATTTTATTTTATTTTTAAACTTTTTTCCTCATATGTGAACACAACAAGACAAAACAAGTCTGACTCCTTAGAAAATAAGGGATTCTTAAGCACAAACACTGCTAGCATGCTAAACAAAAGTCAAAGTTAAAAACCCAGACCAGAAAGAAAGTTGTCCAAACTGGAGATGAAAGAAAATAAAAGGAGAAATTACTCATTTCACTTACTGACTTTTACAGTGAAGTCAATGTTAAACAATCACCAATTTCCCCACTCCTGAAAACATCACACACACACCCACACAGCTTTCTATCAGCCACATATTACCAGATACACACACACACACACACACACACACACAGCTTTCTATCAGCCACATATTACCACACACACACACACACACACAGCTTTCTATCAGCCACATATTACCAGATATGTGAAGAGAAAATTTCTAACAGAAAAAAAACAGTGACAAAAACAACAAAA
The DNA here is from genome assembly GCF_000754665.1 of Bison bison bison. NCBI lineage: Eukaryota > Metazoa > Chordata > Mammalia > Artiodactyla > Bovidae > Bison > Bison bison. Next base: position 12,256,641 of record NW_011495076.1, on the reverse strand, counting down.
TCACTTCTTTTTAAGACAAATGGAAGAAACAAAGACAATAAAAACAAATTTCCTCATTTCTTGATTTTGAAAATCTCTGTGATCATAGCTATTCAAATAATTGAGACTAGTGAGTAAAATGATCATTGGATTCTAACAGTGTATGAGAGGAAAAAACTGTGATCTATAAAGTATACCAAAAATACTTTAAAATGACCAACAAAAGACAAAAATTGAAAATTCTCATTTTTTAAAGTCTGCCCTCTAGCACTGATAATAGTATTAGAATAAATACATTTGTCCAGAGGGATCAAGTTGCTTTACAAAAAAAAATTAAAATAAATTTAACCATGAAATCTGTACATGGAAATATGCTGAAAGACTGAGAAAAAACATAGTAAAAAATTAACTGCTGTGAATAGCTAAAATATGGGCCTCAAACGAACCAATTTAATGAAAGTAGAAGAGAAAATATTCTCTGGTATTATTTTTTAAAATATCAATAAATACTCAATTTCATTCAAGTGGGCAAACTTGCAATCTAATCTTCCCACCATCATCACCCCAAATATACCCAAATAAACACTCTATTAGATTTATCAAAGCAAGCAATGAAGTTAAGAAATGAGCTGATTCAGGAAAGTACTTATGAATCCTTTTAAAGAATTGTAAAAATGCCTCAAGAACTTTGAATTTTTAAGGTCAGAACAAAGGCTAAATAGCCAATACTCCTAAGGCAGCAAAGGGATAATGTTTAGTAACAGGACTAGCTCTGGAATTTTGGAAAATAAGAAAAGAGGAGTGTGGTCATGATGGGTGAGTCCCAGTACTAGATAGAAAGTGACTCCAGATGTGGGAACAAGAGAAGCCCCTGGGTGACTGGCTTCCTGTGAGGTCTGTCTGAGTAAGGAGTAAGGTCAGTAATGAATCTGCAGAATAGAGTGCCAAGAGCAATCTTATGGGAAATAATGCATACAAAATTTAAGGGGGTGGTGAAGAGTCAAGAACCAAAGCAGGGGCCAGTTTTCAGGAACAAGAATATGAGACGAGGCATAGAAAATCCAAGTTGGAGCAGTTTTCTTGCTACAGTCTTGAGCAGCCAGGACAGTAATGCTACAGCAAGCCCAAAGGTCTGAGGAGAATGCATGGGCCCAGTGAGGCACTTCTGCCCATGGTTTTCTTCCCTCAACCATGTCCTGGCTTCAGGGGGACTTCCCCAGAACCACTAAGATGCATACAGACAAAAAACACTAAGCCCATTTAGACGGCTCTACATCACCCACTAGCACTCAATCACAATTTATAGTCCTTCTTTGGAGTGACTTTGAGGATAAGGAAGAAGAGAGATGCTTTGGGCAGACAGAACTTCAAATAACACATCTCTAAGAAGAGAAGGCTGAGGCTCAGAATCTACATAAATTTTTGGACACTGACTAATGCCCTGCTGGATGATCAAGGACTTGAAAGGAGTAATACTAAACACTGGTGGCTAGGAGGTTAGAGATGAGGGAATGTGGACTATTTAAAAGGGGTCGGTGGATGAAAACATGCACATGAACTCTCAGTAAAAGGCCCAGCTGCAAGAGAAGACCTTAAACATTCTTCTTGATCACCTTTGCTGGTTCCTCATTTTCTTTCCAATCTCGGAGAACTGAAAAGCTCCAGGAATAGAGCTTTTTCTCTGCTCTGTATTCATTCTTTCAACAATCTAATCTAACGTCATGGCTTTAAATACTACCTATAAACTGTGTCCGAAATCTCTATCTTCAGACTCAAATATCCAACTCCCTACCTTATATCTCCCATTTGAATGTCTGAATACAAGTTAACACATTCCAAATGAGTCTTCCCCCTAAACCTGCTCCTCCTTCCACTCAAACTAGCCTTCCCCATTTCATTTGGTGCCAAGTGCAATGGCTACATGGATAATCTCTCCAAGCAATCTGATATTTAGCAGTATTTTTTTAAAACAAAACCAAAAAACTGAAGTAGCTGATGTGCATTCATTGAACAGTGGCATATAAGATAACTATCCATTAGTTCCTGATACGTAGATCCCTGGAGATGTGCTATATTTTGTCCTTTCTGAAATCTAATTCTTCAGCTTTCAATTAGATTATGAATATGAACATTTTCACTTTCCCTTAAATTGGTCAGGGTGCTTCTGCTGCCTGCAACGAAAACCCCTTACTGGGTATAATCACCAGCTCTCAGTTCACTGACTTGGCTCTACCACCACCAACTCCCAATCTGTCGCCAAACTCTGTCCTCTCTACTCCACTCTGTGTACAGGTACAATGAAAAAGCAAAGTTCTCCCACTGTCAATTATAACAGACTCTAACCATACACGCCCAGAACTGTTCTCTACATTACCTGAGAAATTCTAAAAGTTAACATTATCTTTCACTGATGTAAATATTTATTCCCAAACTGGTTATATCCAGTTATCCATGGAAAACACAATGAATAGGAAATCTCTAACAGGATTCCACATGCAGTTCATCTAAAAAAGTCCTATACCACAAATTCTGATAATCCATGCCTCTGATCCCACATAATCTCTATTAAAGCAGCTAACCTCAGCCAAACATAATTAATTATTCATGACTTCATGAGAGGAAAGAGCCATGGATCTCCTCATTTCTATATCCCCATGAGAGGCAGGCTTGATAAATGTTTGTTGAATTTTATCACAAAGCAATACAGAAAATGCTTCACATTTGTAAAACAATCACCATCCTTCAAATGACAAGTATTCTGAGCTGAATATGATGCTAATTATCTGCTACTAATACATCTGAGGATGAACTGTTTCCTCAGTCTTTCTGATCATAATGAAAAATCAAGAGAATTATACATAGGCCTACAAAGTGCTTATTACTTTGATATTTATAACTAATTCATGAATTAGCCTAGGTCAAAGTTTATGTACATCTCAAAAATAAGAATAATATATTTACTCACCTAATTCCTCTCATCTCTTTGTTTAATAAATGTCATATGTTTAAATTTGGGAATTATATAAACAAATAGAATGCTCTAAAGGAACTTTTAAGTTCTCAGTAATTTTTGCCCCAACCTCTAGTGTAACTTTAAAATATTTAATCAACAGGTTGAACATGAGTATCAATATCACATACACAAGCCTCAAAAGTAACAAGATGTCTTTTCCCCCAAATAAAATAACTTTATATAGGAAAGCCTCACAAATGTATGGACAAGCACCATCTAGTGGCAAAAAGAATTACTCCAGATAAAGAGATCATTGACAGTAGATCTAAAGAGTAGCTTCCCAGGTGGCACAGTGGTTAAGAATCTGCCTGTCAATGCAGGAGATGTAGCTTCGATCCCTGGGTAGAGAAAATCCCCTAAAGGATGAAATGATAACCCAACCAGTATTCTTGCTTGGAAAATTCCATGGACAGAGGAGCCCAGCAGGCTACAGTCCAGGAGGTCACAAAAAGATGGACACAACTGATCATGCATGCACAGATCTAAATGAAATTACTACCCAAAATCTAAATCTTAGACATTCGCTGCTTAGGACCCAGTTTTGTTAAAATGTTTAATAACCATGTGGCTCTTAAATCAAGAGTAGTACCAGTTTTAAGAACAAAGATTAAAACTAAATGGTCATTCAGACAGTCCAGGTTCAGCTGTTTTAACACTCTTGAATGACCTTCTTCAATCTGAAGTGGAAGGAAGGAAACTAACACCTGTGTTGAGCCCCCACTCTGCAATGTGTTGGGCATATTTACATATGTTACATCTCATTTAATCCCCACAACAGCCCAGTAAGGAAGTTATTAAAGTCTCCCCTGTGCAAATGAGGAAGCTGAACCTCATCTATTACAGAACTTCTTAAGTCCTACAGACAGAAGTGATGAAGTCACCTTCCCATCCACTGCTCCTCTAACTGTAACTGGATCCTTGGGAGGAAAATTAAAGTAATACAATAGATGAAGTGTATACAAACTCTTGGACTTCCCTAGTGGCTCAGACAGTAAAGTGTCTGTTTACAATGTGATAGACCTGGGTTGGAAAGATTCCCTGGAGAAGGAAATGGCAACCCACTCCAGTACTCTTGCCTTGAAAATCCCATGGATGGAGGAGCCTGATGCAGGCTACTATCCATGGGGTTGCAAAGAGTTGGGCACGACTGTGCGACTTCACTTCACTTCATACAAACTCACTGAGCACTAGTTTAGGCCACATGTAACTGACTCCAACATAGAAAAGAGAGACATGCTATAGGATGATACATAATCCCTCAGTCTTTGAGATTAATCAGACTGCTATCTCAAAGAGGACAAAGCCCATCTTAGTCCTGAACACAGTGAAGTATAGTGGAAAGCTCATGGACTTTGGTGTCAGGCCTAACGAAAACAAGTGTTACAAACTAATATTAACAGAATGCCTCCCACGCAGCAGAGCACAGCGCTGGGGACACAAAAGTTTCTAGGCAGATATGACCTGCTCTCAAAGAGCCTACAGTCCTGACCTTGAAAAATTCATAGTCTAGAAGAGAAAGTGACAGACCAGTGGGTCCTTTTGGCACAGTTGGAGAGGCTACTTAATCCATAACCTAGTTTGGGGCAAAAAGGAGGAGTTTCTCAGAATTTTGTTTTTTCTTGCATAAACTGGATCCTTCACAAGAGAGGCTTTCATATGTTATTCATCACAACTTTCAAAATGTTCTTCTTTCTTCTCTCTTCTCTCCTCTCTCCTTTCCCCTTTCTCTTTCACACACATGAATATGTACAAACTGGGGTTTGAATTCAAATTTCTGCTTTCCAGCAGACATATCCTTTGCAAAAAAGTTCAGTTTTCCAGGGCCTTACATGTTCACAGATTTAGATCAATTCCATTTTAAAAACTGAAAAGATATAAAAAATAGATGATGGTGCTTGACAGAAGAGGATAAAACTTTGGAACCAGGTCTACTGAAATGCCAGGTCTGCCATAATTGATTAACAGATTATTTGAATTGTTTGAAAAATAAAAATGAAAAAAGAAGGGGGGAGATAATCTTAAAGGTGATTGTACCTCTTCTCTTTCTCTTCCTAAATAATTTCATCCTAAACTCACAGGGAACAGTGGGAGATTATATTTTCTGCCACTGCAAAATCACTGCAGATAGTGACTGTAGCCACAAAATTAAAAGACATTTGCTCCTGGGAAGAAAAGCTATGACAAACCTAGACATCATATTAAAAAGCAGAGACATCACTTTTGCCAACAAAGATCCATATACTCAAAGCTATGGTTTTTCCAGTAGTTATGTATAGATGTGAGAGTTGGACCATAAAGAAGGCTGAGCACCGAATAACTGATGCTTTTGAACTTTGGTGCTGAATAAGACTCTTGAGAGTCCCTTGGACAGCAAAGAGATCAAATCAGTCAATCAAATACTAAAGGAAATCAACCCTGAATATTCATTGGAAGGACTGATGCTGAAACAAGCTGCAATACTTCAGCTACCTGATGGGAAGAGCCGACTCATGGGAAAAGAACCTGATGTTGAGAAAGACTGAAGGCAGGAGGAGAAAGGAGTGACAGAGGATGAGATGGCTGGATGCATCATCGACTCAATAGACATAAGTTTGAACAAACTCCAGGAGATAGTGAAGGACAGGGAAGCCTGGTGTCCTGCAGTCCATGGAGTTGCAAAGAGTTGGACACAACTGAGCCACTGAAAAACAACAGCAAAACTCATAGGGGGTGCAAAGCAAGGAGGCCTCTCTGCTGGGGTGGCAACACACAATGACGGGTGGCCCAGAGCAGGGTGAGGAGAGCATCCATCCATGGGAGCACCTCCGCTCAGGGTGTCAGAGCCCAGGCATCAGAACAGGGAGTGGCCCCAAATATGGGCTCAGAGCTGAATAGTGAGAGGAACACACTGTCCTGGGCAGGGTGGGGAGGAATGTAGAGGGATTGGGGATTAAAATCCAAACAAGACGAGCTGGGCCTCGGAGGACTGTTCAGCATGCAGTTTTAGAACTAAGTATGTCAGAGCCAGAGGAAGGTGAGAAGGAATGTTGAGAGATGCAAGTACATACAGATATACTGAGCAAACAGTAAGTATATTGAGGATACTGGGACTCCGGTTCCTCACTATCGGTGAAGAAAAAAATACAGAAAGAAAGAAAACTTAAATGAACCCTGTAGGGATGAGAAAGAGGTACTGATGTGAACTCATGAGAGAGATACGGAATAAACAGATATAAAGAAATACACATGTAAATGTGCCTATCTCTATATATGCATATATACATATATTCCTCTGCTTTATCATCTGAGAGGACTGGGAGCAGTAAAACCCCAGCAGCAATAAGCACACCTTGGGCCCAGATCTTGGCTTGTAAACATTTTTCTCCACTAAAAGGAAAAGGGGATTCTTAGAGAAACTGCTGATTCCAAGGCTAGAGTAGGTAAAGTACAAGTTGAGACTGGAACATCTTAGAAAATAATCAAGTTCTCAAGGAATGACAAGGACATGTCAAAAGGATACAGAACAGCTTGAAGGGGCTCACAGTTTGAGTATCAAAATAATAATAGTGATAATTACAAACTATAACCCACTGAATAACACAGGAAACCAGGAGCCTATACTGTCATGAGGAACTAAATGAATACACTGAAAGTCTGAGGAGGAATTTATATACTTTTAAACCTCTTCTCCACAAAATACTTACTAACTACAAAAGAAGTAAGAATAACCTTACAGTAGCAAATCCTTGCAGACACAAGGATTCAAATTACCAAAATGAGCATCACTGGTAAGAGGGCAAATAAAAATCATGAGCTACCAGACAGAACAAAGTGAAAAAAAAACACAGTGTTGCTACTGTGAAATTCTGGTCAAGGTACACACACAACCTGAATTTACTTAATCAATTTGGGCAAACCCAGATTGAAGTGCATTCTACCAAATAACCAGCATGTATTCATCGAAAGGATCCAGGTCCCGATAGTCAAGAAAAAACTGAGGAACTGTTTAAGACTAAAGAAGCCTAAAGAGACACAGCAATAAAATGCAATTGCAAATGATCATTCTGCTATAAAGCACATTATTGGAACCACTGGTGAGACTCGAATAGGGCCTGAGAACTAGACAGCAGTACTGTGCCAATTTCTGATTAAATTGATTAATTAGAAGAATCTATTTAGATGGTTTTGCTATGAAAGAGAACACCCTTGTTTGTAGGGAATACTAAGAAAAATGTAGGGAATCACATCATCAATGCCCTCTCTAGTGATTGTGGAAGAAAAAAAAATTGTTCTGACTTTCAACTTCTCTGTAAATGAGACTTTTTTAAAATTAAAATTTTAATTTAAAAAAAGTGAATCAGGAGTGCTAGTGAATCATATTGACTGTCAGTTGTGCCTTGTGAACATCAAATAGAAGGGCTCAGCTTCTAAAGGAATATGCACTGTTGGGGAGAGGACTGAAGGCCCCCAGAGTTTAGGGCCTGACAGGCCTGGATGTACCATGAGTAGGAGTAAGACTCTGAAAGGAAGAATCAAGGTCCTCAGGAAACACAGGGAAAGGAGGTTAAACAGCCAATGGGATATATAGGTTTCAGGAGGCACTCAGAATTGGTGATTTGGGGAACTATTTAGAATCAGGTAAACTTACAGGTGTCATCTGGTCTTCATGATGAAAAAAAAAGTGAGGAATTTTTTATGTAATTAATAAATGAGCATAATGAAAATGATGATGATCCATGAAGTATATTTTGAGTGGAGCGTGTAATATGAAGGATAGAAGTGAGTATCAAACCAGAAAGGTTCACTGGGATTAATAGAAGAAGTCCTAGAATATTAGGTTTAGGTGTCTCCATTTTATTTACATAGTTCAGTTCAGTCACTCAGTCGTGTCCGACTCTTTGCAACCCCATGAATCACAGCACGCCAGGCCTCCCTGTCCATCACCAACTCCCGGAGTTCACTCAGACTCAGGTCCATCGAGTCAGTGATGCCATCCAGGCCATCTCATCCTCTGTTGTCCCCTTCTCCTCCTGCCCCCAATCCCTCCCAACATCAGAGTCTTTTCCAATGAGTCAACCCTTTGCATGAGGTGGCCAAAGTACTGGAGTTTCAGCTTTAGCATCATTCCTTCCAAAGAAATCCCAGGGCTGATTTCCTTCAGATTGGACTGGTTGGATCTCCTTGCAGTCCAAGGGACTCTCAAGAGTCTTCTCCAACACCACAGTTCAAAAGCATCAATTCTTCGGTGCTCAGCTTTCTTCACAGTCCAAGTAGACAACAGAAAGACATTAAAGGATTTGAAAGCAAAATCCCAGTATGCAGGATAGATTAGGAGAGATTAGATGCAGGAAGATCAGTTGGGAGATTATCGTAATAAGATTATAAAGGCTGAAATAAAGAAAGGAGTAGGAACTGAAGAGCATTCATGAGGCACTAAAATTTGACAGTAATTGTCAACTAAACACATGAAAAGGAAAGAATATTAATAGATAAAGATAATTATGAGTCTTGAAAGTGAGAAAGAGAAACTGAGCTCTGCTCAGTTTCATGTCAATGAAAATATCCAACAGGCCACTCAAAATGCAAACCTAGAAGCTGAGACAGGGTCCAAAAAGAAATAAGACATTTGAGTTTCATGTACATGAGATTACTGAAGGGCACAGCATAAGAAGAGAAGATGACTAAAAACAGAATCTTGAGAAATGCCTCATTAGGAAAAAGAAACCCTTTTTAAAAAATGGTCCAAGGAGGTAGAGCAAAGTACCTTATGTCAGACATTTGCCATCTGCCCATCTTCTACTTCCCACCTTCTGTACCCTACCCCCTGCCTTATAGTTGATTCATCTAATGGGAGACCCCAACAAGGGACGAAGAGGGTGGGCAGGGGAGAGGGGGAGGACATTCCTTCCTGCTTCCCAATATACAGCTTCACCTCAGAGTGACAGAGTGGCCCCTGCTCTCTAGAAAGACCTCAGCCTTCTGTACAGCCACCTCTCCAGGTCCCAGGATCTGCTACTTCCTGTAGACCTGCAGATGGCAATGGCTTCCCGCTGCTGCCAGCTCCAAAGCAATGCCCTCTCTCTCATTATTGATAAATTTTCCTTTATTATTTTCCTGCCCACAAATTTATTAAATTCTTCTCGATTAACAATATGAGTATATGATATGTTTCCTGCTGAGACCTTCATGAAGATAGTACCCTTGGGCCTTCCCTTGGGGCTCAGTGGCAATGAATCCACCTGTCAATGCAGGAGACACCAGTTTGATCCCTGGTTCAGGAAGATCCCACATGCCTTGGAGAAACTAAGCCTATGCACCACAACTACTGAGTCTATGTTCTAGAGCCCAGGAACCACAACTACTGAAGTCCAAACGCCCTTGAGCCCATGCTCCACAACAAGAGAAGCCACCACAATGAAAAGGCTGTGCACTGCAACTGCAGAGTAGCCCCACTCACTGCAACTAGAGCAAAGCCTGCGCAGCAAAGACACAGCCACAAATAAATACATAAAAAGACAGTGCCCTTATCTTTGCCAGCAATAATTATACACATAATATATTTCAAAGTATTTAACTTCCCCCACTCAAAATCCTACACAACATCTTCCCGACCCAGGGATCGAACCCGGGTCTTCCGCATTGTAGGCAGTCGCTTTTCCATCTGAGCCACCAGGGAAGTCCAGTCTAGGATCTAGTCTAGCTAATTGGTCCATTCTATCTCTGGTCTCCTCTGATGCCTTTGAAGATGTTGGATTCTAAGACATCTGAACTGGGATTCATCCTCACTAGCCCCTGCGGAAGCTGAGCCTCCAAGAAAAAGCAGATGTGAAGACATCAGAAAAGCTCACACCTACAGATCAGGGAGCAGCCTTTCCCCTCCCTGGCAAAAAATGTGTTGTTCCACGTACAGTGGCCCAGCCTTCCTGACCTACTGTTCCTCTCTTTCAAGATGGCCAGTGGCCGGTAAGCATACCTATCTTACCAAAGGATGTGAAGATGGCCAGAAGGGGCCAAGGAATGACTCAGCTAAGCTCTTGGCACCAAAAATTAACCTTTCCCTGCTTACCTAACGTAAGTGATGCTGAAGAATGTAGCAAGTCACCAACCACTAGCCTGTCAAAGAGAGTTCTGGCACTGCCACCCCATTGTGGGCTGAAATTGTGGCCTCGAGATTAAGATCTCATTACCATTCAGGATTTAGTGCCCCAGTCAGCTACAACCCAGATTAAAATCAGCCCTCTAAGACCAAGCTAGGCAGGCACATTGGCCCTGGTTTTGCTGCAGTGATGACAACTATCCAAAGGTATTTAAAGAGTGGGATATGGGTGGGGGAAGGGGGGGCTGGGTTAGGGATGCACGAAAACAAAGCCATGGGATTTCTAAAAGTCACACTGAAAAGTGAAAGAATTGCACAGAAAAGACCTGAACATTTGAATATCAGGTCACATAAGAATGTGCTATGCTGAGGATTTCCCTAGCGGTCCAGTGCTTCTACCACTGGGAGCACAAGTTCAATTCCTGGTCAGGGAATTAAGATCCCAATGCTGCATGGTGCAGTCAAAAAAAAAAAAGAAGAAGAAGAAGAAGAATGTGCTATTCCTGCAGCAAAGAAGAAACATAGTCCACAGACTATTGTAGAACAGACCTGGTTTGGCAATACTAAGACTTTTCAGTTGCAGAGAAACCAGGAGTGCCTCAATGGCTATCTCTGTGAAGGCCTTGCCTCCTTTCCATGTTCTTTCTAAAAACCCCTAGCTCCTAGCTAGGGGTTGCTAGGGCAACAGGAAGAACTGGACACCCTAGAGCCCCAAACCGGCCTTCCCTTCCTGCGTGACAGTACAAAGGCACTAACGGCGGCCTGTGTCCTCCCCATGTCCACAGCCTGCCAAAGAGAATCCAGTCCGATACTCTACTCAGCTACTCACTCCACCGGCCTCACGATCCAAAAGCCTCTCCTAGTCCACAGTCCCCAGGCTTTCTGTGATGCAGAGTAGAAAGGGGCACAGAAGCACTAGATCTAAGAGACAAGATGGGACCTGAGAGGGGAGAAGGAGAGAAAAGGCTTACTGAAGAGTCCATCTCTGCAATAAAATACTGAGGCTGAAGAGAGTAAGGAGGGTAAAAGGCCTGACTGACTAGGAACAGGAGAGAGAACAAAGGAGGGGGTGAAATATGAGGCACAGCAGCCAAAGGGGATAGCAGAAATGTGCTGGGATTATGAACTGTATCTCCATTAAGAATGACACTATAGAATGAAATTCTTTTCCACTCATTTTTGTTATTGTTGGTGGTGTTCTCTAAAAACACCACCATTCTGGAACTAATCTGTCTGATCTGGCATAAATGGGATTAGAGGTACCAGGCAGAAATTCTGTGTGTACCTTTCTTCCTCCCCACCCATTTCACCTGAGTGGAGCCCACCTGTAAGCACTGTCTCAGAGGGAGCGGTGACAATAAGCCATCTTACCAGAGAAATGCCCCAGAAATCCATTGATTGAAACTCACAACATCAGCATATTTTGTAATACCAGTCACATTTTCAAAGGAGTAATTTGCAATACACAGCCTATGTGCTAACTTGCTTCAGTCATGTCCAACTCTTTGCCACCCCAAGGACTGTCGCCCACCAGGCTCCTCTGTCCGTGGGATTCTCCAGGCAAGAATGCTGGAATGGGTTGCCATGCCCTCCTCTAGGGGATCTTCCTGACCCAGGGGTCAAACCTGTGTCTCTTACGTCTCCTCTATTGGCAGGCAGGTTCTTTACCATGAGCACCAACTGGAAAGCCCTGAATAAACAGCCTTTACTTGTTCTCTTTTAGGTGGTCTCTGTGTGTTTTCACAAGGGAAGGCAAAACTCTTCACTGCAGAAGTATGGGCTGGGCAAAGTGACTTCCGTTTTAAGAGTACGGTATTTGAAGGAGAGAAGGGAGTCACTTCACAGTGTAGAACTCAAGAAACACTGAACCACCTCAGCCAGGTGAGAAAGGTTAACATTCACGGTGATAAGTTAATATCATGTATCCTTGATATGTGAAGAAAGTGGCACTTTACTTCTGTGGTTCTCCCTCTGCAAATCCATGATCCCAGAAAAATCATGAGACACATAGCTGACATATCCCAGTTGGGGGACAGCCTACAAAATTCCTAACCAATGCCTCTCAAAACTATCAAGATTATCAAAACAAAAGCATGAAACGTTGTCACAGCCAAAGAGTCTAAGGAGACCTGACAACACTGCAGTGTGGTATACTGGATGGGATCCTGGAACACAGTACAGGAACATTTGGTAAAAACTAAGGAAATATAAGTATGTGAAGTATAGACTTTGGTTAAAAATGATATGTCACAAATGAACTTATCTATGAAAAAGAAACAGACTCCCAGACATAGAGAACAAACCATCAGGAAGCGGGGAGTGGGGAAGCGGTGAGTTGGGAGTTGGGAATTAGCAAATGCAAACTACTGTATATATACATACACACAGGCTGCCTGATCAAGGCCACTCTTTAATGTCCTCAACAATGGGTACCAGTGAGAAGGGAGGAAGGGACAGTAGTCCTGAACACCAGGTAACATAGCATCTGCCTGGAGCACTCATGGGCAGGAGTGGGCATTAACAGCAGTCATGAGGGGGCACAGGGGCCCTGGTGGACCCTGTGGCCTCAGAATTGTTACTACTTATTCATTCTAACATATCCTCAGTCTGACATCTGTAGGCAAGTATAACCTGAAACATTTAGATTTAAGTTACTTTGTAATCAGGAGCAAGCTAACCTATAAGTAGCAAAGTGAATCCCTTGATATTTTGCAACAGTTTATCACATCATAGGTGGTTTGATTTACCAACACTCATCTTATTTCTAATAGTAATATATGCTACATTAATTTCTCATTAATTTGAGAATTTTATCATCTCATTTTGCATAATCTGCTACATCCTGAGGTAAGAAAACTAGGACAGGTTAAATGTGGGCATACAACGCTGTGTTGCAAACAATAGTTAACTTCTCTGGTGCCTCTAAGAAAAGAGGTGAAAGCAATGTGCCAAGACTGGGAGAGAGCAGTTTTCATCTAAAATCCAAAGTGGAAATAATATCATTTCACAAAGACAAATGGACTTCCTGCCTAGGAGTACATGTGAACTATAACTAAACTATTTAAAACAAAAGCAACTTAAAAGGACTAACACAGTCTAGCTGCTACTACTGCTGCTGCTGCTAAGTCGCTTCAGTCATGTCTGACTCTGTGCGACCCCCAAAGACAGCAGCCCACCAGGCTCTGCCGTCCCTAGGATTCTCCAGGCAAGAACACTGGAATGGGTTGCCATTGCCTTCTCCATTGTGTGAAAGTGAAAAGTGAAAGTGAAGTCGCTCAGTCACGTTCAACTCGTAGTGACCCCATGGACTGCAGCCTACCAGGCTCCTCCATCCATGGGATTTTCTAGGCAAGTGCTAAAAAGAGATTTCTGTAAGCCAAGTATCAAGAGCATTCACATATCAATAGCATATTTTTAATGAAATATAACATTTTATCCAAATAATAAATGATTATAACAAAAGCAGGTAATGTATTAATAAAATACTGTCTTAATGTCAAAATATTTTTATACTTTCTTTGGTTTTTGCAGGTGTTACAAACAGAATTATATACATTAAAAAGCATTTTATATTTTACTTCTAGCTCATGTTTGTTCACTAGAAAGTGAGCTAGACATGAGACAATAGATGGTCATTAATGCTCAAGACATGGTAGAAAAAAGCCCTTGCTGTGACCACTACTACAACTCCATTCCCCAGCTAGTCCCAGCCTGCAATCACTGTACTTACTAATATTATTAATATCATGTAAAATTTCTCTTTAGACGAAACAAATCTTTATTTTTTCTTAGCAGTTGGTCAGTTTTCACACAAGCTTTGAATTTCAATCCTCACTGGCCCGAAGAGTAACATGTTCCTTATCTTATATTTTTTAAATATTTGAATTCCTCTTTTCCATCACATATATTCTCATGGTTAAAACTAAAAGTAATTATTTTAAAGAATTATAGTTTCTTTGTTTTTAAAATCTACCAGAAATTGCTGCATTTTCTGTAAGCAAACAATAAAAAAAATTTTTTAACTGTTGGTGTAAAAACCATTTTTAGGAATACTTTTATAGCTAAAACTAATTTATATCTGCATATATTTGTTCAGACTTAATTGATGTTATGTTGTCCTCATTAATGTACTTTCCCTTGAAAAAACTGATTGTTCAAATTATGTAAAAGAAAGAAAATGAATTATTCTTAAGATAATGACTCTCTTCAATTGATTAGATTTGCTATATGATTCTTTTTTCTTTGCATTTCAGGCTTTTACTGAATGATAATGCATATAAAACTTTCAGTTTGGAGAAAAAACAATTGAGAATCAAGTTTCTAATATTTAAAAACTGTGATTTAACTTCTCATACTTCATCTCTCAAATGTAAGGGTGCAATAAAAAACATTCTCATTGCTAAAAGAGCCAAAGAGCTATGGTTTTGCTAAAGAGCTATGGTTTTTCTCTAAACCATAATGTCAAGTACTCTGAGTCTGAACTGAGAAAAGTATAATTTGCTTTATTTTAAATAAAACAAGTCAATGGTAGAGGACAGTATTTCTCTTTCCCTTATAGCAATGTCCAGGGGAAAAGTACAAACTAGATCACACCAGTTCTTACTATGTGACACTACAGGAAATTTAAATGTATGTCACCAACTGAGTCAAGTGGGTGTAATAAATTGCAAAACACCCCAAGAGCATTATTTTTTAAGTTCTACTAATAATGCCCATTAAACAGCATCTACTGAATAAATGAAAAGATCAATTTGGTAAGGAAGTAAATTTCATTCTCATTTCCAAGAGAAGGAGACTAGAAATTGGAAAAGCTTAACAGAAGGAAGAACTGTAAGCATTCTACTATTACCTACTGCTAATAAAATAGCTGGAAAAGGAAATGGCAACCCACTACAGTATTCTTGCCTGGGAAATCCCATAGACGGAAGTTTGGTGTGCTATAGTTCATGAGGTCACAAAAGAGACGTACACGACTTAGCAACTAAACAACAAAATAAAATAGCATTTTAGAATGGTATTACAGCAGACTTCGAAACAAAACAAAAGCCCAATTCTAGATCATATGTAGATTCAGATTCAAATTGCTTATTTTTTAAAAAGCCACTTCTTTTTTTAAAGACTTTTCTGCCTCAGAGTTTGTCAACTGTTTTTGCTATTTTAAATTAAGCTTTCTTATTGAAAAGAAAAAAAGTCCTTACTCACTGACCTAAAGATTCCTTTAAAGTTATCTATAGGCTTCCTCAAAATTTCAGAAAGACTAACACTTAACCAAGATCCTTTATTAGATTTGGAAGTCAGCTTATGGAACCAACTTAGAGTTCTACATGAAATATATTTGTTACTAGAACACCTTCAATTTCTCAAAATTTAGAGGGAAAACAAATATCCCCACAGATAAATTGTGCCTTATTTTGCTGAGAGATCTGGTAGCTACAATTAAACAATGACTCTCTGGCCCCAGCCATAGCTAATATGATGTACTGCTAGAGCTAAATGACCCTGTCAGCTTCTTATTTTAGCACAGCAGATAGTTCAGGAAAGCTTACCATAGTTGAATGACTACTAACTATAACACATGAGCAACTGCCCTGCTCCACTGTAACAAAAACTGAATTTTATTATATATTCCCTCTCTACCAGGAAACTCAAAACCCTTTATAGATAACTTTACAATGACATCTCAAATACAATAAGGAGGTTGGTAGATATTATTTCCTGTTATCAACAAACAGATATTCAATAGTGTGGCTATAAACAATCCAATAATAATTCATTATTCTGCTTAGTGCAATTCTTTGGCATGCTTCCAATTTATATTTTAAATAATTTATTTATAATTCAATTTTAAAAGGTTTCTTTCCATTTACATTTATTACAAAATATTGGCTACATCCCCACTGTTAAGTGATACATCCTTGAGCCTATCTGACACCCAAAGACTTGTGCCTCCCACTCTCTCCTTATGTTACCCCTTCCCCCTTCCCTCTGGTAACCACTAGTTTGTTCTCTGTATGAGCCTGCTTCTTTTTTATTATAATCACTAGTTTGCTGTATTTTTTACGTTCCACATATAAGTGATATAATACAATGTATTTCTTTTCTGACTTATTTCACTTAGCATATTACCTTCCAAGTCCACCCACGCTGTTGCAAATGGCAAAATTTCATTCATTGTATGGCTGAGTAATATTATATTGTATATATATATACCACTTCTCTTTATCCATTCATCTGTTGATAGACACTTAGGTTGCTTCCATATCTTAGCAATTGTAAATAATGCTGCTATAAATATTGGGGTACATTATCTTTTAAAATTTTTGTTTATCTATTTAAATTGGAGGCTAATTACTTTACAATATTGTGGTAGTTTTTGCCTTACACTGACATGAATCAGCCACAGGTGCACATGGACAGACCCAGAAGTAGAACTGCTGGGTCATATGGTGGTTCTACTTTTAATTTTTTGAGAAGCCTCCATACTGTTTTCCACAAGGGCTGCACCAACTTAACATTCCTACCAACAATGCAGAAGGGTTCCCTTTTCTCCATCTCCTCACCAACATTTTTTATTTATGTTCTTTTTGATGACAGCCATTCTGACAGGTGTGAGATGATACCTTATTGTGGCTTTCACTCGCATTTTCCTGATGATTAGTGATGTTGAGCATCTTTTCATGTGCCTGTTGGCCACCTGCATTTCCTCTTTGGAAAAATGTCTAATTTATTATTCTCTAGACTGAGCGACTTCACTTTCACTTTTATGCATTGGAGGAGGAAATGGCAACCCACTCTGGTATTCTTGCCTAGAGAATCCCAGGGACGGGGGAGCCTGGTGGGCTGCCATCTGTGGGGTCGCATAGAGTCGGACATGACTGAAGCGACTTAGCAGCAGCAGCAGAAAGAATATCCAGGATAAGAGAGATCCAACTATATATCTTAACCTGTTATTTCACTGTGAGAGACAAAGCCTAGAGAATAGAAACTTCTAAAGAAACAACCTACTATTAATGCCTTGGACATTAGTTTACAGTCTACAAGGCACTTTCTCATTCATTTTACCATCTCATATGAAGTTGCCTTCCCATTCTGCACCAAGATGGAAAGCCAAATGCAGCTATCTAAGCCACACAAACACTCATAGAATGCCCAGGGTTGTGCCAATTGCAGTGTATTTAAAAAGAATAAACACAACTTAACTTGTGACATTTGACCAGGTATACACTTTTTGTCAATCCCATTCCAGCCCCACATCTAGACAATCACCAAGCTTATACCAGACTTATACCATAGTAACCCTTCTTTGCTTTAGTGTACTCCTGCTCTGAATTTTTCCATTACTTCCACTTCAGGCATTCACCTCTTCTGAATACACAAGAACACTCTTTTCCCTCCCTTGTCTTCAAACCCTTGCTCCAGTTACCTCATAAGAATCCTTCTATCTCTGAGTTTCATCTGTGAGCCAAATAACAAATCAGTCTTGAGTGCTGAGTATTAGCAATATGCCCGTGAACCAAGATAAAGAAAACTTGAGGTGGTAAAATGAGCTAAGAAAAGGACCACTGGTGCCATCCATCTTGGAAAGCCTTAGAACACCCAGAGTCATTTATGCGTTCATCTTTCCATGTATCACCATGAGCAATGACCACATGATGGAAAGATAAAGGTGAAAAACTCATAGTCCCTTTTCTCAAGCTCTTCTGAGTATAGTCCACAAACAGTCCCTTTGAAAGTTTCCACCAAGTTCTCATCCTCATTCATAAAGCTGCTTTCCCATCAAAATACATTTTTTAACGGGTTCATCTGTGTTGCTTCCTTTAACAGGACAACTAGTATTATAGCAATACTTGTTCTGTTTGAACATTTTTCATTTCACAGTTACAAAGAGAATATCAACTATATAGCTATTTATATGGGATATAGCCAGACTCGTTGTCTAGCCCAGGGAGTGTAACAACCCATAACAAAGCAAGCAGCACAGAACCTGGTTCATGTAAGGATCAATAAAGGTTGGCTCCTCACCCCTTCCTAGTTTCACTCAGCAGATTTTCAATCTTATTTTTAAGATGTGACTCCTACCATGCACCATTCTTAATCATAGGTAACAAAATATATCTAGAAGCACAAATGAATAAGGCAGTATATTAGAGGATTTTCATTGTTCAGCACACAAAATAATTGCAGAAGCTAGGAGAAGTATAACTGACACGAGACTGTGTCCAAATAATAACAAGAATAATATAACTTCAATTTTACAGGCATCTGCTGTTCAAAGTGAATGAATAAACAAACCAGTGGATGAATGAATTAACAATGAATGAACACAGTTCAGTCAATGAAATGGACTGGGACCAGGTACATGATATATGGCTGCTAATATTCTTATGTGCTATGCTCAAGGCTCAATGCTAAAGATCTCATTTAGAGCTCAAAATAAAACTATGAAATAGAGATTATTCACTATTCTGTTCTCATATTACAAATGAGGAAAGAGTCTTACAAAGTAATTTGTCCAAGTTTCCCAACAATTGGCAACCTAGAATTTGAACTCAAATCTTCTAAATCCAAAGTTCCTTTCATCTTATCAGAGCTGATATCTTTCTTTCAGATATACAATACTTCATGGAGAAAAAAGTATTTCAGTAAAATTGGCAATAAGGCAAATTTCTGTAATGCTAACACTATGTTCACGCTGGCTTCTCATATAAACTTAGAAATGTTTTCTATGGTTAGAGAAGGGAAATATGCAAATATATGAACTAAATTATGCTTAATTATTTCTAATCACTTCAAATTATGTTTCTATGAAGTTTCATAATCCCTGACAATATTGTTCTTAAGAGTGCCCCAATCAAATATTTCTTCCATTACTCTATCCTTCCATACAGACAAGTATTTTTTCCATGTAGGTAGAACCCCAAGTTCCATCCTTATAGATAATATGAGGCATTTAGCTCAGCAAATTCCTTTGTTTGAAGTTTCAAGTTATGTTACACAAATTGGCTTCCAAAGCAGTCAATTTTTGGACTCCTAACATTCTTTGTATAGATTTACTCTACAATAGGTCTTCACTGGTGGTCCAGTGGTTAAGACTCTGTGCTCCCACTGCAGTGGGCACAGGTTTGATGCCTAGTCAAGGAAGTTCTGTGTGCTGCGCATCACAGCCATACTTTACAATATGGACCAGAATAACCTTCTTTAAACTCTGCCCCTAAGAAAATGGATCAAAATGAATTAAAAATTTGGAACTTCATAAATATTTCAAGGTAATCTTTATAACTTAGAGTCAGTAAACACAATTCTAAATCTTATAAGAAATTACCACATATATTCCAAAATCATTTCCTAAAGGACAGTGTTACTTCTGAGTCACCACAACCAACTGACATTGATTTTCATCCATTCAGCAAATACATACTAAGCATATGTTAGGTCCAAACACTCACTGTTCAAGATCCTGAGGACCCACAAGAAGGCAGACAAATCATAACAACGAATGAGGTCCCTATTCTCACGGAGTTTACAATCACATGGAGGAAAACTATGAGAATGCAATAAACAAGAACTACTGCAAACAGGGCTAAGTAATATACAGAGAACCCAAATCTGGTGACATTTATAGTGACTGGTCACTGTGGATTGGATCATCAGGGAAAACCTCTGAAAAGAAGTGAATTTAAGCAAAGGTGTGAATAGTATAAACATGACTGCATAAAAATCAAGTGGGAAAACATTACAGATTGAGGACACAGCTAGTGCAAAGGCCACAAGGCAAGAACAAGCAAAGCAAGTTTAAGAATGAAGACAGTGACCTGAAGAAAGTGGCAAAGTTCAGACAGGAAGGGTAGGAAGGGGTCATGTCATCAGATTTTGTAAGCCAGGATAACATATTTTGATTTTAAGTGAAATGGAAAGCCACTGAAGGAAGCCACATATAAGCTGGACTTGTATTTACTAAGAATTAGAATTCCCTGGTGGCTCAAATGGTAAAGAATCTGCCTGCAACACAGGAGCTGCTGCGGCTGCTAAGCTGCTTCAGTTGTGTCTGACTGTGTGTGACCCCATAGACGGCAGCCCACCAGGCTCCCCCGTCCCTGGGATTCTCCAGGCAAGAACACTGGAGTGGGTTGCCATTTCCTTCTCCAATGCATGAAAGTGAAAAGAGAAAGTGAAGTGCTCAGTCATGTCTGACCCTCAGCAACCCCATGGACTTCAGCCTACCAGGCTCCTCTGCCATGGGATTTTCAGGGCAAGAGTACTGGGGTGGGTTGCCATTGTCTTCTCCAGCAATACAGGAGACCCAGGTTCAATCTCTGGGTCGGGAAGATCCCCTGAAGAAGGGAATGGCTACCCACTCCAGTATTCTTGCCTGGAGAATCCCATGGACAGAGGAGCCTGGCAGGCTACAATCCATGGATCAAAAAGAGTTGGACACGACTGAGTGACTAACTCTTTCTTTCAAGTCCGTGTATTTGCTTGGTTATAGACTCTGCACTCAATGAAAATTATCCCAAGGCACTGAAGCAGAGTTCTGGAGCTAGAAAGGATCTTAAGGAATAAAAGTGAAGTCGCTCAGTAGCGTCTGGCTCTGCGACCCCATGGACTGAAGCCTACTACCAGGCTCCTCCATCCACGGAATTTTCCAGGCAAGAGTACTGGAGTGGGTTGCCATTTCCTTCTCCAAAGCTATCATTAAACATATACAGAAACTAAGAGTCTAAAAAAAAAAAAACAGAAAAGCATCATTCAGATTGCTTCATTACGACTGAGAGAAATGTCTCCAAAAGTAAAGGCAACTCAGATGTCTGGGATCTATCCTCAACTCAAAGCTGACAACCATAAAATTGTCCTTTTATGTGTTCATAAATTGGACCACCATGGATTAGATACGTATGACTCACCATGGAATTTCTTAAATTTTTGTGACAGTTTCTGACTTCTATCTAAAGCTGAAAACTTAAGTAAGGTACATAGCCAGTAATGTGTTTGATCAATTCCATTGTTCTAATCCCAACTCACTGAGTACACCACAGCTTGGAGACTGATTCATGAGGTGAATAGTAAGGAACCACTACGTGCAAGGAAGTACAGTGGAAAATGAAGAACCAGAGTCTAGCAGTCTAGTATGTATACGGAAAGAGAGACACATATATACAAACACTGAAATATACTGGATTGGCCAAAAAGTTTGTTTGGGTATTATTATAATACCTTATGGAAAAACCTGAAAGAATATTTGGCCAACAAAATATATGAAACATACACAACCATAATTAATACAAGGTAAAAACTTTCAAAATGCCTCTCAGATAATGTACAGTGAAAACTGGAGGAAGTATCACATTCAGTTGAGAGAATCAGAAGGCAGCATTCAAGCTAGTCCTTGAAACATGGATGGGATCTACAGATGGGAAAAAACATTTTAGACAACAGGTACATCAGGGGCAAAAAACCTAAGTTAACTACAACAAGGCCCTCATGATAAGAAATCCAGAGTGTTAATTAAGTTTAAAGCAACTATTTCCAATATGAAAATATTTAAATCTGAACTGCGCCTAAAGCTATGTATATTTCTACTCAGTAATGTAAGAGTTTTGCATCTGTATTTATCATCTTAACACCAAAAAAGAGTTCTATGACAAAAACAATCAAACTTAGGTTAGACTATTATATTTGCTTTCCAAAGGGAATACGGTGAAGATCGCTCAGTCATGTCCGACTCTTTGCGACTCCATGGACTGTAGCCTACCAGGCTCCTCTGTCCATGGGATTTTCCAGGCAAGAGTACTGGAGTGGACTGCCATTTCCTTCTCCAGGGAACTTCCCAACCCAGGGATCGAACCCGGGTCTCCCATACTGTAGACAGACGCTTAAACGTCTGAGCCAAGGAATACAATAGAATTTAAAAGATCTTTGAAAACTTGTTTTCCAGCAAACAGAAAAAGAACTGGAAAATCACTTAAGCTTCTTGGTACAAAAATGTCGAAAGGTATACATTTAAGAAAGGTGCAAAGTGTTTCAAATTCAGCATCTAAAAACCTCAGAACAAGGGAAGATGAGAATGTGCTGTCACCACCACAATATATAGCAAGTTACAGGGCTATTTTTTAAACATTAATCTATGCTATTGCTTTTTCTCGAATAACGGACTGCATGACTGCTCCTAACTACAATTAATGTTCTGCCCTTTTGGAAAAGCATTGCTTTAGGATAATTAATTCACTTGAAAACTGACAGGTAACAATATAATTTAGGGTTTTCAAAAATCTTATTAAAAGTTCATTATACTTTCAATAAACCATAGAACTACTTTAACATTCTTCTATCCAACTCAAGGCAGAACGTCACAAATGAATTTCAAAGCTAACCACTGTGTTCCTAATATGTTTGTTTTCTCCTTTGTCTTTCCTAAAATTCATTTTTCATTGTACGATTTAAATTTTAAAACTCCAAACAAACAAAAGTCAGAACCACATGACTTCACAGGTGAATTCAATCAAACATTTAGAGAAGAGTTAACACCTGTTCTCCTCAAACTCTTCCAAAATAACTGCAGAGTAAGGAACACTTCCAAACTCATTCTATGACCAACATCACCCTGACACCAAAACCATACAAAAATATCACAAAAAAAGGAAATTACAGGCCAATATCACAGATGAATATAGACACAAAAATCCTCAACAAAATACTAACAAACTGAATCCAACAATACATTAAAAGGATCACACACCATGATCAAGTGGAATTTATCCCACGGATACAAGGATTTTTCAATATCTACAAATCAACCAGTGGTGTCAGCTTGCCTAAGGAAGGAGGCCTAGGCCACCCACAGCTTCCTAAAAGCGGCTCTAGCTTCTGCTGCCTCTTCAGGGACACATACCTTCATCATCACAAGAAAAGCAAACACCACAGGGCCTAGGAACAGCAAAATGAGTCCCTCTAGAACCCATTTAGATCTCGCTGGGAGGACAAGTTCCACATAGGAGGGGACTTCTCCCTTCACCTTCTCACAGAAGTAGCAGAGAGAGATGAGTCTCTGTGCGCTTCTCTTTTACCTTCCTTTATGACTAAAACTACATAAAACTACAAATGAAAACAGAAGTCCAGCATCACTGGGATAAATGGTCTCAGGTTCCATCATGTGTCTAATGAGATTCAGTGCAGATGGCCTTTTCACCTTCATATTTTCTCTATCTCTTTAGCCTAAGTGAGTTAACGATGCTAATACAAATTAACAAAGGAGTTTGAGAAAAAGATTTAATGTTGGGAGAGGACCTAACAATTTTATTCCTTAAAATTTTTGCATTTTCCCAATTTTGCTCCTTGCCTGTTGTGTATAAAACATTGGTTTGTGGCACTTATGGGCACATGCACACAAATACGCTCACAGACGATTATTTAAACTACTTTAAGAAAAAGGCAAAGGAAGAAGGGGCAGTAGGAGATGAGATGATTAGATAGCATCACCAACTCGATAGACATGAATTGAGCCAACTCTGGGAGATAGTGGAGGACAAAGGAGCCTGGCGTGCTAAAGTCTATGGGGTCTCAACTTAGTGACTGAACAACAACAAAGAAAATGTAGTATTACAAATGAGTATTACAAGTATTACAAAGACCCTCATGCTCGGAAAGACTGAAGGCAGGAGGAAAAGGGGACCACAGAGGATGAGATGGTGGGATGGCATCACCGACTTGATAGACACGAGTTTAATCAGGTTCCAGCAGTTGAAGATGGACAGGGAAGCCTGGCGTGCTGCAGTCCATGGGGTCGCCAAGAGCTGGACAGACTGAGTAACTGAACTGAACAAATGTGTGTTCTGAAATAAAAAATTTAAATGTGCATTAAATGAGAAAGGTTCACATTTTTTAAGCCTCAAAATGAATTCTTTGGGAGAAAAAGAATCAAACCACTTACCAACAAATATAAGATTTCATTGCCATATATATTCAAGCAACTTCTTAAAATAACAAAACTTTGGGACTAGAACTTATCTTAGAGATACATTTGCCACAAGCAAGGAGACAGTATTGTAATGAGCAGCCACTCATAATAGATGAAAAGCCAGAAAGCCATTATCACTAGGAAAACTGAATCCAAGGGCTGAACAGCTCCTATACATTTGGCAACATGATTCTACAGCGCAGATTCCACGGGGCAGCCCAGGAATAACATCCCAAGGGATATTACAAAACAAATATAAATATGAACATGAGTTCAAGTTAAAGTAATCAAGATTTCCATTTAAAAGCACAAGTACGTAACAAAATGTGTACATTACCTCGTGTTCTAAAAATTATTTTAGTGTAGTTAACAACACACAGGGAAATGCATTTCCAGACTCTGACTCTCTGATTATGTAAATCACACACTAAGCAGAATGCATATATATTCAGTTAAGACTGAAAGGATTTCCCAAATTACTGTCAACTTTAAAAAAAGAAAAAGAGTTTTCTAACGATTCCCACAAGTATTTCCAGACTTCAAGAACTATAGCCCTTCCTGCAAAATATACTTTGGGTTCTTGATTTGTCTCTGGGGTGTTACTGCTGGTGTCTGTTTTCTTTGTGGTTGTTTTTTAATGATTCAGTTGGCTGGTTGCAAATTTAAGATCCTGTTCTAATTACCTTGGCACTTACAACCGTGGATACAAGACCTGCGGGGCTCCCTTCTTAGCATGTGGAGCTTTATCTAAGATCCTGAACATGACTAGTTACCAAAGCCTTATGCAAACGGGGACAAGGAGAGAGACAAGGGCTGAGATCATTAAAAATCATCATAAATTCCAGATTTCCTGTCTCTCCTTTTGTCCCTGTGACATTCCCTCTGGTAACCTGACACGTCATCTATAGCCCTGATGGTACCTTCGGGAATCTCTCTCCCGTCTATAAGAGAGTGACGCCGCTATCCCCGCAACTCGCAACTCTGCGTGGGGGGGAGGGGGGTGTCAAATCTCGGCAGTGCGGGGTCGACTCCTTCGGGGGGCTTCGCCGATGGGTAGCACCCTCACGGGGGCGCCCGCGACCCGCGGAGTCGCGCGGGTGTCGGGAGGGACACCTCGTCCGACTACACTTCGGATGTTCGGCACTGGCGGCAGACAGCGTGTGAGGACGGACACGGTCCAACTCTGAGGAGCCCTCGGGGTTCACACGCAGACAGCCGAGGGGGCGTCCGCGGGGAGTCCCTCGCTCCCGACCTCCGTACCCTCAGTCGCCCGCCGACAAGCACCTCAGGCGGAGGAGCGGTAACCTCCTGGCTCGGGCCGCCTCACGGCGTGGCGCCTCCTCCACAGGGTCACTGGGCCGCGGGGCCGGGAAGGCCGCCGGCCGCCCTCGCACGTCCCGTCGACCCCTCCGCCCGGGCCCCCAGGCTAAGGCGCCGAGCCCTCGCCTGCTGGCCGCGGGCGTCCGGTGCGCGGGCGCCGGCGCGTCCCCGAGCGCGCGCCCCG
>NW_011495076.1:12224145-12231019 GCF_000754665.1 Bison bison bison | reverse complement strand
CCAGTCGCGGCCCCGCGCGAGTTGCACTAACTTTCCGGGGCGGGGGAAGGGCGAGCGCCGCGGGCCCGGCTGCCCGGGCCTTACCTGTGCTCAAGTTGTCGTTGATTTTCAAGGGCACCCGCAGGATGTAGACCAGGAAGAGGACGATGAAGAACCATACGGTCCAGAGATAAGTCCAAGACCAAACTATGCAGGACTTGAGCTGCTCCAGAAAGCCCGTGCCCGCTTCAGCCATTTTTCGGCGCTGCTCTCTGCTGCCGCGGCTCTCGGTGTCTGCCGGGATGATTCACCGGCCCGGAGGCGCCGCTCGCGCCGCCGCCGCCGCCGAGGCCCGGGCGCCCCCGGAGGCCGCCCGGGACTCGGGCGCGGCGGGAAATCGCGCGCGGGCCTCGGGCGCCTGGCCTTTCTTTGCCAGCCTTATTACTAACTCTCTGAAGGCCCCTACAAGTGGCTTTCGTGGAAGGATCACGTGGCTCCTGCCCTTCACGTTCTGATGCCATTTATATTATGCTAATATTTAGAAAGAAAAGCCAAGTGGCCTACTGAGGGAAACCCTTGACATGTTCACGGTAACTGACTTATGCTGAGGGCTTCCTATTATGTTTGTACAATCTCACCTAATCTTCAACAATCCCCATTATATAGATAAGGGAAACTGAGGCACAAAGTGGTTGAGCAATTTACCTTCAGCTGGAGCCAAAATTCATTGGCAGCATGATGAATGCTAGTGCCCGAGGTCTTAAAACCAATGCTCTACTCCTTTCTCTCAGAATTTAGATTCAGAGGGATGAATAAATCCGGAGCACTCAGAAAAAAATAGATGTAATCCTGTCACCGATTAATAGGCCTGAAAATAAATCATTCTGTTAAACGAGATTTGGGTTGCATGCTATTTACCTTTGTTTTGCCTTCCCTAAAGCCATACCGGGGGTTTTGAAAGAAATCTTCACAAAAAGAGTGTTTATCTTCGAATTTCGGGGGCGATGACAGTTCAAAAAACTCTCAACCTGTTTTTAATATATAACAGTTTTCTGGGATAATTTTGGCTTACTCTGAATTGGCTACTTTATTTTTTTTAATTAATTTATTTATTTTACTTTACAGTATTGTATTGGTTTTGCCATACGTTGACTTGAATCCGTCATGAGTGTACATGTGTTCCCCATCCTGAACCCCCCTCCCAAACCCCTCCCCATCCCATCCCTCTGGGTCATCCCAGTGCACCAGCCCCAAGCATCCTGTATCCTGCATCAAACCTGGACTGGCGATTTGTTTCACATATGATATTTTACATGTTTCAGTGCCATTTTGCCATATCATCCTTCCCTCGCCCGCTCCCACAGAGTCCAAAAGACTGTTCTATACATCTGTGTCTCTTTTGTTGTCTCGCATACAGGCTTATCGTTAGCTTTTTTCTAAATTCCATATATATGCGTTAGTATACTGTATTGGTCGGAGAAGGCAATGGCACCCCACTCCAGTACTCTTGCCTGGAAAATCCCATGGATGGAGGAGCCTGGTGGGCTACAGTCCATGGGGTCGCTAAGAGTCGGACATGACTGAGCGACTTCACTTTCACTTTTTCACTTTCATGCATTGGAGAAGGAAATGGCAACCCACTCCAGTGTTCTTGCCTGGAGAATCCCAGGGGCAGGAGAGCCTGGTGGGCTGATGTCTATGGGGTCACACAGAGTCAGACACGACTGAAGTGACTTAGCAGTAGTAGTAGCAGCATACTGTATTGGTGTTTTGCTTTCTGACTTACTTCACTCTGTATAATAGACTCCAGTTTCATCCACCTCATTAGAACTGATTCAAATGCATTCTTTTTAATGGCTGAGTAATACTCCATTGTGTATGTGTACCACAGCTTTCTTATCCATTCGTCTGCTGATGGACATCTAGGTTGCTTCCATGTCCTGGCTATTATAAACAGTGCTTCGATGAACATTGGAGTACACGTGTCTCTTTCAATTCTGGTTTCCTCAGTGTGTTTGTCCAGCAGTGGGATTGCTGGGTCATAAGGCAGTTCTATTTCCAGTTTTTTAAGGAATCTCCACACTGTTCTCCATAGTGGCTGTACTAGTTTGTGTTCCCACCAACAGTGTAAGAGTGTTCCCTTTTCTCCACACCCTCTCCAGCATTTATTGCTTGTAGACTTTTGGATAGTAGTTAATTGGCTACTTTAAACAATAATTATAAACTTTTTTTAATCTGTACTGAGTACAATGTTGTCTTCACCAAATAAAATTTTCTTGTCTTTCTGTCCATAAATAATTTCCCTTTCTATGTATTGGATGGTAATGATGCAGTTGAGGTAATCCACAGCCAAGACATTTTTGGAATTAGCATTCAGCAGAATATTTTATTATAAATTTTGTTTTGCTTACTTGTCATTTCCTCCATAATAAAACAAGCTCCTTTAACTTTTTGCATGTATTTTACATATTATGGCTTACATAATACAACTACTTTTACATTTTCACTAATTCCAAGCCTCAATTCCAGCTACTGGTATCTCCGATACATTTGATCTACTAAAGCAGTGAGATACTGGAAAGGATAAGAGAAAATGATACACCAGTGCCGTTTTATAGATATTTATTGCAGCATTTTGGAGAAGGCAATGGCACCCCACTCCAGTACTCTTGCCTGGAAAATCCCATGGACGGAGGAGCCTGGTGGGCTACAGTCCATGGGGTCGATAGGAGTCGGACATGATTGAGCGACTTCACTTTCACTTTTCACTTTCATGCATTGGAGAAGGAAATGGCAGCCCACTCCAGTGTTCTTGCCTGAAGAATCCCAGGGACGGGGGAGCCTGGTGGGCTGCCATCTGTGGGGTCACACAGAGTCCGACACAACTGAAGCGACTTAGCAGCAGCAGCATTGCAGCATTTACAAAACAATTTTTTATCTAACAATGGTGCCTGGATTCTCAGTAGAATAAAACATGAGAGCATGAAACATCTATTTTATGTGATGATTAAGTAACCCACCATATTCCCTGCAATAGGATTATTTAATTTAAGTGAATATCCTGGAGTCTGGCTTTTTGCTGTCAGTGAACCTCAGGAATATACGTAAATATGACTCAGTTGAAATAGTTGTCTGACTGTCTGCTAGGCACTCCTGGAGGGTCAGTCTGTCTTACTCATCATTGCCTCTCCCTGGTGTGCAGCCAGAGATGGGGATTGGAGTTGGAGACGTGTCTTTATGGTTGGATGCAGAATTGACTGAGAACAAGACCTCGGGAACTGCAGCTGCTTCAGTATGGCTGGAATGCAGGCTCTACACAGAGCAGTGTCAAAATGGATAAAGCTGGAGAGTGTCTGAATGTGAAGGGCCTTGTAGAAATGCTCAGGTGTTCACAGTTATTTGACATTGCACACACTAATCCAAATGACCAAGATTTATGTAAGTGGCAATTACACACCAAAGAGGTAGAGTTGACATAACTTGGTTACTGATAGGATAGGCAGGGAAAGAATAAAGAGTGAAGGGTGGCTATTGAGTGGGATCGTTCATGAAATAGTGACACCCCAGATATGTCCCTTAATTGGTTGATAATCTCTCAGTGGGCTGGCACACAGTCACCCCAAGCTCATCATATCCAAAAGTGAACTAATTACTTCCTCACCATCAACTTACCCTTCTAAAATTCCATCAGGGGATGGGTGTCACCCTCCCAGCTCGCTAATTCAGGACTCTGAGGATCACATCATCTAGACTCCTCCCCCTCCCTCACCTCCTTTCCTCTTCACATTCAACTGGGGGCATCAATACGTCAAGGTATGTGTCAGATACGTCGCTTTTCTCTCTTCCCCTTCAGTAGCTTTTAGTTTCTCCAGTCTGATCATCTCTCACAGAGAACAAGTCAGTTGGGCTCCTTGACTTGTTTCCCCACCAGCAGAACAACCACCACCACCTGCCCTCACCACCCCCTGAATCCACCTTCTTCCACATTTCTTTAACAGAGTTACCTCTAAAGCACAAACCTGAGGCTCCTTCCGCTCCAGTCCTAAAGGATAAACTGTAGATAGTACACAAGACCTTTTGTAGGGCACTCCTATCAACCTGTTTAGCCTCATATCCCACCCTAAACACTTCTTACCACCAGCATTTTGGAAAACATGCTATTCTCTTTGGAGCTGCTCCACAGGACCTGCCTGTAGCATACTTATTTGTGAGCATACTTATTTGTGCTATCCTTCCCACCTTAACCTTCTCTCTTTGCCACAACTTATTTAGAGGTGTACTTAAAATATTATCTCCTGTGTGACACCAGCTCCCTCCCCATCCTAGAGTTCTCTCTTCCCTGAGTTTGCAGCACCACAAAGCATATGGTGGGCTCTAAAAGCACAGGCTTAAAGCCCTGCAATGACAGGCTTTACTCCTGGCCCTGCGAATAATAGGATGCGCTTTACAAGTTAGTAACTTTCCCTGAGTCACTTTGTTCACCTGCAGAAGGGTTATACTTGTATCTGTTACATTTGTTGTCCTGTAGTTGCTAAGTTGTGTCCAACTCTTTGCAACTCCATGGACTGTAGCCTACCAGGTTCCTCTCCTCTGTCCATGGGATTTCCCAAGCAAGAGTACTGGAATGGGTTGCCATTTCCTTCTCCAAGGGATCTTCCTCACCCAGGGATCGAACCCACACCTCCTGCTTGGCAAGAGGATTCTTTACCACTGAGCCACCTGAGAAGCCCCCCTGTGACATTTGTCCCGATGAGATGCCTACCAGAAATGCTTAGCACAAAGCCTAGTTGATGTCTTTCCTCTCTGTTTGCAAACTGAGGCCTTTACAGTTAAATAATTTGTTGTTTTATTTTAGACCTCTTTACCTCTTAGTACAAATAGTGCTGTATCTGGCACACAGTACCTGCTCAATAAATATTACTATTTAGAGAATATTGTATGAAGGAATAAAAAATGAATTACATCAAAAGAAATTCCAAATCTTACAAAGAATACTATACTTGGATTTACTTCAGGGATGAGAGTTAAGATTTGGCCTTCCACCATATGGTGAGCTTCCTTGAAAGTTTGTTTCTGAAGGTGTAACCACCTGTGGATTATCTAATAGGACTTAAATGACTGTTTATGGTAATTATGCTGTAACAACATATTACTAAATTCCTTTATATTGGTTTATATGTTTTGTTAAACTATCTGAACTGAGTAAGAAACCAAGGAAAGGAAACCAAGTAACCAAGTTAAGGAATAACTTAAAATTACTTCTCTGTTAGAAGGGGAAATATTGTATGATATTGCTTATATGTGGTATCTAAAAAGAAATGATACAAATGAACTTACAAAACAGCGACTCACAGACTTGGAGAATCAACTTATGGTTTTGGAGGGTTGGATGGGGGGTTTGGGGGAAGGGATAGTTGGGGAGTTTGGGATGGACATGTACACACCGCTATGTGTAAACTGGATAGCTGACAAGCTCCTACTGTATAACACATGGAACTCTGCTCAATGATCTATGGCTGCCGGACAGGAGGGGAGTTTTAGAGGAGAATGGATACAAACGTATGTATGACTGTGTCCCTTCCCAGTTCACCTGAAACTATCACAAGATTGTTTGATAATTGGCTATAATAATAAAAAATGAAAAGTTTTTTTTAAAAAAATTACTTCTCTGTTGCTTCTTGTATTGTTTTGTAAGTGGTGTTTGGAAATATATATGCATATGTTGGCTATCATAATTTTATGCTTTGTTATAAGTTTGATATATCTTTGTAAATGATTTTCGGAGTTTATCTGAGGTTTAAATGCAAGAAATAACTTCTGATTCGGCGGGGGCAAGTGTTTAAAATAAACAAAAAATCTCACCCATGTTCATTGGTTGAATTTATGAATTAGTCAATATTCTATGTTCATGAATACCATCCTCAGTGGTTATCCTTACTTAACTATTTAACTGAAAGTGAAGTCGTTCAGTCATGTCCAACTCTTTGTGACCCCATGGACTGTAGCCTACCAGGCCTACCAGGCTCCTCTGTCCATGGAATTTTCCAGGCAAGAGTACTGGAGTGGGGTGTCATTTCCTTCTCCAGAGGATCTTCCCAACCCAGGGATTGAATCCGGGTCTCCAGCATTGCAGGCAGGTGCTTGAGCCACCAGGGAAGCCCAGCTATTTACCTAGAACTGAGTAAATGCAAATTTAATTTAGTTTAGTTTTGAGAGACAGTCGAACAGACATATGGATTTAGAGGGAATTTGCCATTTCTACCTTTTGCTGCTGCTGCTGCTAAGTCGCTTTAGTCGTGTCCGACTCTGTGCGACCCCAGAGAGGGCAGCCCACCAGGCTCCACTGTCCCTGGGATTCTCCAGGCAAGAACACTGGAGTGGGTTGCCATTTCCTGCTCCAACGCATTAAAGTGAAAAGTGAAAGTGAAGTCACTCAGTCGTGTCCGACTCCTAGCGACCGCATGGACTGCAGCCTACCAGGCTCCTCCATCCATGGGATTTGCCAGGCAAGAGTACTGGAGTGGGTTGCCATTGCCTTCTCCGATTTCTACCTTTTAAAACAACATAATTTCTCATAGAGTACTGAAGAGATAAAATTTCAATAATCCTTGTACGGTTGAAAAAGAATTCTTCAGTTCTCCCCAAGATGTAATACTGCATATTTAAGGAAGGATGCGAATATGGTTTTTCCTGTGGTCATGTATGGATGTGAGAGTTGGACTGTGAAGAAGGCTGAGCGCTGAAGAATTGATGCTTTTGAAATGTGGTGTTGGAGAAGACTCCTGAGAGTCCCTTGGACTGCAAGGAGATCCAACCAGTCCATTCTGAAGGAGATCAGCCCTGGGATTTCTTTGGAGGGAATGATGCTAAAGCTGAAACTCCAGTACTTTGGCCA
>NW_011495076.1:12221256-12224045 GCF_000754665.1 Bison bison bison | reverse complement strand
TCTGATGCTGGGAGGGATTGGGGGCAGGAGGAGAAGGGGATGACAGAGGATGAGAGGGCTGGATGGCATCACTGACTCGATGGACGTGAGTCTGAGTGAACTCTGGGAGTTGGTGATGGACAGGGAGGCCTGGTGTGCTGCGATTCATGGGGTCGCAAAGAGTCGGACACGACTGAGCGACTGATCTGATCTCTGATCTGATAGGTAACCCAGCTGTTTAGCATAGCTGCCATTCATTCTTTATTTGTTTATTCAAATCAAGAAATATTTATTGAGCATTTATTGTGAGTTAGGCCCTGTAATCGGAGAAGGCAATGGCACCCTACTCCAATACTCTTGCCTGGAAAATCCCATGGATGGAGGAGCCTGGTAGGCTGCATCCATGGGGTCGAGAAGAGTCGGACACGACTAAGCGACTTCACTTTCACTTTTCACTTTCATGCATTGGAGAAGGAAATGGCAACCCACTCCAGTGTTCTTGCCTGGAGAATCCCAGGGATGGGGGAGCCTGGTAGGCTGCCGTCTATGGGGTCGCACAGAGTCGGACACGACTGAGGCGACTTAGCAGCACCAGCAGCAGCACTTCCATAAAATTGATACACACACACATGATTATCTTACAGTGAAAAGTCCACAATGACTAGACGTAGATATTATGTGTTGAATTACAATCACATTTACTTTTGCTCCCTAATTCCTTAAGAAAGATATGCAAAACCTCCTGTTTGACCACTCCCAATTTGCCTTGATTCACAGATCTAACATTCCAGGTTCCTATGCAACATTGCTGTTTACAGCATTGGACTTTACTTCCATCACCAGTCACATCCACAACTGGGTGTTGTTTTTGCTTTGGCTCTTCTCTTTATTCTTTCAGGAGTTATTTCTCCACTGATCTCCAGTAGCTTATTGGGCACCTATCGACCTGGGGAGTTCATCTTTCAGTGGTGATGTACAGGGAAGCCTGGCATGCTGCAGTCCATGGAGTCGCAAAGAGTTGGACATGAATGAGTGACTGAATTGAACTGACTGATGTAAAACCTTTTACAGACATGTCAATACTAAGTGACATTCCTTAACCTTCCTGATTTACTCTAAAAATCAAGCTTATTTTAATAAGAGAGTGAAAGTGAAAGTCGCTCAATCATGTCCGACCCTTTGTGACCCATAGACTGTAGTCCATGGAATTCTCCAGGCCAGAATACTGGAATGGGTAGCCTTTCCCTTCTCCAGGTGATCTTCCTGAACCAGGGACCGAACCCAGGTCTCCCATATTGCAGGTGGATTCTTTACCAGCTGGGCCACAAGGGAAGCCCAATAATACTGGAGTGGGTAGCCTATCCTTTCTCCAGCGAATCTTCTCAACCCAGGAATGGAACCAGGTCTCCTGCACTGCAGGTGGATTCTTTACCAACTGAGCTATCAGGGAAGCTCTTTTAATAAGATAAGTTTTGTTGATACACAGAATAATTCTGATAACAAGAATACAAAATAGAACATGCTCTAGCCAGTGGAGAATGGCTCCCTGTTTTCAAAGAAAAACAGAAAATAAAATTCCTTTGGAAAGAAGTAGACAACCAATACAGTCTTCTTTGTTGTTGCTCAGTTGTCAACTCTCATGCCCTGCAGCACGCCAGGCTTCCTTGTCCCTCACCATCTCCTGGAGTTTACTCCTTTACACTGTTGAAATATAATCAGGAGAGGAGACCAGAAAAAGAAAACTGAGATGCACAAAAAAAAATTCTGAGAGAGAATAGAGATCAGATATAGTCAAGAAAAATAAGATAGAAACATACATTAAGGAATCCTCTGAAGTTGTCTGATCCTTTGTTTCCTAGACTAACCAATCATAAGAGGTAACATTACCTACTCTATTTAGTCTGTGACCATTTTTACTGTTTTAGTTTTATTCCAGTTTTAACTGAGATATAACTGACATAAAAGTGCTATATAAATTTAAGGTGTATAGCATAAAGATTTGAGTTACATACATCTTGAGATGGCTATCATAAAGTTTACTGAACATCCATCAATTCATATAGATACAAAATTAAATAGAAAAAAAATTGTGTGTGATGATAATTCTTAGGATTTATTTTCTTAACAACTTTTGTATATAATATACAGCAGTGTTAATTATAATCATCATGTTGTACATTACACTCCTAGTTCTTATTTATCTTAATACTCTATTCTTTACAATGCTACTCAATATCTTTTCTCTTGGGAAGATACTATAAGATGGGCTGGTTTTTCAGTTGCACTTTAAATAGTGCAGAAATGATAGCAGTATATTTTCTTTTTAATCTTGACCTTCAAGCTTGAGGGTTTTTTTTTTAAATAACACTTTTAATCAAAATAAAAATCCACTGTCTGAAATTTTTTATATGTAAAATATCACTGGTTATCCCAATTTTATTATTTTATTTTGAAACTGCATATTTTTGGCCCCTGACTAGCTAGCATTTCAGAAACCAGAGTCACATCTACACATCTCTTTGCTAAAAGTTACAGGTTTTCAAAAATACCCAGAACTAGTGACAGCCATCATATAAAATAATTTCTAGAGAAGTACAAAAATAATATGCTATTTACTGGCTAAGTGCATGGCATGTTATTTTGTGATTTTGACTTCAAATTTCAAGTTCATGAGTAAACCTCCAAAGCAACTGACTCTTCAGTTAAACAATCTGTTGCATTCAGAAAAATCTTGAAATTGGGAGATGGCTGGATGGCATCACTGACTCGATGGACGTGAGTCTCAGTGAATTCCGGGAGTTGGTGATGGA
>NW_011495076.1:12212797-12221156 GCF_000754665.1 Bison bison bison | reverse complement strand
TTGGAGAAGACTCTTGAGAGTCCCTTGGACTGCAAGGAGATCCAACCAGTCCATCATAAAGGAGATCAGTTCTAGGTGTTCATTGGAAGGACTGATGTTGAAGCTGAAACTCCAATACTTTGGCCACTGACACGAAGAGCTGACTCATTTGATGCTAGGAGAGACTGAGGGCAGGAGGAGAAGGGGACGACAGAGGATGAGATGGTTGGATGGCATCATCGACTCAATGGACATGGGTCTAGGTGAACTCTGGGAGTTGGTGATGGACAGGGAGGCCTGGCATGCTGCGATTCATGGGGTCAAAAAGAGTCAGACACGACTGAGCGACTGAACTGAACTGAATGTTATAGAATTACTGGTAGAATTAAGAAAAATGTAGTAGTCATGGAATTAGCTTAAATTTATTTTTACTGACACAGAGCATTT
This sequence comes from Bison bison bison, assembly GCF_000754665.1. Classification (NCBI taxonomy): domain Eukaryota; kingdom Metazoa; phylum Chordata; class Mammalia; order Artiodactyla; family Bovidae; genus Bison; species Bison bison. The sequence continues at coordinate 12,220,730 of NW_011495076.1, read as the reverse complement.
ATTCTTTAAATTTTGATAATTCCATTCTTTAACCAAGAGGTATTCCCTTACACTTTGTCAGTTACATTGCATTTTGTTCTCATTTCTAATGTGAAACTAAGGGATGCAAATTAAAGTGAAAATTTCACAATCATCTGGTGTATTTGGCCTGTGTAGAAACCTAATCTAAAAAGAGGGGAAAGAAAATTCAGACTATTTTTATCTAAAAGCACATTTCAGGCTGGTATTAAGTAATACACTTGCCTGCTCCAGAGAAATTAATTGTATTTCTAATATTAATTCTAAGCTCTCTTCTTTGTCTTGAAAAAATTATTCCAGGCTTCCCTTTTATTCTGAGTTGCAATGCTATTGCACAGTTGCTAAATTTAGCACCTTATACACATTTAATTATAACAGGATCTATCTCCTCATTAATAATGACAGTTAATGAATATGGGTTATAACTGAAACTGTGGCTTCCCTTGAGTTTTTCCTCCCTTTCAAAATTATCTTTATAATATTATTTTTATAGTATAATTTTTTCTCTTTGATCAAAGTTTGTCATTCACCCTTTGAGGTAAAGATGTACAAATAATTAAACCAATCTGAATTAACTTGTCAAGTGTGACTGATTGGACACACTCTAGGAAATAACTTGATATGACCTAGATTTAATTATCTGCATTTGGATTTCTCATATACACATATTACACTTTTATCCCAACAGAGGCTCTTATCTTGGGCTATCATGTTTAGATACATTTAACCAAGTATTCTTTATAGACTTATTCATCAGTCTTTCTTCTTTTATCAGATACCCTCCAGAGTCTAACACAGACCTTGAATGCTAAATTGAATTGAAATGATTATGTTATTGAGCTGAAGAGTGAGGGGCTAGGGTTATTTGATTTTTGATTTCTCAAGTTGGTTTTCTAGACTTTAAAAATGTAAGTGCTGTGTGACTTTCATATAAGAAAACACCAAGACATGTAAATGATGGGAATATACTTCTGTTTGAGGAGGAAGCCTCCAACAGACCAGTTAGCTGGCTTCCCATCACTGAGATCACCACATGTTTGGCTGACAGCAGCCTCATCTGTAAAGCGGGAACAATGATAGCTTTTGTTTGTCATGTAGGAAGGGGTCCTTGCAGAAAGTGGGAGGTTGCACAAGGTTTGCTGGGACTTTCTCAGTTTTAAAACTGAAAGTCCTATGTCCAGGGAACCCCCTCAATCACAGCTGGGCAAAATGACCTTTTCTTTAAGTCATAAGATTCTAAGATGCAGGGCCTACCCCAGGCAAACTGGGAGGTAGAAGGATGTTTATTTTCCACACTTCTTAGCAGGCCTTCTCTCTTCCTCAGCTGCCTAGTACCTTCATTCTCTTCTCTTGTCTTTTCTCAAAATCTGCTCTCCTACTGATTCATTTACATATAAACAAAATTTATGTCAACTGAAAAAGTTACTCTTCCAAGTGCTATTAAAAGATACCAGACATCAAAGCTGTAAAATAAAATGATGCTTCTCAATGTCTTCAGGCATCAGCATCTCTTGGGAGTCTAGAACCTTAAGGAGCCTTATTATATGCTGATAAGTTTAATTCCAGCATACAAAGTAAGAATAAATAAATATATCTGTATATTGTACATTTGCAATGAAAAAAATCATAGCTAAGAGCATGTATACATTAAAAAAAACAAGCAGTCAACCAAAAAAAATCTTTACCTTACTGTTTCTTTTGGCTAATTTTTTATTCATCTGTTTTATTGTTTACTAGGACTGGAAAACAAATAACAGCAATAGGCAAAGGTTTAATAAAAATACACTGGAAAGACACTTAAATTTGAGAAACTGTCTATTCTCTCCTCTGCAAATTAAGATTGTCATTTTAGTCTAGTTCACAAGACACCTGAATTCCAAGAAATTATAGATGGATAAACCTGAAGTAAATGAAACTCCAAATCCAGATATTCAGCAGCTATAGTGGGATCTGAATCATGATAAAGTAGAAGCAACATGAAATTTAGTACATGAATATGTAGGTTTAGAGAAATGGTTTCCAAACTTGGGCCAACAGTTAAAAAAAGAAAACGTAACTTCCTCCTTTCATCTTAAGATACTACCTGGTAGCTAGGATGTTGAAGCTATAAGGAAATGAGGGGGGAAGACCTATGGCTTACACATGACTATTCATAGCAATCGATATCAACAACAAAAAAACCCAGTGCACATGCTCAAACCGGCTTTGGTCAACTTGAGCCAGAACAGTCACAGTAACATTCAGAAATTAAGAAGATTAGACAAAAATAATGAAGAATCATGACCCTATATACCTTCTGTTAGTAAACTTTTTAGCATACTTCCTTCAGTTAGTTTTTCCATGCACACTGCTTACATTATTCCAATGAGCTTCTAAGTTTATTGCTGCAGACTACTCTTACATATTATTATTAAAAGATTTCTCCATGTTATTATTCTTCAAAAGCATGTTTTTAATGATTGCATAATATTCCACATGACAAAGAATCTTTAAACCATTCCATGACTAAACTTACTTGTATTTTGCTGTTTTGAGTAATTCCATAATGAATATCACTGCATTTATAACTTTTAATTTTTTAATTTAGGGTTATTTTATTGGGATAGATATGCAGAGGTGGATTCAGTTGTCAAGGTTAAGAATATATTCCTTGATATGTGCTGCCCAGCTTCTGTTCAAAAGCAGTTCATAAAAACTCCACTCATCCAGACTATATGAAATCCTAAATGACCATAGCTTTAACTTTATAGCATGGTTTAAAATGATTGTACAACATACATTATGAGTTCTGCCCTGTGATTCAAATAAAATTTTATCTGTGGCGTAAGGAGTATTACTGGTCAGATAGTTCCCTAAATTTCATCATAACTAGATTTTCATTTCCATTTATTTACTCAAAGTTATGTCACAGACATTGTAGGGGAAAACTGGGGAAATATGTCTGTGGACTTGTTAAGAGGAACACGTTTCCATCCTAAATTTCTCATAAACTGTAATAGAAAATAATTTAATGCTCAGAGAACAACACTTTCCATCAGTCCATTAGATAAATTCCAAAATCTGCAAACTTAAGTCATTGTACACTGCAGGCAGTACTTAACTCTGTATCATCAAAATGACACCTCACCCCTTGGAAATCACATTTTACTCTGGCTAGGAAAGAGTCATTAAAACTCCCTCTGAGAAGCAACCTTCCATAGAAACAAGTTTTACTGGTTAAACTACACCCTATGTGTATAATTTTCTAAGGCTGCTGCAACAAATGACCACAAACTTTGTGGGTTTAAACCACACAGAATTGCCCTCTCACAGTTCTCGTGGCCAGACGCCTGAAATCAGGCGTCAGTAGGGCTCTGCTCTTTCCGAAGTAGAGCTCTAGTGGAGAATCCTTTCTTTCCTTTTCCAGATCCCATTAGCTCTCGTTGGTTTGTGGCAGCATAACTCCATCTCTGTCTCCATCTTTTCATTATCTTCTCGTCTTCTGTTTTGTCTGTGCTAAATCCCCTTTGCCTTTGTCCTATAAGCTTATGTGTTACTGGGTTTAGGATATACTCAGATAACCCAAGAGGATCTTCATAGTTCGAGATCTTTATATTAATTATATCTGCAAAGACTATTTTTCCAAATAAATTAATACCCACAGATTCTAGGAATTTAATGTGGACATATCTTTTGGCAGCGGGAGGGGGCAGCCACCATCCAACCTCCATTACATTTACCCTGCAGACTCTTGTCCTCCCTTTTTGAATGGTGAACAACAGTCTGAAGATGTGAAATTTGTTTACAATAAAGAGCTATTTAAACAACAAGATGCTACTGTATAGCACAGGAAAATATATTCAATATCTTATGATAAACCATAATAGAAAATAATATTAAAAATAATGTATATAAAACTGATCACTCTGCTATATAGCAGAAATTAATACAATATTGTAAAACAACTATACTTCAGTTTAAAAAAAGATGAATAAAAAGAGCTAGTATCCTTGGTTTCACCTTATGGCTACAAAAGAAATTAGGTTATTCTAACCAATTGCCAATTTAGATTTTTTTTCACACTGGTCCTTTAAAAAGCTCAAGTCATTAGCAATCATAGAGCATTGCCAATTAACAGAGAAATATGATGTAATACTATTTACTGTTTAATCATTTTCATTCCATTAATCCTGATATTTCCTTTGAGTTTTCCTTTTAAGAGAACTTCTGCCTTCAAAAAATAGTTTGCCTTTCTTGAATATGGTAATTCTCTTCGTGATATTATTAAGTTGCTTTAAAAAAAAGTGTGTATGTATAAAATTCGAGAATTTCTAAACATTTCTAAATATCTTATGTTTCACTTTTACTTTATAAAGGAATATATAAGCCATTTGAAGTAATTATACATAATAGACTTTTAAATAAAATTTAGAAAAACCCACTTTAAAATATTGCCTTTGGCTTTTCATCTTATCTAAAAGGTATAAGGATTATTTAAGGAGGTAAAACCCTATCCTTTATGTAATCCTGGACAAGGTACTTTACTTTTCTGAATCCCCATTATTTCATACATCAAGTTAGAACAATGCATCACTCATAGGAGTAAATGAGTTCCTCTGTGTGGCTTCTGGATGTGGGTAAGTGTTAGTTTCCTCTTCCTTCCTGAGGAGCTGGTTATATGGGTCCTTATGAGTTATCTAATTTTTTTTCTTTAATTGCTTCTTTCTGCTATTTTTCCTATTTCCATGGTTCTGGATTTTGGGTTTGCCAGGACCACTGGTAATGCAGTTTAGCCTAAGGGTAAGTAGCAGACCCAGATAAGCAAACAAGTGTGTTCACTGGCTTGAAGAGGGGCTTATTGAAAATAGCCTTCCCAGTAATTCTCCTCAGATGAGCACAGTCCCCATCTTTCATGTAGTCAGGGCTTCTCCCTGCCATTCACTCACCTAGAAAACAAACAGGAATTGAGGAATCTTGTCTGCAAAGGACAATTCACTGTATGGTAGCTTATTTTATACCACATAATCTTGAAAGACAAATAATTAGGATCCAAAGATAAAGGGATCATACTCTAACAGGAAAGATACTACTGGTACAAAGACATTTATAAAATACAGGAATCTTAGAATAATACATATTTTTCTTCTGTATTCATGCTACTGACATATTTCACTTCATGTATGTTATAAATTTGTCTTGATAAACCCACCACACTACATCATTTTTGCTTAGTCAACTATCTTTTAAAGAGATTTAAATAATAGGACAAAAACCCCAAATCCTTGTGTGTTGATCCATGTAGCCTCCACTTCCAGTGCTATCCATCCCTTTGTATAGTTATACATTTTCAACTGGTATCATTTTCCTTCTGCCTGAAAAAAGTCCTTTAACATTTCTTGTAATGCATGCTGGCTTGTGATAAATTGCTTTGACTTTTTACATCTGAAAAAAATTATTATTTTTTCTTCATTTCTGAAAGATGTTTGCCCTGGATATAGAACCACAGGTTGATAGGCTTTTCTTTCGGTATTTTAAAGCTGTTTCTCTACTGACTTCTCACTGCACTGCTTTTAACGAGAAACCGAATGTCATCTTTATCTTTGTTTTTACCATACTTAACACTGTCTTTTCTTTGACTGCTTTTAAAATTTTCTGTTTATCACTGGTTTTAAGTAACTTGGTTACAATGTGCTCTGGTGTCATTTTCTTCAAGTTTCTTAGGTTGAGGGTTCATTGAGATTTTTGTATCTATAGGTTTACAGTTTTCATCAAATTTGGAATATGTTTGGCCATTACTTCCTCAAATATTGCTATTGTTCTCTCTCTCTTCTCTCTTTTGGCCACTTGAAGTTATTCCATAGCTCACTGAGGCTCTGTTACTTTTTCTCACTTTAGCTCCATTTTGGGTATTTCCTATTGCTATGCCTTCAAGTCCACTGAGTGCAAGTTCAGTGTATTTTTCATTCTAGACAATACAGTTTCCATCCCTAAAAGTTTGAGTCCGCTCTTTATCAAATCTGCTGTGTCTTTAATTTGCCTTTTCAAATGGAGTACAGTAAAAACAATTGTTTTAAAGTCCTTGTCTGCTCCTCTAACATAAGAGTCAGTCTCTGGTGTTTTAATGATTTGATTTTAATCCTCATTATGGGTCATTTTTCCTGCTTCTTTTCATGCCTCATAAGTTTTCACTGGATGCCAGACATTGTAAACTTACTTTTACTGTGTTCTTAAGGTTTGTTCTGGGATACAGTTAAGCTATTTAAAAACAACCTGACCCTTTAGGGTCTTGATTCTAACATTTGTTCAATGGGACCAGGGCTGTGCTTAGCTGAGAGCTAGTTATTTCCCAGTACTGAAGAAGGACTCTGGTGAGTAGTCTAGCCAATGTTCTGTAAATTATGAGGTCCTCCAGTTTGGCTGAGGGGAATAGGCAGTATCCTAGCCTCATGTCAGCACTGGGTACTGGTGTCTCTAATGCTTAGTTTAGGGTGCTCTGCTCCCCACACATTTATTGAACAGTACTCGACTGAGTATTTGCAGGGACCCCACTGCAGATTTGCAGGGTTTTCTTTTTGTGTAGCTCTCTCCTAGCTAGCACTCTTCCTTGTGACATTTAGCTACCCTGGTCTCCCCAAACTCTCAGCAGTGTCACCTCAGTTCAGGAGGTCTGCCAGGGTCTGTACTGGTCTCCCTTCCGTGTGACCTAGGAACTTTCTGAAGGCCACAGACTGGTCATTTGTTTTTCAACCATTGAGGGATCACTGTCCGTTATTGCCTTGAGTTCTTAGATCTTGAAAATTGTTGTTTCATATATTTTGTCCCTTTTGTTGTTGTTGCTTCAGGTCTGATGATGAATAGAGTCATAGTTCATTAAAATCTTCCCAAAATAACTATAATAGGATGAATCTTTTAAGACAAGTACAATCAAATGCTATAAGAATTCAAAAAAGGAGAGACATTGGTTTTCAGGCTTTTTTTGGAGGGAATAGCCTTTGGATCAGGCCTGAAGGTTTGGGTGGACTTGTAGAAAGGGCATACAGGTAGAAATACAGGGGCAATTCAGCAAAGGGATAAGTATGGCATGAAGCTGAGCTATACAATATATGCAGTTTTGTGAAAATGTTTCCAGGAATAATTCTGCATATTTTGTAAGTTATCATAGGATATATTCAGTTCTGTGGATGAAATAGTCTATTGCATTTCAAACAACAGTCCCCTATAGACTATTGTCTCCACAGTATGCAATTATGCTGCCTTCTGTCCAGTTTGTTCGTTCATTCATCATGAAGGGATCACTGAATGCTGGTCAATGTTGTAGGTGTGTGGGCTACACTGCTGAACAAAACAAAGATCTCTGCCCTTCTGGAGCTTGAATCCTAGAACTTAGATCCTGTAGGAGTGGGAGGAAAGAGACAATAATCTCTTTCCATATACCTTAATAATTTTCTTTCACTTAATTCCATAAGGTAATGATTTACCTTGCTGAGTGACTTGAGTACTGTTTCTTGCAAATATTCATAGGTGCCCTGAGGAGGTGGAAAGAATTACTATTAAAGAGTATCTAATAAAAATAAACTGTACACTTGTAGGTCTATATTTAGAATTCAAAAATAGCTTTATGTTTTACTGCAGATGAATAGGGCTTTATGAGTGAATAAATAGACTGTGCTAATTGTCAGGCATCTATGACTGAAAGAAGAGTATAGTTCTATCCTGTGCACTAAACTGTGCTGACTTAGAAATTCCAAGTTGCTAAGACATTTAGATGCTTACTCCTTGGAAGGAAAGTTATGACCAACCTAGACAGCATATTAAAAAGCAGAGATATTACTTTGCCAACAAAGATTGGTCTAGTCAAGTCTATGGTTTTTCCAGTGGTCATATATGGATGTGAGAGTTGGACTATAAAGAAAGCTGAGCGCTGAAGAATTGATGC
>NW_011495076.1:12212550-12212697 GCF_000754665.1 Bison bison bison | reverse complement strand
GAGTCTTCTCCAACACCACAGTTCAAAAGCATCAATTCTTCAGTGCTCAGCTTTCTTTGTAATCCAACTTTCACATCCATACATGACCACTGGAAAAACCATAGCTTTGACTAGAGTGACCTTTGTCAGGAAACAAATGCTTTTTAA
>NW_011495076.1:12207224-12211842 GCF_000754665.1 Bison bison bison | reverse complement strand
TTTGTATAGTTCTTCCATGTATTCTTGCCACCTCTTCTTAACATCTTCTGCTTCTGTTAGGTCCATACCATTTCTGTCCTTTATTGTGCCCATCTTTGCATGAAATGTTCCCTTGATATCTCTAATTTTCTTGAACAGATCTCTAGTCTTTCTCATTCTATTGTTTCCCCTATTTATTTGCATTGATCACTGATCATGGCTACCAATAAAATATGCTATAAGGGGGCACCCACCTTTCATGGGTTATGTGACCTTTCTTTGTGGCTGAATCTCAGGGCTACAGTGCCCTTCTGGACTTTTGCTCTCAGACTGGGATATTCTTGGAGATCTGTGAGTTTTTAAAGAACTCTGCAAGAGCTTTTAAATGAATTCTGTTCATTTATATGATAATCATGAAAAGCTGAATTTTGTTCATGTGGCTGATCTGGACAGTGCCCCCTACTGCGTAATTCCTGGGGCAGTGTCCACACTGTGCTGATGCGGCTTCAGGAGAGCTGTTCACAAGGATATGAAGGGGCCTGTGGGCTGGCGTCATCCCATTACTGCTTACAGCTATCCGCTGCATGAGGTTTTAGTGCTGCATGTGCATGTACTCATTCATTCTATAAATGACTACTGAGAACCCTCTATAGTGGTCCCATTCTAGGAGCTAGGGATTTAGGCTTGTTCTCATTAAGACTGTTCAGCTGATATAACAGACAATCTAACAAAGTGGTTTAACCTAACAGGGGGATTCTTTTTCTCACACAGCACGAAGTTCAGAGTCTAGGGCTTATGAAGCTGCTCCAGGAAGTCATCAAAGTCCTGTTCCTTCTGCAGGTCTGCTGTGTTTCCAGTACAGAGTGTAGTTTTAATTCCCATCACTGCAAGACAGCGGCAGCATCTCCAGGAAACAGGTCCACATTTCGTGGAGAAGGGCAGAGGGCAAAAGGCCAAAGAGAAGGAATCAGAAGAGCTGTTTCCTTCAAAGAATGTTTTCTGAAGCCCTACCCAGCTACTTCTGTTCACCTCTCATCACTTGTCCATCCCTGACTGTAAAGGAAGCTAGGCAAATACATATGTTAACAAGACATATCGCCACCCTCAACATACTCTGAGGTCTATTAATTTAAAAAAATAAGGGTGGGGGGGAAAAAGGGAAAAAATAAAGAAAGAAGGGAGGAAGGAAGAAAGAAAAGAGGGTACAGAGGGACAGGAGAAGGATAAAGGGGAAAGAGAAAGGCAACTGAGTAAGTACCCAGAAGTATTTGCCACAATAGCGAAGAAAATCAATGAGAAATAAGAGAAGCAAAAACCCATAGACTGCTTCCACAGTCTAGATGGTTTGTGTGAGGGTGATGATACTGGGAGTAGAAGTGAACTTACTAAGATACGTTTTGTTTTCTTTACATACTTATCACTAACTGGTATTTTCTTATTTACTTGCTTAGGGCCCATCTCTCCGCTAGTAAGGACTTCGCTGTTTAATTGACGCCACACTGGCAAATACCTAAAGAGTGTTGGGCACTAGGAGGAGTTGAAGAAAATTTTGTTAAATGAATGAATTATGATTTAAAATAATTTTAATTTAAATAAATTAAAAATAATTTAAACCCCCTCCAAATAATAATTTAACTCCAATAGTGGAGTTTTACAAAATATTTTTCCTATAAAATATGTTGGAATAGTACTCAGACCAGGAAAGACTAGATAACAGGACTATGAACTCCCTTAAATGTATAGTATGAAGTGTATATGTATGCCGGAAGTGAGCCGAGAGAGAGAGAAAGACGTATGCACGTGCAGACACACAGGCACTTTTCTGAGAACAGTATCTTAGTTTCCTTCATTTTCAAAGCAGTCCTTAACTTTAAAAACAGTTAGGAAAGGCTGTAATTTGCCTTGAAGTATTCGTGGGCAAACTCTAACTTATTGCTAAACATTTCCACACCATAAGTGCCCTTGCTTCAGATGCTAACTGAAATATTTCTTTCCTAGAACAAGCAGTGTCCTTCCACTGAGTAACAGCCAAGTCATGACAAGTCCCTGGCTCCACGTGGTCAAAGCACATGTTGGCCTAATTTCTCTTTCAATAGCTTTTCTTTGCCTGAAATGAGAACAGTGACACCTACTGGTTTCCCTCTGGAACTGCGAGCATAACCGCTCCTGGTGAAAATTCCAGCAACATCCCACTCAAACTTTAAGCTCAGAAAACCCAAAGTGTTTGCCCTTTCAAGCAAATCGGGTCCACGTGTGCCTGGATCCATTTTGAACCTGAGGGCCCAAATGGAGGCAGTGAAGTTTCAGGCAACAGGAAGAGGGAAACAAGTAGGGAGCACATAGGTTCAGACCCCTAGGGAAATCCCCAAAGTTACCCTACAAAAAGTAACACTTGTTTTTCCAGGTAGCCAGCATTTAGGCACACAGCTCTTAGGAAAGCTGAGAAAACTAGTCTTTATCTTGCAAGAGTAGGTGAGCCACTAAAATGATTAGGGAACAACTAGCTTTTTCTGCCACAGATTATCCCTTCAACCGAGGCAAACACACACTTTTTACCACAGAGTAGTATATTCATCACTCCCCAAGGGAGACTCCCCAAATAACCATCCCATTACTGCAGTGAGGTAAAAGTCCAAGACATCTGGGTCTACAGTTCTCCTTATCAGAAACAAATGTATCTCCTCACTGTCCAGCAATCTGCCCAAAGACTCCCACTGTAAAATAGACGTACCAGAACTGAATAAGCACAATTAGAATATGGAACAAAATGGCAATCACTTATTGTCACTGTGTATCAGATACCACTCTGTGGCAATTTCAACCCTATGCTGGCTGTAGAATTTGTTCCTAGGTTAGTCCATGTGAAGGCCCTGATTTTCCTCTTCGGGAAGATGTCCTTGCCCATTCTTCCCAAGAATGTTCTTCATCCTCCTTCCTGGCTACAACTTGGGGCTGCATTGCTTTCAAAGCTCAAATACAGCAGTTTGCCTAGAATAGTACCTGTTTACATCTGTTCAGTTCAGTTCAGTCGCTCAGTCGTGTCTGACTCTTTGCGACCCCAGGAATCACAGCACGCCAGGCCTCCCTGTCCATCACCATCTCCCGGAGTTCACTCAAACTCACGTCTAGTGAGTTGGTGATGCCATCCAACCATCTCATCCTCTGTCGTCCCATTTTCCTTCCACCTTCAATCTTTTCCAGTGTCAGGGTCTTTTCCAATGAGTCAGTTCTCTGCATCAGGTGGCCAAAGTATTGGAGTTTCAGCTTCAGCATCAGTCCTTCCAATGAATATTCAGGACTGATTTCCTTTAGGATGTCTGGTTGGATCTCCTTGCAGTCCAAGGGATTCTCAAGAGTCTTCTCCAACACCACAGTTCAAAAGCATCAATTCTTCAGTGCTCAGCTTTCTTTGTAATCCAACTTTCACATCCATACATGACCACTGGAAAAACCATAGCTTTGATTAGAGTGACCTTTGTCAGGAAAATAATGCTTTTTAATATGCTGTCTAGGTTGGTTACAGCTTTTCTTCCAAGGAGCAAGCATCTTTTAATTTCACGGCTGCACTCACCATCTGCTGTGATTTTGGAGCCCAAAAAACTCAAGTCTGTCACTGTTTCCATTGTTCCCTATCTATTTGCCATGAAGTGAAGGGATCAGATGCCATGATCTTACTTTTCTGAATGTTGAGCTTTAAGCCAACTTTTTCACTCTCCTCTTTCACTTTCATCAACAGATTCTTTAGTTCTTCACTTTCTGCCATAAGGATGGTGACATCTGCATATCTAAGGTTATTGATATTTCTCCCAGCAGTCTTGATCCCAGCTTGTGCTTCATTCAGCTTAGCGTTTCTCATGATGTACTCTGCATAGAAGTTAAATAAGCAGGGTGACAATATACAGCCTGGACGAGTTCCTTTCTCAATTTGGAACCAGTCTGTTCCATGTCTGGTTCTAACTGTTGCTTTTTGACCTGCATACAGATTTCTCAGGAGGCAGGTCAGGTGGTCTGGTATTCCCATCTGTTGAATTTTCCACAGTTTGTGGCGATCCACACAGTCAAAGGCTTTCGCATAGTCAATAAAGCAGAAGTAGATGTTTTTTCTAGAACTCTCTTGCTTTTTCGATGATCCGTCAGATGTTGGCAATTTGATCTCTGGTTCCTCTGTCTTTTCTAAATCCAGCTTGAACATCTGGAAGTTCACAGTTCATATATTGCTGAAGCCTGACTTGGAGAATTTTGAGCATTGCTTTGCTAGCGTGTGAGATGAGTGCAACTGTGCAGTAGTTTGAGCATTCTTTGGCATTGCCTTTCTTGGGGATTGGAATGAAAATTGACCTTTTCCAGTCCTGTGGCCACTGCTGAGTTTTCCAAATGTGCTGGCATATTGAGAGCAACACTTTCACAGCATCATCTTTTAGGATTTGAAGTAGCTCAACTGAAATTCCATCACCTCCACTAGCTTTGTTCATAGTGATGATTCCTAAGGCCCACTTGACTTCGCATTCCAGGATGTCTGGCTCTAGGTGAATGATTACACCATGGTGATTTTCTGGGTCATGACCATCTGTTTTGTATAGTTCTTCCATGTATTCTTGCCACCTCTTCTTAATATCTTCTGCTTCTGTTAGGTCCATAC
>NW_011495076.1:12206060-12207124 GCF_000754665.1 Bison bison bison | reverse complement strand
AACTGAAGACATTTAGTAAGCGCAGGCACATAGGCATGCTTTTTTCTTTCCTTTGTCTCTTGAAATTACAAAACTAGAAGACAGCAAATAATACTCATGGCTACCAATCAGTTCAGTTCAGTCACTCAGTCGTGTCCAACTCTTTGCAATTCCATGGACTGCAGCATGCCAGCCTTCCCTGTCCATCACCAACTCCAGGAACTTGCTCAAACTCATGTCCATTGAGTGGGTGATGAAATCCAACCATCTCATCCTCTATTGTCCGCTTTTCCTCCCGCCTTCAATCTTCCCCAGTGTCAGGGTCTTTTCCAATGAGTCAGTACTCTGCATCAGGTGGCCAAAGTATTGGAGTTTCAGCTTCAGCATCAGTCCTTCCAATGAATATTCAGGACTGATTTCCTTTAGGATGGACTGGTTGGATCTCCTTGCAGTCCAAGGGATTCTCAAGAGTCTTCTCCAACACCACAGTTCAAAAGCATCAATTCTTTCGTGCTCAGCTCTCTTTATAGTCCAACTTTCACATCCATACATGACTACTGGAAAAACCATAGGTTTGACTAGACTGACCTTTGTTGGCAAAGGAATGCCCCTGCTTTTTAATATGCTGTCTAGGTTGGTCATAGCTTTTCTTCCAAGGAGCAAGCATCTTTTAATTTCATGGCTGCACTCACCATCTGCTGTGATTTTGGAGCCCCAAAAAACTCAAGTCTGTCACTGTTTCCATTGTTTCCCTATCTATTTGCCATGAAGTGATGGGACCAGATGTCATGATCTTAGTTTTCTTTATGTTGAGCTTTAAGCCAACTTTTCCACTCTCCTCTTTCACTTTCATCAAGAGGCTCTTTAGTTCTTCTTCCCTTTCTGCCATAAGGGTGGTGTCATATTTCTCCCAGCAATCTTGATCCCAGGTTGTGCTTCATCCAGCTCAGCGTTTCTCATGATGTACTCTGCATATAAGTTAAATAAGCAGGGTTGACAATATACAGCCTGGAAGTACTCTTTTCCCAATTTGGAACCAGTTTGTTGTTCCATGTCCTGTTCTAACTGTTGCTTCCTGACCTGCA
>NW_011495076.1:12202395-12205731 GCF_000754665.1 Bison bison bison | reverse complement strand
TGCCCTGCTTCATTCCATACTCCAAGGCTAAATTTGCCTGTACTCCAGGTATTTCTTGACTTCTTACTTTTGAATCCCAGTCCCCTATAATGAAAAGGACATCTTTTGGGGGTGTTAGTTCTAAAAGGTCTTGTAGGTCTTCATAGAACCATTCAACTTCAGCATTACTGGTTGTAGCACAGAGTTGGATTACTATGATATTGAACCATTTGCCTTGGAAACGAAGAGAGATCATTCTGTCGTTTTTGAGATTGAATCCAAGTACTGTATTTCAGACTCTTTTGTTGACTATGATGGTTACGCCATTTCTTCTAAGGGATTTTTGCCCACAGTAGTAGGTATAATGGTCATCTGAGTTAAATTCATCCATTCAGTCCATTTTAGGTCACTGATTCCTAAAATGTCAATGTTCACTCTTGCCATCTCCTGTTTGACCACTTCTAATTTGCCTTGATTCACGGACCTAACATTCCAGGTTCCTATGCAATATTGCTCTTTACAGCATCAGAATTTACTTCCATCACCAGTCACATCTACAACTGGGTGTTTTTGCTTTGGCTCTGTCTCTTCAGTCTTTCTGCAGTTATTTCTCCTCTGATCTCCAATAGCATGTTGGGCATCTACCAACCTGGGGAGTTCATCTTTCAGGGTCTTATCTTTTTGCCTTTCATACTGTTCGTGGGGTTCTCAAGGCAAGAATACTGAAGTGGTTTGCCATTCCCTTCTCCAGTGGACCATGTTTTATCACAACTCTCCACCATGACACATCCATCTTGGGTGGTCCTACATGTCATGGCTCATAGTTTCATTGAGTTAGACAAGGCTGTGGTCCATGTGATCAGATTGGTTAGTTTTCTGCGTGGTTTTCAGTCTGTCTGCCCTCTGATGGATAGGGATAAGAGGGTTATGGAAGATTCCTGACGGGAGAGACTGAGGGAGAAACTGGGTCTTGTTCTGATGGGCGGGGCCATGCTCAGTAAATCTTTAATCCAGCTCTCTGTTAATGGGTGGGGCTGTGTTCCCTCCCTATTATTTACCTGGGGGCCACTCTATGGTGGAGGTAATGAAGTTAATGGTGAGCTCCTTCAAAAGGTCCCATACCTGCACTGCTACACTCAGTGCCCCCAACCCTGCAGCAGGCCACCGCCAACCCACACCTCCACTGGAGACTCTGGACACTCACGGGCAAGTCTGGGTCAGTCTCTTGTGGGGTCACTGCTCCTTTCTCATGGGTCCTGGTGTGCACAAGGTTTTGTTGTGACCTTCAAGAGTCTGTCTCCCCAGTCCTGTGTAAGTTCTGGTGGCTCTATGGTGGGGTTAATTGCGACCTCCTCCACGGCGGCTTATGCCATACACAGGTCCGCTGCGCCCAGAGCCCCTGCCCTGCGGCAGCCCACTGCTGACCTGTACCTCCACAGTAGACACTCAAACACGGTTCTGGCTCAGTCTCTGTTGGGTCTCTTGTTTCCTGGTGCACACAAGGTTTGTTTGAGCCCTGTAAGCATCTCTGGTGGGTTTGGGGTTTGATACTAAATGCGATTTCGCCCTTCCTACTGTCTTGCTGGGGCTTCTCCTTTGCCCTTGGACGTGGGTTATCTCCTCAAAGCCGCTCTAAGTACTCTGGCTTGGATAATAAATTACTTCATTCCTCAATTCAGTTCACAAGGAACTGAATCCTGCCAACCACATGAGCTTGGAAGAGGACCTTAGGTTTCGGATGAGAGTGCTGCCCCAGACATCATCTTGATTTTAGCCAGGGGGGACCCTTGAAGAGAGGACTCAGCTAACAGGTACCTGGACTCCTGACCCATGGAAACTGAGATAATGAACTTACATTGTTATTTTAGATGCTAACTTTGTGATTATCTGTTACACAGCAATAGAAAACCAAACACCTTCTCAAACAAGCTTGGGCAGAAGGCAATAGATAACCTTATTTTTTATCTGCCTTCAACCTTATCTGGTTGATGTCATCACTTTGGACTGCAATCTGTAAATTACAAGTGAGAGAATGAATGATCCTGAAAATCAGATTCAGTGGACTTGGCAACATTTTTGGGTCAGTAATTAGTACACGGCAATTCTCACAAGATTTGATGTTGCAAGAAATTCAACTGAGCTTGGCTCTACAAGCATCTCAGAAGTTGAAGGAGAGATAAAGTACAGCTCTTAACCTCTTCCTTCTATCTTTCAACCCAGCTTATAGAGGAGCTATCTTCAGCCTGAGGGCACAGGTTATCATTCACAATGTTCTCTGTCACCTTGCCTATTATTAAAGCCACGTCATTCTACCTTCAAAGGTATTCACAGGCAAAATTTCAATATTTTGCCATGGTGTAATAAGGGTCATCAGCTTTCTAGTTTGCAACATCTGTGCCCTACAGAGTCCCCCCAGCCAGTGGAACAATACTCCTCCTTCTAGGGAGC
Source organism: Bison bison bison (assembly GCF_000754665.1). Classification (NCBI taxonomy): domain Eukaryota; kingdom Metazoa; phylum Chordata; class Mammalia; order Artiodactyla; family Bovidae; genus Bison; species Bison bison. The sequence continues at coordinate 12,203,304 of NW_011495076.1, read as the reverse complement.
CGTTTTTGACTAAGGTTAGAAGCTGTCACTGGCACTTGGTGCCTGCAGGCAGAGGTGATAAATGCAGGACAGGGTACAGTGTGCACACTGCACTGTATTCAAACATCAGTAGAACCTTGTTGAGGGACACTGCCTCTAACCAATGCCATGTCTTAGGATCCCACTTCTGGTAACAAATTCTGTGTACAATCAGAAGCAGAAGTGACTTTTAAAAATGTCTCAAATAGCAATGGCTTAAAGAAGCTACCATCTTTCTCAGTAAATTCCAATTAAGCTGACCAAGACTGTTAAGGCTCTCTATCAGGGACTCAGACTTCAGAGGATCTGCTTTTCAACATTCTGTAACAGGAGGGAAAGGGACAGGGCACAACTTTTGAAAGAATGATATAGCCCAAGGACACAACATAAACTGATTAGAATCAAATGGGACCAGGTGGCAGACAAGGCTAGACTTTGATCCTGAATTAGCAAGTGAAATGACATACCCAGAGGGGCCATGACAGTTCCAAGGCACTGTTAAGCCCAAGGAGTGGGCGGTGGCCCAAATCCAGGGAACCTCCGCCCCTTCCCCAAAATAGCTGGAATAGTCCTCCAACTCATAAGCATATGAAATTACCCAGCCTATAAAAACTAACTATGCCACATTTTATCACCACCACATTCGCCTTCTGCAATGGCCCGCACTCTGTGGAGTGTGCGTCTCCCTGTATTTGAATAAATCCACTTCTTACCTATCACTTTGTCTCTCACTGAATTCTTTCTGCGATGAGACATCAAAAACATGAGCCTCATTAGGTCCTGAAACCAGGTACTGTGGGTTTTGGCTGGGTTCAAGTCCTATTAGGTAGGTAGAATAGGGAAAAGGAGTCCAAAATGGCAGTGGCTAAAAGACAAGGAAGGTCAAAGGAA
>NW_011495076.1:12189119-12202295 GCF_000754665.1 Bison bison bison | reverse complement strand
GCAGAACAAACAGCACTCCTGGCTAAGCCCAATTTGCATAGGGCAGGCCCAGGTGGAAGAAAAAACATACAAGAGGAGGAGCCAAAGCGCTTTCTCTCTCTCTCTCCCTCGCGTGCATGCACGTGCTCGCTCACTCGCGCGCTCTCTCCCCACCTCCCCACGTACTCCTCCACTCCCTTCTCTTCGAGTCTTGGATTCTCCTGCTATTTTCTAAATCAAATGGAGCTGTAACAGATTTGCCTAAGAGCTGTAACACGGTTTGTCCAAGACCCAAGAGCTGTGACGCGCTGAGGGCTTTAATGTCTGTTGCTCCAGATCTTTGTTGTGACGAGACAAAGAACCGAGGAACATACACTCGCGTGACATCTATTGGCTCTTTCTATTTGAATAAATCCACTTCTTACCTATCACTTTGTCCCTCACTGAATTCTTTCTGCGATGTGACATCAAAAACATGAACTTCATTAGGTCCTGAAACCAGGCACTGTGGGTTTTGGCTGGGTTCAAGTCCCAAGCAGGGTTTTGGTGGGGTTTGAGTCCTAGCCACATGGGTTCAAGACCCAAGCAGGGTTTTGGCTGGGTTTGAATCCCACAACATGGGTTTAAATCCGAAACTGGGTTTTGGCTGGGTTCAAGTCCCAGCCATGTGGGTTAGAGTCCCAATCTGAGGTAAATGGTTTCAATTCTACTGGACTCAATTACTGTGTTGCAGATACTCATTAGACATTAGGGAAAGTAACCATCTGTCAAATAAATTACAAATAATGTTTCTCCTGTGGGTAGTTTGTCTTTTGACTTTGCTTAGAACATTTCAAGTTTACAGAAAAATCTTTTAAATCAAATACATTGATTTTATTATGTTGATTCTGAAAGTTTTATCTGTCTTCTAATACTCTATTATTCCTAGTTAGAAACTGGTTACCATGATTTATTCAAGAACTTTAATGACAATGTATGCCAATAAATCTTTGACCCAGTTTTAACTCGGTATAACTTGTTGGGGTGTGGATATAATTCAACTTTGTTTTTTCCAGCGTTCCATCCCATTGTTCCAATACAATTCATCTTTACCTCAATGATTTGAAATGCTGTCTTTAAAATCAGGACTGGGTTTAAGAATTTTTGTTTTACTGAAAGAATTATGTGTGTCATCTCCTTTAATATGCTAATATAGTAAGCTACATTACTAAATTTGCTATCAAGAAACACTGCATTCCAGTGATAAGTCCTACTTGGTCATAATGTAGTATGCTTTGATTATTGTGTTAAAGAATTTTGCTTTTAACTTTACAGGGAAACAAGGAATTTTCATCAATGTTTTGGGTGCTTTTTTAAGGGTATGCCAGGCGCATAAAATACAGGTCCATCTACTTCAAAAACGCAGAAATAATCTGAATATGGAAAGCTTGATAAAATCCACTATAAAACAATATGGATTCAATGACTTTTAAAAGAGGTATTAATAAACTTCCTATACAGTTGATTCCTATGGTTATGACCTTTGCCATTTTATTACCTTCAAACTGAGTCATTTCCTAAAGTTTCAAATGTGTCAATGGAAGTTGTATAGTATTTTAAATTAGAAAATTTATCAGGCCAAAAAAACAACAAACCCAAGTAATGCTGTAATGAGGACCTGTATACCTATCACTCCATTTTGGGAAACAAATCTTACAGATAACAACTCAACCTCTCTATACTATTTCCCAACTCCATTCTCCTAGGTTCCTCTCCACACATATACTACCCTGATTTAGCTTTTTACTGTAAACATAAAACAACACATACACACATATATGTTTTAGAGGTTTTCAATTTACACTCAAATCTGTACTTTTGGGGACTTGTTTTTTTCTCTCAGTGTTTATAATTTTGTTGCATATAAAGTTCTGGCTAGTAAGTTTTTAAAAGCTGTATGCTATCTCAGTGTTAACAATCCATAGTATCTATAATCATTCTCTGTTACTGGATATTTAGACTGGCATAAGATTTTGCCCGGAGAAGGCAATGGCACCCCACTCCAGTACTCTTGCCTGGAAAACCCCATGGATGGAGGAGCCTGGTGGGCTGCCATCTATGGGGTCGCACAGAGTCGGACACGATTGAAGTGACTTAGCAGCAGCAGCAGCAAGATTTTGCCAAAGCAAGTCTCTGTCATTTTATCTTTTCTTTCTCTTTCATGAAGGCCCCTCAAAGGGGAAATTGGTGCACAAAAGCCCGATTTTTTCCTTTTTTCCCCCTTAATTTTGCATTTTCCTCATTTGAGATACTTTGTGTCCTGAAAATTGATCTATTATTTTCTTGCGCATTCTAAAAGAACTAAAGTTATCAGTGTCAACTATCTCTAAGAGATCTGCAGTTCCTTCATATTTCTCTTCAACAGTCTTTGGGAAAACAAGGGGCAAGGCCTCAGTTTCAGGTAGAAATGTGGAAGAGACCTGCATCAGGGTTCAGATGTGGCTAAGTTAGCAGCACAAAACTTGAAGCCACTGAGGAAGGCAGTGATTTTTACTGTTGAGTCAGTTAAGGCTTCTAGGGTATCTTCTAGTAAGAGAACTCCTTTGGTTTAAGAGCTGAGCATTTTATAAATTTCCTGAAGAAATCATCTCCTCAAACATACCAACCAACTTTGTTTCATTAACAGGCTTCTATTAATTAGGTAGTTTTAAGTTCATGTAGTGAATATCTGTTAGTAGAACGAATGGCTGGTTTGACATGGCCGGTGTGCTCTCTAGTCAGTTTGTGATTAAAAAAAAAAAAAAAAAAGTTGTCCAATATCACACTACAAAAAGAAAAAAAAAGAAAACTGGTAAGTTTTTAGCGCTACATATTACAATTAACATTAAACTAACTAGTACAATTTTCTTATACCAAAACTAGAGATAAAAATGCTTTAGTATCTTACTCGTCATACTCCAATTTTATAAGAACACATTTAAAATTTTACCCTTTGTGCTGTCTTCGTTTTGTATTGTGAAATGTATTTTTTATAAAAAGTCAGATTTCGTTTTCAACTGGGTAACGCTATTTGACCCATGATATACCAGTGAGACTGATATGCTGTTATCTGTATTTTGATACTTCGATGAGACACAAGAGGATTTCCTGCCTACCAGTCACATGCACACTTAACCAAAATACTGTGCTAAAGTAGTTTCAACTCATCCTTCCCTGGACAGCTTCCTTGGCTTGACATCCCTTTAAAAGCTACCTTTGGTTAGTTAGGCTTGAAGTTTATCTTGTAAACTATCTTCAAGTATTTTACACATATTCCTAAATAGGCTCAAGGTGTACAAAGATTCTGATCCCCACAACCCTGAGGACAGCTGGCAAGCAGTCTCATCCATTTCTCCCAGAATGCCTTAAAAATACTACCATTTTCCATTCACATTATGATGTGAAAAAATTAGAAAACGTGGCTATAGTCCCATGACTACCTTGTAGACTCCTTTAAGAAATAGAATAGTTCCATATTCTCCTGACTCTGCACTGCCTAGAACAGTCCTCTGAACACAGCATGATTAATCTTGAAAGTGAAAGTGAAAATTGCTCAGTCATGTCCAACTCTTTGCGACCCCATGGACTATACAGTCTGTATACTACACTATACTATACTATACTATACTATACTATACTATACTATACTATACTATTCTATTCTGGCCATGGAATTCTCCAGGCCAGAATACTGGAGTGGGTAGCTGTTCCTTTCTCCAGGGGATCTTCCCAACCCAGGGATCGAACTCAGGTCTCCTGCATTGCAGGTGGATTCTTTACCAGCTGAGCCACAAGGGAAGCCCAAGAATACTGGAGTGGGTAACGAGTGAACTGATATTAATTTCTAACACGAGTAAAGCCTTTTACAAGTTTAACTGGTTATTTTAATTGGTGAATATTTTGCATATTCTCTAACAGCTAGCACTACTAGCCAATCCTAAAATAAAGCTTTTGCAAAATATGCAGAAAGTCAAAAAAAGATGCTTATACAAAGAGCCTAGCCTTAAATTTTTTTTTTTTTAAATTCAGTTAAGCTGTTCCAAAACACAATCGATGAACAGCATGGACATTGCGATTCTGCTTTTAAAAAATCTGTAGAGAAGTGAACAGAAATACACCTTCTTAGGAAATTTAGGAGCACGCATGCATTACCAAACTCCTGTGTTTGGCAAGGTATGTCTTTATATTTTATAACCAATACCTGACAAAGATATAAACTGATGATCAGTATGGAAGTTCTTTTCAAAGGATCTTGCATTATCCCCAAGCCTTCTGGTGTGACTAAAAAGTCAAAAATGATTTTAATAACAGGAAGGGCCACCCAAATGCTATACAATTATATATGTGCATGAGTGCCCAGTCGCTTCAGTTGTGTCCAACTCTTTGCGATGCTATGTACTGTAGCCCACTAGGCTCCTCTGTCCATGGGATTCTTCATGCAAGAATTCAGGATTGGGTTGCCATGCCCTTCTCCAGGGGATCTTCCCCACTCTGGGATTCAAACTACCTCTCCTGTTGACTCCTGCATTACAGGCAGTTTCTTTACCTGCTGAGCCACCTGGGAAGCCCATAAATATCTATAATTGTCCATAATTATTATCCTAAAAATTTCACTTTCCAAGAACATTTATAATGAACCAGAACTTCCAGGATACCTTTTGAATGCTCATGTCCCCATTTTAGTTTCCAAAATCCCAAATGAGGAAACAGCTCATAGTTATCAAATGTATTATAAATGTACATTCAAATAGTCTGAGAAAACACCACTCACGTCAGAACACCTAATCTACTGTAATTCTTGGCTGTAATATCCACAGCAAGCATGGATTTCACGGCTCCTGAATTCCTCTCTTGTCTCACCTAAGTCAGTGACTGACTGATCATGCTTGATCATACTTGTCCTACCAGATTAAGTGTAACTCCTCAAATTCTCAACTTTAAGCACATCATATTAACTTCCACTTCTGACATTTCCAGACTGTCCTTTCTAAACAGACTTATAGTGCATCGATGGTGCCACATTTTCACTTTCTTTCTCCTCTTCTCACGTCCACACTTCCCTGTTTACCTAACTGAAGTTCCCAGGCTATCACTACAACACCGACCCTCTTCACTGGGTCAGTAAGACTCCTGTGGCAACCTGTTAAATCCAATTCACCTACTCTAGGACTGCACTCATGCTGCTTTACATGGCCGAAGATAACACACTGCCTTACTTGTAGTCTTCTTATAAATTCACTATCACTAACCTTGAGTAGTCTTCCATTTTGCCTAGCTACCAGCTATGTTTCCCAGGTCTATCAGCTCTCCTATTCTTCTGGTCTAGAGCATTTGTCTACCTCCTATCTCCAGTATCTAACTGCTACAAGGTACTTCCCCCTTGAAAACCAAGCTCCCAGCCCTCCCCGGCCCTGAATCTTCTGTACTTTCTCAAATCCTGAATGTCCTTGCCATCTCCCTTTATCTCACATTCTACAACCAATGCTGGCAAAGCCAAATGCTTTTATCTTTAACATATATCCAGAAATCACTACCTCTACAGCCTACAGCTACCACCTTAGGCCAAGCCAGCTTTCTCTATCCACCAAATTACTAGTTTTGCCTTTACCTCCACACTTCGGCCTATTCAACAAAGCAGACATTCAGTTCAGTTCAGTCACTCAGTTATGAGTCCTACGAAAAGACAACCCTGAGTTTTAGGACACTGTATGTTTCTAGTCTTTTCTACTTTAATAAAATGCAATCTTAGACTATGAAAGACTAAGTCTATTACACAACTATTATTTCAGACTGTGCTCTATTTTGATAAATATTACCTTTTACATGCACATCACCTCAGAAACAATTACATATATTTTTAACATAGCATTCTAGGCCATAAAACAGAGTCAAAATAATTAACCTTCAGTGCATGACAAACCCATGATAGCCCAGTTAACATAATTAAGCTAATCAATTAAAGATTCACCTAATGCTTAGTTCAGAATGATTATTAGACTTCTGAAAATGTGTTTTAAAAAAGGGAATAGATAATTAACACTAATGATTCATTTTCTTCTGGAACCTCAATATGAGAAAACTTGTATTTTAAAGCTAGAAAAAACGATCTAACCAAAAGTGTCATAATTTTATATATGTTTATATTCTCAATGCTTTCAAAGCCCAACTGTGATTTTTTTTAAAAAGAAATTAAACAACATGCTTTCATTGAGAGAATTTTTTAAATCTATACAAGTCAAGCTAATGAAATATTTTATTGTACATAATAAAAGTGGTGTTTTAAAAAAAAAACATTTCCAGGCCCAGACATCCGCAGGAATATGTGAGGAAAGGATTCCACTGGCATATAATAAGCAATAACTGAATTGAATGAAACCACAAATCCACCCTCCCTATAGTAAATACTAACAATCACCACAGGCTTGAAATTCCTGTAGCATCAGTAAATGTATTTTTTAAAATATTAAAAACATGCTTAGGAGGATGCACAGGAGGACGGGAAAATTCAGACTTCACTGCACACCATATGTATTCCCAGCTTCTCTAATTCACAACCAGTAAAGAATCACAAACATCCAAAGAAGTATTTTAAAATAGTATATGATTCACTGGTAAGTGATTTTTATATTCAAATAAATAGGAAAATTTTCATTTTAATGTCACACTGAATTTCAGTACTTTTCACTCCAAGAAAAAAATAAACTGAGACATGGTCATGAGTTTAGGATTATATATATTACAATTTGCCTTATAATACATTTGTGGCTTTATGATAAAAATAACTCAGGGACATATGGAATCCAAGCTAATTTGCATAACTGTCACAAGAAAAAAAAAGCATTAAATGCATTTCTGAAATAAGAATTTTCATTTAATTCAGAATCTCAAAACAGCATTAGACCTTGGCCTTGTTTAAAAAAAGTTCAGTTAAACACTAAGCTAGCTAAATAACCGTCTTGAAGGTTTAAACACAATTGATAATAGAAAATGCTTTCCCTCTAATCTCAATCTTACATAAATGAAAGAGGTGAGGGGGGAAAGGTAGACAATTTCTTTAGCAGCATATATGGCTAAATCCATCAACCACCTTATACTAGAATGTCCATTATTGACCCCATTAAAAAGGACTGGGCAAAGAGCAATAGTTACCCACTTCATAGACCAAAAGACAACAACTTTAGGGTTACGGTAAGTAAAACATTTTTGAAACACTTCAAAAACTTTTGACATTAAACTAGAGGAATCATGTCTTCATTGTAAGAAAGAAAGACACAAAAGAAAGTAAAAGACATTTAAACTAAACTGATTTTCAGTCTTCTCTGAATAAAAGAAATTAAAAAAAAAATGGTTGATTAGCTAAGCTTTGTGCTCTAACCAAACTAATTAATTACAGTGATTTTAAATGGCAACAGCCCTCTGACTGGGTAGCTTGACAGTTTTGAATACTTTTGCAATGATTTTTTTTTTTTTTTAAACGCAAAGACACTAAAATGATCTGGTCATGCAATGTTCATCTTATGCATTCTGCATCTCTTTTCCAATCTTGTAACTAAGGATCTTGTTCCAATCAATCTTAGTGCGTGTAACTGGCAACTGCCGACGTAAGGCTTTGAAAGTAGTGTCTGACATCGTCTGGTAATTCTCACTGATGGCAGTCTAGGAAAAACAGCAGTTAAAAGTTTAAAGAAATAAAAGGAATAGAACAATGTATAAAACACATAGATATTTTAGGAAACACCTTTATTTAAGCAGCTTGTTTCATTGTTTTTAAAAAGTCAAGTAAAAATCCCAAAATGGTTTTAAAAGCTATTTAAAAGCAGCTAAAAGAAAGCTTATAATCATTTTGAATAATTAAATTTAATAAAATGAAATTATAAATTAGATTTATTTTCTGTGTGTTCTTGTTTTGGATCTATTTTATTATTTCTCTCAGAACAATTTCACAAATACTATTTGCGAGGAGTGGAAACATGTCCAATACATAAATGCTTAAATTCAAGAATGCAATTTAGAAGCTGATAAAGAATGTATTATAAAAAGCAGAGTATAAAATGAACTATGATCTAAGCAGATCACATATAATCTAACTGTTCTGGGAAACACCTCCTATATTAGAATTTCTGCTGCTACTGCTAAGTCACCTCAGTTGTGTCCGACTATGTGCGACCCCATAGACGGCAGCCGAGCAGGCTGCCCCATCCCTGGGATTCTCCAGGCAAGAACACTGGAGTGGGTTGCCATTTCCTTCTCCAATGCATGAAAGTGAAAAGTGAAAGTGAAGTCGCTCAGTCGTGTCCAACTCTTAGCGGCCCCATGGACTGTAGCCTACCAGGCTGCTCCGTCCATGGGATTTTCCTAGTCAGAAACAAAATAGCCATATAAAATCTTGGTCTACTTTGACCAGTACTCAGAAATTACAGTTGGCTAAAACTTAGTTTTTACTACATTTTCACAAGTCTGCTCTTGAATTAAAATGAAAAAAAAACTATATTATAGTGAAATGATGAAAAAGTTCAAGCTTATGACTGCAATTAAAATTTCAGTGCCAATATTTATAAGCAAACATAGATTATATAATATTTTTGAAACTCATACCTGGTATTCATTTTCTGCAGCCTCTACAATCTTTATAAATTCTTTTGCTGTTTGCACCTCATTCTGAATGAAAAACAAAATTGAAAGAAAATAAAACAGTAACTTAAAACTACATCACTATTACTTTTAAATAGGTATGTCAATAGATGTCCAGTTAATGATTTGTTACAATTTAAACACAGGTGGAAATTATGACAAAGGGAAAATACTATAAGATCAACTATTCTAAATTCCAGGAGAACTAGGCAAAAACATTTTAAGTCTATATAATGAGTGTGTTTAATGTTCCCTGGTTAAAGAAAGTGAAATCTTAGTAATATGTGCTGATGAAAAATTCAATTATAATACTTACAAACATGTCAATAGATAATCGTTATAGATAAGTTAGTCACAGATTTCTAATTAATGACTGTATGCCAAATACTTACTGAACAATATTCACCACCATAATGATACATTTAAAAAATATTACCAATTAGAAACAGCATATTTTAAGGTGAATTTTTAGTGTTTAAGTATTTTCTGGAAATTTTTTTAAACATTTCAATATAATGTGTCCTTGCATTATTTCTAATAGTAAATGCTAATGGAAAGTAAGACTTTTTAAATAAATAAATGTTAACAAAATCATCTAATATCTTTATATATATTTATACAATGGGCACATTTTTTTCTATCCAAAAACAATAAAACAACAAATGAAAATCCTCTAAGATGAAGTGAAAAGGTAATTTCTAAAACAAGCAGCATAAACTGGCATACTAGTCAAGTTTAATTACTACAACCAGATCTTACACAACTCCAGTCTATAATTTTGCAGACAAATCTCTCTTAGGAATAATTTTTACTCAATGTCAAATTACTCAAAGAAGACAGTACTAAGTACCCTACTACAAAAGTAACTTTACATATATACTCATGACACAGAACTATATTGAGACTGCCTTATAGAAAATCAGACATCAGTAATGATCTTTCTTGGCAAATCTTGCAAGAATACTATTTAGCAAGAAATCAGAAATCACCTTACTGCTAACGAAAAACTGAAAGAAACAAAAACAAAAGCAAAGAAAAAAGAAAGAAAACCCCCAAAGAAAATCCCACAGTTTTCATTTCTTTTCAGGTAGAATCTGGCCTAATACAGTCTCACATGTTTCTTAATACTAAATGCTTTCTTAAAATTAAACTTAAAAAAATTTGTAAATTTTTGAGTATTAGTAGTTGATGTTTATAATATACTAATGGTTTTAAGTATACAACACAAATGTTTATCAGAAATGTTATTATTAATGTATTATTAATACCCTTGGGAGAAAAAAATTCCACAAGGACATAGTTGTACCTGCAATGAAAAGAATGTGTGAAAGAACTTTGCAAGAAAAAAAAAAGTTCAAAATTTCTAGAATTTGAAAGCTGAACTTTAGAAAAACTTCATTAAATAATAATCCAAATAGAGGGGGAAAAAATACAACAGGGCTTAAAAGTTAAGTATAGGATCACAGATCTTAGTTTAAGAGCTAAAACCATAAAATTCTTAGAAGAAAACACTGGAGTAAATCTTCATGATCCTGGGTTAGGTGATGGTTTCTATTAATATTCCAAAAGCACAAGTAACAAAAGAAAAACAAACTGAACCACATCAAAACCAGTTACTTCTGTTTTGCAAATGATACTACCAAGAAAGTGAAAAGACAGACAGAATTTCTATCTGTAAATCATATATCTGACATATGACTTGTATCAGGATATGTAAGCAACAATTACAAAAAAAAAAATACAAATAACTAATCAAAAAATAGACAAAAGATCTGAAAAGACATTTTTCCAAAGAAGCTATTCAAATGACCAATAAATACACAAAAATAGGCCCAATATTATTATCCATCAGGAAAAAATAAATAAAAATCACAGTAAGGTACGATCAATACTAACTAGGATAGCTATATCAAAACAGCCAAGTTTTGGTGAGGATGTGGAGAAACTGCAACTGATAGGAAGTAAAACAGTTCAGTCACTTTGGAAGCAGTCTGGCAGTTCTTCAAATGGCTTGACCAACCTAAAGCCACCACCCAGTATATACTGAAGAGAAATTAAAATAATTTCTACACAAAAAATGGTACATGAAAGTTCATAGCACAAAAAGTGAAAAACAAAACCCATGTCCATCAACTGATAAATATATAATGGTATATGGGTTATTATTTGGCAATAAAAAGGACAGAAATACTGACACATCTCTCACAGGGTGAACCCTGAAAATATCATGCTAGGTAAAAAAGCCTATCACAAAAAAACACATATTGTAGGATTCCATTTATATAAAATGTCCAGAATAGGAAAATCCATAGAGTCAGAAAGTAGATTCATAGTGGTTTAGGGTTGAGAGGGGCTTGGGGGAAGGGCTGGTAGGAGGGAGGGTTTTTGGAGGATGAAAATGTTGTAAAAAAGACTGTGGTGACTGTTGTATAACCCTGTTAATATACTACAAATAAATAAATTTTATACTTTAAATGGGTGAACTAAATGGTGAAATATATCTCTTTAAACAAAGCTGCTTAAAAAAAAGTTAGGTACCAATTTCCAAGTACTTACCATCTTTTCTCTATCTGAAAACACTTAAATTTGAAGCAGAAATGCTACTTTAAATGTTAATTCCAAAACTGTTATGGTTTGATAGAAGTATTAGGTTGTTTTAACTTTTATTTTGGAAATAATTACTTACAGACACTGTTAGGGAATCTTGTATATCTTTATGACTCACTAGTTGAACATTACCATCTTCATAATAATGAACCTATTAGAAAAAGAAATTACAGAGACCACATTTCAGGAGTTATCAAGATCCGCATGGCTTCAACAATCACACCAATGCAGATGACTACCGATTTCAGCTCTAACCCAGTCTTCTCTGCTGAGCTCTTGACCCTTTAAACTTCAGTGAGCATCTTACTGCCTTCAGGCTAGTGAGGAACTAGGCAGCAATTCCTGCAGTTACTCAGGCAAGCCCTCCAATGACTGGATTGCAGGACATTTCACCTCACAGATGCTCTACCAGTATCTAAATGCAAGATTTCCAAAATTGAACTCACAATGCTCTCTCCCAACACCAGTCATCTTCTTTGTATTTCCACTAAGGCAATGGCATCCCACTCCGGTACTCTTGCCTGGAAAATCCCATGGACGGAGGAGCCTGGTAGGCTGCAGTCCATGGGGTCGCTAAGAGTCGGACACGACTGAGCGACTTCACTTTTCACTTTCATGCATTGGAGAAGGCAATGGCAACCCACTCCAGTGTTCTTGCCTGGAGAATCCCAGGGACAGCGGAGCCTAGTGGGCTGCCATCTATGGGGCTGCACAGAGTTGGACACGACTGAAGCGACTTAGCAGCAACAGCAGCATTTAACTCCTCAAATCCAAAGACATGAATTTATTCAATAAACAGTAATTAAATATAGATTACTGCTACTACAGGAAGTTACAGAAACATAAAGCTTTTTAAAAGACAATCCCTGACCTCATATTTCAACACAACACAGTAACAGGTATGTACAAAATACATTAGCAATACTCCAAACTCTCTCTGAAACTTAAAAAAGGACTTCAGAAAAGAGGTGACATTGTTTTGGGGTTTAGTAAAATGAGTATAACGGACTAGGGAAGATGAAGCAACTAAGCTTAGAGAAGAGTAGACTTTAGAAAGGCCTACAGGTACCTAGGACTGGCATGTGTGAGTTTGAGGAGGAAGAGGAGTGGCTGATAGAATACACAGGTAGGGGACAAGTCAACAGTAGGCCTTGTATGCTATGCAGTATTGTCTGGAATATCTAATAGGTGAATGTACCACTAAAATGGTTTCAAGTGGCAAGTAACATATCCAGATTTAAAATTTTTTTAAATCATCTTTCTGATGGCAATGTAAAAAAATAGATTGTGTGCATTAATTGCTCAGTCGTGTCTGACTCTGCGACCCCATGGACTGCAGCCCGCCAAGCTCCTCTGTCCATGGCATTCTCCAGGCAGGACTACTGGAGTGGGTTGCCATTTCCTTCTCCAGGCGATCTTCCCAATCCAGGGACTGAACTCAGGTCTCCTGCATTGCAGGCAGATTCTTTACCACCTAAGCCACCAGAGAAGCTCTAAAATGGATTAGGAGATGACAAAGGCTCCAGCAAATCAACAAAATCATGTAAACATTATATGCTAGGCATCATGTTAAGTGCTGAAGATAGCACCAGACAATCCTTATTCTTAACAAGCTTTAGCCCAACAGGGGCACCATCTCAGAAATTATGCAGGTGAGAGCTACTGAGGTCTGACTGAAGGAAAGAATAATGTCAACAATAACAGGTAACATTCATTAACACTTTATGTCTGGCTCTGTTCTAACCACTTTGCCCATATTAACTCATTTTCAAACAACTGTATGAGCTATTTCATTATTGCTATTTTTCTTCCTTTTTTTTTCTTAGCTGATGAGGAAATAAAAGCTTAAATGACTTCCTGATGTTACTCAACTGATAGAGCTGGGATTCAAACTCAGGCAATCTGGTTTCAGAATCCATGTTCATAACTTCTATTCTCTAG
>NW_011495076.1:12187007-12189019 GCF_000754665.1 Bison bison bison | reverse complement strand
TCTATTCTCTAGCCCTTAAGGGACAGTCACATCAAGACATAAATGTAACAGGACATAAGACTAGAAATAATATATTCTGGAGTCAAATGATAGAGCAGTGTGTTTCATCCAACTTTATTCCTTTATGGCTCTTAGCACAATACCTTTCATGATAGTTTTGTGATATAATAAATGTTACTGAATAAATAAGTGAACCAAGAAGAGACCAGTCAGTATTTCTCTGTAACTTATTTAATAATATTTATATTCAAATCCTCTTAGGTATCAGATTTCTTCTACATAAACATTTGAGCTTACATTGAGTCAGTTCTAGTGGGTTTCACATAAGCGAAATATGAGTACAGAAGATACTTAAGATATATGTAACATACATGTATTAATATATATACTTATACATCTACACACACACATATATTAATATTATATTGCATTCAACCACCCCGATTTAAAAGAACAGCACAACTCAACTCAGAAGATGCTTGGATGAACAAACTGTATGAAGAGCAGACCAAATGATAGCATCTAATTTTAGCTATGATTTTAGAATCCGTCAACTACCCCTGCAGATTTTTGATGACTAGGGAATGAACTGCAAAGTTATTTAAAAGATAAAATCAGCACTACTTTTTTCCCCCATTACCTCTCAACAAAGATCTGGGAAAGAAATAGCTACTGAGTACTATGAAAATATAAACATATGAATTAGTTGCTTCTCTGCTCAGAATTATCTAGACATCAGCAAACTAATTTATTTCATACCTGAATTTTCAAGATGCCAACCACCTGAGTGGTTGAAGGAGTGATTGTAAACTTCCACTCTGACCTCCAACGACCATTCCTTAAAAATAAAAACAGCAGCTGTAAATAAGGTAGGGAAAATAATTTGAATAAAATTTAAATTATTTAAATTCCAAACTTAAATTTACGCTACATAATGAGAATGTGGGGGATGGATGATGTATATTCATTTTTTTAATCACTGAAATACTCAAAAGAATCAAGAAGTTAAGTTTAGTTATGAACTACATTTAATTTAATCTTCACCTTACTGATAAGGATCTACATAATGGATGCAATTTCAGAATTCTAAGGCTTAAAATACAGTTCAAAACTACATCAATTTTCTCAATTATGCCTTAATTAAGAAAAAACTGAATAAATATTCAGATTATCAAGGGCTTTCACAAGTTTACCATCCACTGAATGATACTAAGTACCATAGTTTTAAAAGAATGGATGGCAGTACAACATTCTTAGGGAGATTTTGATATTTGGAAAGAGAAGGGTTATAAGCATCAGATTTTTTTTCTTTCCTAATTTTAGATTTAGTTTCCAAATAAAAGGTACAACATCGTCCTCCTAGATTTCAAAATGATTTTTGGTACAAAAATTGGTACAGATTAATGGTAGGAAACTGTGACATTACAAATAAGCAACAAGCATGTTATTTATTTTTGTCTCTCAGATAACGGATTTTATTTTTTCCTGACAGCTTTTTCATAGCAACTTCTTTGCTTTCAACTTCTATTTGCTCTTTGCATGCTAAAGATGTATCCTGATATGTAAACTTATCAGTTTTTTTTTTTTTTAAACAATATGTAAATAGTCACAGAGCTAATGGTTCACTATACTGGCTTTGCTACAGAATTATTTCTGGGTCCCCTTCAACAGTCTTGCAATCTGACCAATCACAAAAACCTACAGTATGATAGTACTCTCAAACCTAAAATCAACACTTACTTGAGAAGTACTATAATTAGAACAAAGCATATGTTCTACAAAATAAAAGAAAACTTTGTAACATGTTCTGATTTTCAGTGACTCAATTCAGTCATTTTGGAAAAAGAACTTAGATCTATTCATTTTTATTTCACAATTCCAAAAGAGGTTATTCCTTTTATCTAGGTATTAGTTTCAACAACTAGTGAGGTCTAAGCATACACAATTCTGATTTATAATAACAATATGCACATATCACCACTGATTGTGAACAGGAAAAAAAAAAAAGGAAT
>NW_011495076.1:12162010-12186907 GCF_000754665.1 Bison bison bison | reverse complement strand
CCAAAGGCATTACTATATAGTAACAGTATATTGCAATGTGTAGACAGTACCCTTTCATCAATGGAGTGAACAGTCAAGATTTCTTAGCCTTTGATTATAGTCTTCCCTTCTCTTCTATTAATGCTTTAATTACAAATGTGAATTTATTCAACAACCATTTATTAAGCCCCCAATACTGCTGGACATCAGCAAAACAGTAGAGACCAAGAAAAGAATGTCTCTAGTGAAATCTAAGAAATGTCCATGACTAGAATCTTTTGATTTTTATTCTATCTGTATCTGATGTGAACTGAAGTAATATCATTGTACCAAAATATTTAGATTTTAGTGAGGATATTGCAATATGTGACGTCTAGTACTTTGGAATGTCATATAAAATTATCTTTTCCAAAAAGTGGAAGTGATTTTAGCTTCAATAATATAATGTTCACAGCAGTTTAGAAAACAATTTAGATATGTGAAGTGAAACATATACGCTGACACAAACTATTTCTGAAAACAGTAAATTTACTGTATTTATAAACTAGTAACTTTACTATAACATCTCTCAATATATTTTAAACTAAAACTAAGTAATGAGTCCAAATCTCAACAAGATTGATTTCATTGTAAGTATCCTGGCACAAACAGCATAAATTAATAGCAATTTTGTGAAGATTTATTTCTTAAGATACTGGTAAATCAATGTGACAAGTTTTTAGGCCTAAAATGGACAAAATACATTTATATTAAGGCCATACAAGTAAGTTAATACAACAGAACTTTTAGGAAACTTCAGCTTGTCAAGAAGGCATATATCTACAAATTGAATGGATTTTTCTTTAGTGATAAGGGATCTGCTTTCCTCCAAATGTTCCTGTAACCTTACATTTATTTCTGTGATGGTTAAGCAGTAGAGCAACCTTGGACCATAGATAAAACTAGTCCACAGGGGTTACTGATACATGCTATTTAACATACCACTAACCAACTCAGCTAACAAGTCAAAGACTAAAATATTTCAGGTAAATATTATAACCATACTTAATCTGAAAGGCTTAGCATGTAGTATCAAAAAATGGGGATAAGAGTAAAGATTTCATTCAATTCTGAACTTACAAAGTCTTGGAGAGCCACAGAATTTTATAATAGGAGAGATCTCAGAAATAGGATCGTCTAAGAATAAAAAGGCCCAACAACTTGATTAATAAAGGTCTAATATGAATAGGACTTCCTGGTGGCTCAGACGGTAAAGCGTCTGCCGATAATGCAGGAGACCCAGGTTTGATCCCTGGGTCGGGAAGATCCTCTGAAGAAGGAAATGGCAACACACTCCAGTATTCTTGCCTGGGAAATCTTATGGACGGAGGTGCCTGGTAGGCTACAGTCCATGGAGTTGCAAAGAGTCGGACATGACTGAGTAACTTCACTTTCACTTTCAAGATGAGTAGGGAAAACCAGTATTTTGGAGAGCTGGACTTTTACAAGGCATAATCAAATGATTTGTACAAAAATTATAAGGCATGATTGTAATTTGCCTCACTGTACAAAACATGTCATTATTTCCTCATATTGGCCAACCAGACATAAAACAATCCATATGAAAACATCTACTTCAGAGTCATTAAAGTTCACACACAAAAATGATCATCCTTCATTTTATTAAGTATATCTGTCTTCTTCCCCAATGTTAAGTCTCATTCAGCAACAACCCCTTCTCAGAATGAACATATAGGTCTGCCAACTGGTCTGCTCATAGGCACACATGTTCCCTTAGAATGCTGCTTGCTAGTCTAAAAAATACTCCCTCTCCCACCTTTTTTTCACTGTCAACAGATTTACTGCTACCTTTAAATGGTTGGGTGGATTATAGAGCAGGTATTTCTCTCATATCAAAAGGCTGAAGTTTCATACTGTACTGTTCTTCGTCAATCATACACAAACAAGGTATAGGCCCAATCAATAAAGCAAGACCTACAAAGAATATAAGCAATGTAATAATTCCCCAAAACAAAATTTAACTTACCAAAAGTTTTTTGCTTGAAACTGATGGCTTTCTATGCATGCAATAATGGTTTGCTGTCCATCTATTTTTTTACCATATACCTTATTGGTAAAGAAAATAAACACAAGAGTGAATTTAGGGCCACAGAATGTCCAATTTTAAATATCTACAAAATATTGAAAACTGTATAGAATTGTGGCAAGAACTATAAAAGAATACAAAGTAGGTCATCACTCCAATATAGTAGCTAGGAAAACAAGTACTTATACATCGAATCACAGATTCTTAGTGAATCATAAAATAGTTCACAATTGATGAAGTACAACTTATTGGGAAAAAACTAACTGTACTCTCATATGTTCAAAAACATTTCACAATCTCGGGGTTGTCATTTCTCTAGACATTTAAAATAAAAAAGTACTGAAACAGAAGTGAGAAAGTTATTTTACTTATAACTGAGAAAGTTCACTAAGAGAATGCCTGTAATGGGTTGATGTTTTAATATTTCATCTCTTGCCAACTGTTTTAAAAGTAATGAATAATTTGTGTCTTTCAATCCCCTGGGGACAAGTGAGGACTCTTAACCATACTACCTTATCCTTGAGTTATTCTTCCAAAAGAATCCTAGTCAACACGCTTGTAACTGAAAGAACCTGTATGGTATTTCAGGTCATGGTGCTATACTTTTCAAATAATTACTGAGACTTAGATACTTAAGAGAACCATATGAATTTCTGTCCTAACCCAGCATCTTCTAAGAGTGAAATGGGGTGGCTATTGTTATAATAACAAAGTTGGGACAGAAGGTATAAACCAAGATGTACAATCTTCTTAGATTGGTAGGCAGAGGCCAGGTTCACAGAGCCTTGAAAGACATGTCCAGAAGTCTGGACTCTTTCCGAAGTGCAATGCAAAATCCTTGAAGAATTTTAAGCAGGAGATTTTTATAATTTGATTTGCATTTCAGAAGATCACTGGTTATGGAGAAGATCATGGAAGCACAAATGTAGGGGACTAAAAAGAATACTAGGTACAATTTTATGAAAGAAAAAAAAGTACTTCTACTTTCTATCATATTTTATCCTGAAAATAAAAACTAGGTTAAATCTATGAAAAAAAAACCACATTAAAAATTTAAGAAATTTGGTTATAAAGCACACAAGGAGAAGATTTCACTTCCAGTAATTTTATTTGTTTAAGATCTTGTAATTTAATGAAAAGAAGTCTGCTGTAAACTGATGGAGATGAGTCATGAACATGAGATTAAAGAATCTCATCATATCATGTTCCTCTAACCAATGTATGAGAAATTACTACTTGGATTTAATTCAAGGTACAACCATTTTCCCATTTTTAATGATTACAATAGATTTACTATCTAAAGTTTCTTTAGAAAACTAGTAAACATTCTCAGAAGTATTTACTTCAAAAAAATAGTTACTAAATGTCTATTCTGTAAGTTACTATAAATTTCAAGATATTACGAAAACACTTGTCATATTTACATAGGACAAAAGAGAAAAGTGCACACTGGGTGACTCACAGTGCAGACTCCATTCGGATAATGTTCTTTTACATAAGCTCGTAGAGCAGTTTCTACTGAAGTTCTCCATGATTCAATTGCATTTTCTGCTTCATATGGTCTTGGATCAGTTGCTTCCTTTCTTAAGTGATCAAATTTGAAAGAGATTCTGTTTTTTGGATCCAAAAACTTTCCATTTCCCAGGTCACCATGTTCTGTTATCAGTACCTTCGATGACGCAAAGAATTGTGGGAAAAAAAATTTTTTTTAATAGTACTTAAATACTGTCATACTAATATACATTCCTTAAGCTTTTTCTTTACAACTATAAAATAATTCTACTCCAAGCAATTGACCTAATCATATGGCATAACTAAAATACTTCAAATGATTAGACTATAAAGATAGTGAGGGTGGTCTTATTCAGTTTACATCAGTGGATCTCATTTTCTCCCAGTGTAACACCCAGCTACCCAGATGGGGGAAAAACTTCATCTTCTAACATCCTGCTGGAGTCAGGTTTGGTTTGGTTTTGGAGACCTATAAACAGGTTACTATTATTATTATCAGTCTCCAGTTCCTCAATACTAAGGAAACGGTAATAATCTTTAATGAGGCTACAAAGGAATGATTTTAATCCAGTTAGAATTCTCTTCAGTGTGTCTTACATTACTCGTGGGGCCACAATTTCACCTACTGCTAAGTGCCTGCTGCTTGTTTTTAGTAAGCTAATCATGACAGTTCTTTTCAATTGACTTCTGAATTAAAAAAAAAAAGTAATTTCTTCATTTATGTATATATTTCTTCATACATGCATAAATTTGATATTTTATACTTTGTTTTTAAAAATTTCACTTTCTTTCCCATGCAACTCTCCCAATATTTGACTCCATACCTATATCAGGACTCCCCCATCCCTCTGAAGTAAATTATGCAAACATAGGAGGTACCCTTTTAAATTTTTTCTAGTCATGTTATTCTACAGATACACATAAATACATACACATACATACATCGAGGGGTTTTATTTGGTCACTGTTCTTTGAAAATGGAATGAAAATGCACACATACTTTTCTGCATGGGGTTCTTTTCAACATCAATGCCTTATAGAAATCCTTCAAAGTCAACTGGTAAACTGCTCACCATTCTTTTAAATGGTTGCATACTATTCCTTGATACGGATTCAACATAATTTATTCTGCCATTCCACTATGCTGGACCATCTTTTTATTTCCAGGTTGTTTTCTTTTTTGGGGGGAGGATCAAGCACATTAAAAATGTTGAAGTATTATAGGATATATATTCTAACATGCTAATGTTTCTATTTCCACTGGATGCTTCTGTTTCTCTTAGATTCTCAGCAGTGAGAACAGTAGGTAAAGTTTGTATATTTTTAATTTTTAACACATAATTAGATTGCTTTCTGAAAATGGCTGTGATAATCTACATTTCTAAGAACAATAAATGAGATGTTTCCCTTCATATTATCACCATCAACAAGCACAGAGTTCTTATCTTCAGTCTGATGAGCATAAAATATATCTCATTACTTTAATTATATTTCTCTGGCTAAGTCTAAATATCTCCAAGTTTGTGGACCAATTTTTCTTCAGTCGAATACCTTTTAATATTTTTCATCTGAGTGGTTTTTTCTTATTAACTTGTAAGTTTCCTTTATTTACGGTGATTTGTTTTATTCTACAGTTAAAATAATTGATATGCAGCAAAATGCCCATCTTTTCTTTTACAGTTTCTGGGTTTCCAGTCTTAAGATGGTTTCCCTTGCCCTTAAACTACACATGTAGATGCTTTCCTCCAAAAATTCTAGTCATTTTACAAATTTTTAATCCACTTGATGTTCATTTGTATACACTGTATGTGACAGAGGACCGGCTTAACTACATGGTATACATAGTTGATAGAAATCAGTTGTACCGAATACCCTTTATTATATACCTGTCCAAATTATAACCTTGTCATGTATAAAAATATTCATATAATTCTGAACTTGATATGCTGCTCTCCTGAACTGTTTGTCTACACAATATCACTCTGATACGACTTTACACTGGCTGTAAAGCATTTTCTGCTACCAAACAATACAACTGTCTCTCGCCACTTTAAAAACCATTTTTCTAAGTGTTTTTTCAAGCATGGTTTTCATATAAAGTTTGTGAAAATTTTGACCAATGAAAAAAACTATCAGGATTCGAATCAAATTGCATTAAATTCATATTTTAGTTTTTATATAATTTAACTTTCTGCTTTAAAATAGAATTCACTATGCTTTTCCATTTGCTCAGAAACTATTTTATGTTTTTCAAGAAGATATCCATCACTTTCTTCACAATCCCATGCACTTCCTGTTAAGGTTTATGTTTAGTATTTGTTGTTTGGTCACTAAGTCATGTCTGACTCTTTGCAACCCCATGGACTGTAGCCCACAAGGCCTCTCTATCCATGGGACTCCCCAGTCAAGAATACTGGAGTGGGTTATTTCCTCCTCCAGGGGATCTTCCCAACTCAGGGATCAAACCCATGTCTCCTGAATTGGTAGGCAGATTCTTTACCGCTCAGCCACCAGTGAAGCCCCGTGTTCAGTATTACCACTATTTAAAATGAAACCTTTCCCCCTTCAATTATTTCTAGTGTAAAGTCCCTACTTGCCACAATAGGGGAAAGTTAATGCATTTTATATACTTACCTTAAATTCAGCCATCTCACAAAATTCTTTTAAGTCTAATAGGTTCTTTTGGTTGGGAGGTTAATTTATGGGAGTTTCTCACTACTTCTAAATACAAAAATCATGTCACCTAGGAGTTCTCTCTGCTTCAAAAGCTTTAAGAGTTCTCATTCTCTTGTCTTATTTGCGACCCTCCCATTTATGATACATAATAATGGTAACAAGTTGACATATCTAGTTTTCTATTTTAACTAAAATCACATTAGTGTTTGTAATTTACTACCGTTTTTTGTTAAACAGTCTATTATATTTAAGAGGGTCTCTTCTACCTCTGTTTTACATAGGGTTTTTGTAATGAGGATTAGCTGCTGGATTTTTCAAACCCCTTTTCACCGTCCTTTGATATATCATAAGACTTGTTGGCTAATTGATAGAGCCATATATTGTCTTGGAACCACTCCTACTTTTCATAATAAATTCCATTTCGTCTTGGCATATCATTCTTCTGATATACTTCTGGATTCTATTTGTCAATATTTAAAAAGTTCTGAAATCTACAGTCATATGTCATATGAGAGATTAGTGTAGTGCGCTTTTTTGTTTTATATTTATTAGGTTTAAGTATTAAAATTATGATAGGTTCATAAAATGAATTTGAGAGCTACCCAACATTTTAAAAATATGCACTCCCTGGATCTAGCAAATCTTTTAGGGATTTACCTTAACAAAATGATGGTCCGTGTGCTCAGAGGTATAATGAGGTTCAGCACAGTACTGTTTATAACAGTTAAAAAAAAAGTGAACCCAAAATCTCCCAAGGGGGAAAAAAATTAACAGCTTTATAAAATGAAACCCACTATAAGCCTCTTATACACATGTGTGCATTTACACATATGCATAAATCTATTTGTCTTCCTATCTACCTATCCAGATTTACTTTTTCCCTTCAGTTATAAGTCATCTTCTGTTTAGTCTCTCTTTTTTCCCTGTAACTACATAACCAGGGGACCACATATTACATAATGCCAAATGCAAGCTTTAATTAGCCACTGAGACTGTTACTACTTTCTGTTGTGTTTTATCTATGAGCTCCTTCTTCTTATCTTTTATACAAATTGTGTCTCATATAAGCATAATATGAATACAACTACTGTTCAATTGACTTCCCTGGTGGCTCAGACGGTAAAGCGTTTGTCTACAATGCAGGAGACCTGGGTTTGATCCCTGGGTCGGGAAGATCCCCTGGAGAAGGAAATGGCAATCCACTCCAGTACTATTGCCTGGAAATCCCATGAACAGAGGAGCCTGGTAGGCTACAGTCCATGGGGTCACAAAGAGTCGGACACGACTGAGCAGCCTCACTTTCACTGTTCAATTATTAGTAACTTTAAACCAAAAAATGAAAAATAAGAATGCTAGTGACTTTTTGTGGCTCTTCTTTGCTTAGCGATTCCAACTTGCACTTTGGAAAGAAAGGATTTAATAATTACTAAATACTAAGTTACTCACATGAACAACTGCAGAATTCCAAAGTAACCAAATTATGACATAAATCTTACTAATATATATTCTAGATTTTGGATTAACATAGGATTGATATTTTCCCTATAAAAAACAATAAGGTAGATTTAAAGCAATTATCTTACAAAAGCTTAAAATAATTACATTTGAGTATTTTTAAAAGGGACTTTTTGCTAACAGCATTATTGGTCTCAACAAAAGAAACTACATTTTCAATTATTTTGCCCCTAATTGGCTATGGTTAAAATAAACACTTAAAAATTTTTTTTAAACATACCACCTTACAATTCTTGCAGGATACATTAACCATTATAAGTGAAATAAAGAATAGCGGATCCTGTGTTTATATGAAACATACATACCTGATCTTCATAACCTTCAATTTTTACTGGGGTAAACTGGTCCAAGTTATATTGTGCAAATGCACTAAAAAAGAAAAAAGTCGGTTATTTAAAATTATGTATTTAATGCTCTTAAAAAAATCACAAGCAATTCACTTGTCAATAAAAGTCTCCTGCACTGCGCATGACAAGTTAAATAAAACTGTAATTCTCCACTATTGATCTTATATTAGGTATATATTATATAGATACAGCTTTATAAAAACTGATGAATGACATCCAGCTTTCAATATTTAGCTAGTATAGGCTCACTTATCACATCCACAAAAAGACGGGTTTGAACTAGATGAATTCCAAAGTTCCTTCTAGTTCAGAAAACACTCCATTTACCCACTCATCATCCATGCAAATATTTAGGTGTTAAGCACTCTATTAGACACACTGAAACCAGTAATTTCTCTGCCCCTACAGCCCAATCACCCATTTCTAAGTCACCTGTTCCTGTAGTTAAGATATTTTTATGCCCTTTACTATGAGTCACTCATATCTTTTACTTTTCACCATGTATTTTCACTAATTTCTTTTATCTATTATTCAAATTCTGTTCATTATTTAAATGCAGCTCAAAACCATCTCTCTAAATAGAAATTTTAAATTTCTTCCTTTGGGCTCCAAAGGCCTTTGATATTGGGCTCCAATATGCCTCTATACTTTCTTCAGTTGGCTAGAAACTGAACATGTCTGACTCCCCACTGAGAAATCCCTAAGAGGTTTATTTGTCTCATCATCACAGTAAAGTCTGGTATTCACACATCTGTTAGTTAAAAGGCTATTTCTGGATATTTCAAAGTTTTCTAGATTTAGGAGTACCAAGTCTTAAGTATGCCTAATTTTACTATGAAATATACTGAATTTATGCCTTTTAGCAAAGATGTCCAATTAAAACCACTTTTTAAGAAAACCCATGTTTTTTCCCCCTTACAAAAAGACAGAAATTTCTCAAAACTAAATTTAAAAAAAATTAAGAGTTAAAGCAATAGGAAAAAGGCAGAAGGTGGGAAACAAGTACAGAGAAAGAGATTGCTTATATTAAAGAAATTCAATATCAAAAAATGAAATTGAAGCAGCAACAGGACTATGGCTATGCACTTACTCTGATGAAACTGCCGCTAGGCTACATTCTAAATGTTTTTATAATGCTTTCCAAACTTATGTTATATAGCTCTGGACAGTCTCAAGGACAGGTGATACATTCACTTTTGAGGATGAAACCAGGTTTGGAGATACTTCAAAAGTAATTCAGAATCAAGGGAACAATGAGGTGGGGGTAACACGATATTTGTTTGAAAATTTTTTCATAGGACAGTATAAATCAGAGTAATATAGTTCTAAAGTCAATCAATGATTTAAAGTGTATTTCTGTACTTTACAGATAACCTCAGAAATCTGCAAAATGAATTTGAATAAACACCTTTGAGAAATTCTATACAAAGATTACAAATGAAGTCAACAAGAAGAATCAATACTTTCTCTCCTTATTCATCTAGTTAGCAATCATTTACTGCAACTATAACCACACACAAGAAAAACTGACGTTTCTACTCAAAGTTTTGATGTTTTTTGAAGTCATAAACATCTTGTTTTTATCACTAGGTACTGATTTCCTCAAAGACTAATCTTAAAAAATTAGAATATCAGGCATTTAATGTATATACCTCTTAAAACATGGACCAGGACATCCTGTCCCTGAAATTTGGTTTATAACAGAAGAAAAATATAGCTCACATTCCAAGGAAATTCAATTTATTTAAAAGTAACAAACATCACATAAATACTCCTTTGGATAAATAAAATTTCAATGCTTTCATCATACTTTATTCAAATGTATGACTATTTCATACCACTTATATAATTATGAATATTTTTGTGACCTTCATTAAACTTTATTCTGCACAGGAAAAACTTCTTTCAACAAATCAAGTTTCTTATTTCCTTAACTTAAAAAAAATTCACTAATTTTTGCACCTACATTAAACAACCCACATTTATTTACCACAGAAAACTCAAGAGGAAACAATTATTCTGAGAAGTACTATTGTTAACAGGTCATGAACAATGTACATTTCCTTTACTTTTTTAAGACTTTTGTCAACATGCTATATGCTATAAGAAAGAAAATAAATTTTACTTGGATATATAATTTAAAAGGTTTAAAGAACTTAGGAATAAGAGAGGCCATTCACTCAGAAACTAATAACTGAAGTCAAAGATATCAAGTAAACTGATTTCTATTAAGCACGTCAATCATTAACAGGGGTGGAAGCAACCCAAATGTCCACTGACAGGTGAATGGAAAAACAAAATGTTCATCCATTTTTTTATCCACAAAACACACACACAGCAAGTGTTAAAAAGGAAGGATGTTTTAACATGCTCCAACACAGGAGAACTTTGAAGACATTCTGTTAACTAGAATAAACCAGTTACAAAAGAACAAATACCGTATGATTCCAGTTATAAGAGGTATCTGGGGAAATCAAATTCATACAGAAAATAGAATATAATTCCCAGGAGCTAAGAGGAGGGGAGAATGGGAAATTGTAGAGTTTCAATTTGAGAAAAATTTAAAAAAAGTTCTGGAAATGGATGGTGGTGATGGTTATACAAAATGTGTATGTACTTAATGTCAAAGAACTGTGTGCTTAAAAAACATTAAAAAGTTAAACTTTATATTAGGTATATTTTTCCCACAATAAAAAATAATATATAAACATTGCTATTGAAAGATAACAGGGCATAAAAGACCCCTAACAGCTAGTACAATCTTGAGAATGAGGAATAGAGCTGGAAGAATCATGCTTTCATATTCCAGAGTTATACAACTGGGTTGATCAAAAGGTTTGTTTGGGTTTTTCCATAAGATGTTAAGGAAAAACACAAATGAACCTTTGGGCCAATCTAATTCAAAGCTACAGTAATCAAAACAGTATGGTGCTGACACAAAACAGACATACAGATCAATGGAACAGAGGAGAGAACCCAGAAATAAATCCACATACTTATGTTCAATTAATCTATGACAAAAAAGGCAAGAAATTCAATGGAGAAAAGACAGTCTCTTCAGAAAGTGGTGTGGGAAAACTGGACAGCGACATGGAAAACAATAAAATCTGAACATTCTCTAATACCATATATGAAAATAAACTCTACCAGCCCCAACTGTAAGACTGGAAATCATAAAACGCCTAGAGGAAAACATAGACAACACTCTTTGATATACATCGCAACTAGTTTTCGATCCATCTCCTAAAGCAAAGTAAATAAAAGGAACCTAATTAAACTTAAAACGTTTTGCACAGCACAGGAAACCATCAACAAAACAAAAAGACAAAATAATGAACAGGAAAAAATATTTGCAAATGATATATAACTGATAAGGAATTAATATCCAGAATATATAAAAAGTTGATACAAATCACAATTAAAAAAAACAAACCACCTGATTAAAAAATAGGCAGAAGAACTGAATAGACCTTCTTCCAAAGAGGACATACAGAAGATCAACAGGCAAATGAAAAAATGTTCAACATTACTAATCATTAGGGAAATGTAAATCAAAACCAAAGTGAGATATCACTTCACACCTGTCAGAACGGCTAGTATCCAAAAGAACATAAATAACAAATGCTAGAAAGGATGTGGAGAAAAGGGAACCCCCCTACACTGTTGGTGGGAGTGTAAATCGGTGTAACCACAGTGAAGAACAATATGGAGCTTTCTCAAAAAACTAAAAACAGAACTGCTTTATGACCCAGCAATTCCAGTCCTTCGTTTATATTGGAAGAAAACGAAAAAACTACTTCAAAAGGATACTTGCACCTCAATGTTCATAGCAGAATTATTTACAATTGCCAAGATATGGAAGCAATCTAAGTGTCCACCAACAGATGAATGGATAAAGAAGTAGGTAAATATGTACTATGGGATACTACACAGCCATAAAAAATACTGAATTTTTGCCACTTCCAACATCGGTGGACATGGAGAGCATTTATGCTAAGTGAAATAAGTCAGAGGGAAACAAGTATTGTATGGTATCACTTATATGTATAATCTAAAAATAGGACAAACTAGTGAATATAACAAAAAAGAAACAGACTCACAGATATGGAGAACAAACTAGTGGTTATTAGTGGGGAGAGTGAAAGGGGGTAGGGCAAGAAAAGGGCAGGGGATTAAGAAGCACAAACTATTATGTATAAAATAAATAAGCTACAAGGATGTATTGTACAACAGGGAATATAGTCAGCATTCTGTAGTAATCACTCATGGACTATAGTTTTAAAAAGCTGTGAATTATTATGCTGTACACCTATAACATATGTAATATTATATATCAACTATACTTCAATTTAAAAAGTGGGGAAAAGATAATAGGAATTTAGATCAGAAATGTCTAGAAGTCTGTTGAACCTCCACCTTCATTAGAATTAACTCTAAAAAGCAAATTTATTTGATAAAGCCTTCAAACATTACAAAAAAAAAAATTAGAACAAAATTTCCCCATTAGTCAAGATTTCACATTCTGGTAGTATTCTAAGATGAAAGTAGGTGGCTGTATGGATACTGAACACTTTGTAAGGCATCTTAAAGTTTAATTTCATCATTTTGCAATGAGTAAAGAAGTTAGTTAAAATATGGGTCCACAGGCCTTATTCAAGAAAGTGAGAGAAGAAAAGAAAACAAATTATCTCTCTGAAATCTTAAGATAGTTGTGACAAGTCATGATTGTGGTCACTGGTCCAAAGATGACATACTAAGATTTAGAACTGCTTAGTGATTCTTTGGAGAAGGCGATGGCACCCCACTCCAGTACTCTTGCCTGGAAAATCCCATGGATGGAGGAGCCTGGTGGGCTACAGTCCACGAGGTTGCGAAGAGTCGGACACGACTGAGCGTCTTCACTTTTACTTTTCACTTTTATGCACTGGAGAAGGAAATGGCAACCCACTCCACTGTTCTTGCCTGGAGAATCCCAGGGTCGGGGGAGCCTGGTGGGCTGCCGTCAGTGGGGTCGCACAGAGTCGGATACAACTGAAGCGATTTACCAGCAGCAGCAGCAGTGATTCTTTGAATCACTCACAAATCTAGTAAATACTTATTAAGTAAGCATTTGTCAGATACTGTGTTAGGTATTTATGGACAAATAAGTTCCTAACCCTCAAAAATCTAGTTTTTAAATTGGAGTACAGTTGATCTGTAATATTTCAGGTGTACAGCAAAGTGATTCAGTAATACAAACATATACATTCTTTTTCAGATTCTTTCCCACTACAGGTTATGATAAGATATTGACTATAGATCCCTGTGTTATATGGTAGTCGGTCCTTCTCAAATATCTATTAGGATCAAGCATTTAATAAAAAGTTAAGCTTGCATAAAATTGAAAGTATCACGATTTCAAAAATCAAAGTTTCTAAAATAATTTTATCCAACTGTGCAAATGTCAAAATGTAGTATTAAGTATTGGTATTAAGTATATAAGTCACACACAATGAATACAGAGTTTCATGTATAAGTCGTGTCTCTATATTCCTCTGTGGTCAAAATATTTCTCTTCTAATCTAGTACATATATATGAACTTGATGTACATGTATCTGTTTCATGGATTAGTACCTAAAAATCCCTTTAAAAGTCTTTCCCATGTCACTTTAATTATGTTAATATAATACATAATACTTACTGGGCTGCTCCTTCCCTGAGAAGATTATCATTATTAAGTAGTAACCGAACATCTGCAAAACAAACATTATGTTTTCAGTATTACTATTTTCCTATACTTGAAATTTCTATGGACTGAATTTATTTTAGTCATGTATTAGCCTCCTAAACACCCCCCAAAATATGTACAGAAGATCAAAATATTACTGTGATGACCAAAATAACCACGGAAACACATCATGGTGTTAATAAGAAAAGAAAAGATTTTGGAAAGGAAATAGGAGATGGAATGAAAAAAAATGTGTTATTTCAAATGCAGGCAGACTGAGACTGTAACCAGCTATACCTGTAACTTTCTTCTTTGTGTCTCCAAAGAATAAAGTGAAGATAAGCTACACCAAAAAGATGATGTGAACAGATCTGCAAAAGATTGAGGACTATGCCTCTTAGTGTGACAATACTATCATGAATCTCAAAGGAATCTGCTTTATGGAAAAAGTGATTAAAACAAGAAACAGCTTGTGAACACAGTACAGATGTAGGCTTTTTGTTTCTCAAACATTCTCATATTCAACAACAGATGAATGTGTTTAGTGGGATATGGATAACTACTTTACTTGAGTAATCTCATTTTGTTTGTTGGTTCTTAACTTTGTCCTAATTTTAGACTCAACTATGCAGACATGTATCTATTAATCGTTAAAACAAAACTAAAACTAAAACTTTTAGTTGGGAAAAAAAAAAAAAATCACAAAATTTCACCAGAAACCAAACAAAATTCTATTCTAGTCTTGGTATATTTTCTTTCATTATTTTCCCTACACACTTGGCTATTGTACATAATTGCTATCATAAAATATACATATAACAAAGTATCCTAATTTTTTCATTAAATGAAAATAACACAAATAACTTAAGAAATTAAGTGTTAAATACAACACAGACAATAGTTCTTATAAATAGTGTAAAATTGGGCTTCTAGTAGATATAATGTAGATATGCATTCATCAACATGGAAATAAATATACAATAAACAGGAAAGAGAAAACTCATCATGTATAGTACTACACTTATGTAATGTTATATACATGAGTATGAACTGAGAAACGTTTTAAGTATTTTATTCAAACAGTGAAGAAGAAAGGGTAGAATTCTGTGTGATTCTAGATTCTCTTCTGCACTTTAGAAATTTTAGAATGACTACGAATCAATAAAAATATAAAGTTATTCCAAAGGAAAAAATACTGCCTATTCACATACCTCTTTTCAGCAGTAGGTCACAATTAAAAAAAAAAAAAAACTCTTTGACTAACCACTAATATAAATCCAATTTAATTTCTAAATTAACTGATTTTAAACAATGGAAGCTTCTGCCTAAAAAACTAAAACAAAGATATTCACAAAGTAAACTGGCAATTCTACTTGACACATATGATTCCTGTATCTTCAGTATTTAAAGCACAAGCATTAACAGTGGTTTTGCACAGTAGTGTCTCTTCTCCCATTTAAATCGGAAAATAATTTAAAAGCAGAATCTATTGATCCTGTTATCTTTACTCTGGAAAAAAAAAGTTCAAACTTTTATCATATGTAGAATACAATGAAAGAAACAGAGAAGAATTTGAATAAAATAAAAACTACTCTTAAGGGATGTGGTTTGGTGGGAGTCTAAAAAAACAAAGAACAGTATACATTTCAGAGCTCCTGCCCAGATAACACATCAGTTCCAGAAAACTAAGACCAAAAATCTATGTGGGGAAACAGCATTTGGGAAGCACTAATTTGACAAGATTATGACTCTGCATTTCTAATCTTTGTGGAGTCCATGAAATTATTCTGATGTTAATGTTATCAACAAAAATAGCATAAAAATAATCAAATGCATACAAGATTTTTTTTCCCTTCAAATATTTAATTCCTTTTGTTTCTTTTTCCATTGGTTAGGGGTTTATTACAAACCTTCTACTAAATAGGTACACTTGATTAAATCATTGGCCATTTGTGTTAAGTTCCAATCTTTTTTTTTGGGGGGGTAATAAATTTTATTTATTTTTTTTAATTTTATTTTTTTTTAAACTTTACAATATTGTATTAGTTTTGCCAAATATCGAAATGAATCCGCCACAGGTATACCTGTGTTCCCCAACCTGAACCCTCCTCCCTCCTCCCTCCCCATACCCTCCCTCTGGGTCCCAGTGCACCAGCCCCAAGCATCCAGTATCATGCATTTAATTCCTTTTTAACACTAATATACTCTTTCAGTTAAAACCTACATATCTTGTATCTCCCACTTCCATTCCACAGCCCCAGCCTAGGCCTACTGAATGGCTTATCCTGAATGCCAAAATCTACTGGACCTCAACACAGAATGTATTAACTCAACATTAATTTCCAATGAGACTTACAAAAGCAATTTCTAGGACTCATATATTCTTCAAGGGTCTTTCTGATGAATACATTTGTAAGGCATTTAACTCAAAACAGTACGTGAAAAACTTCTCTCAGAATTATAATTTTTCTTGACTCTGTAAATTGTACAGGAGTTTGGGAGCCACTGACTTTAGTGCAATTTCCCCCTTATCAAGCTAAATGCCAATTTTGACCCAAGGGAAAAGAGACTCTGTCTTCTTTAATGTCCCAACCATCAAACATATTAATGGGTATTTAGATTAAAAAGGCTGAATATTAAAACAGAATTTAAGCCCTACAGGAAACAAGTATTTTTGAATTCTCCCCAGCTTCCCAACTTATTGCTTCAGATTTTATAGTTATCTTGAAAGGGAGAATATTTTAACTTTCAGATTTTTCACAATATAGACTACCATTCTTCCTGAGTGTAGCTCAGTGGTTAAATTTTTAAATGCGTAACAACTGCCATATGTAACTCTATGTACTAAATCATACATTAATACAGTTTGTGGATAATTTAGGGGATTTTTCTAGGGTATTTTAGGATTTGAAATGGTTGAGCTATTTCAAATTCTAAAAGATGATGTTGTTAAAGGGCTGCATTCAATATGACAGCAAATTTGAAAACTTAGCAGTGGCCACAAGACTGGAAAAGGTCAGTTTTCATTCCAATCTCAAAGAAGGACAATGCCAAAAAATGCTCTAACTACCACACAATTGCACTCATTTCACATGCCAGCAAGGTCATGCTCAAAATCCTCCAAGCAAGGCTTCAATAGTACGTGAACTGAGAACTTCCGGATATACGAGCTGGATTTAGAAAAAGAAGAGGAACCAGAGAACAAATTGTCAACACCTGCTGGTTCACAGAAAAAGCAAGGAAATTCCAGAGAAACATCCATCTACTTCTGTTTCACTGACTAAGCTAACGCCTTTGACTGTGTGGATCACAACAAACTGTGAAAAATTCTTAAAGACATGAGAGTACCAGATCATCATATCTGTCTCCTGAGAAGCCTGTATGCAGGACAAGAGGCAAAAGTTAGAACCGGACATGAATAATGCACTGGTTCAAAATTGGGAAAGGAGTATATAATGGCTGTATATTGTCACCCTGTTTGCAGAGTACATCATGTGAAAGGCCGCGTTGGATGAAGCACAAGCTGGAATCAAGATTGCCAAGAGAAGTATCAATAATCTCAGATATGCAAATACCACCACCCTTACGGCAGAAAGCAAAGAGGAACTAAAGAGCCTCTTGATGAAGGTGAAAGAGGAGAGTGAAAAAGCTGACTTAAAACTGAACATTCAAAAAATGAAGATCATGGCATCTGGTCCCATCGCTTCATGGCAAACAGATGGGCAAACAATGGAAACAGTGACAGACTTTATTTTCTTGGGCTCCAAAATCACCACACATGGTGACTGCAGCCATGAAATTAAAAGACGCCTGGCTTCATGGAAGAAAACCTATGAAAAACCTGAGAGCATGTTAAAAAGCAGAGACATCACTTTGCTGACAAAGGTCTATATAGTCAAAGCTATGGTTTTTCCAGCAGACATGTATGGATGTGAGAGTTAGACATAAAGAAGGTGGTGTTGATGCTTTCGAATTGTGGTGTTTGATAAGACTCGAGAGTCCCTTGAACTGCAAGGAGATCAAAGCAGTCAATCCTAAAGGAAATCAATCCTGAATATTCACTGGAGGGACTGATGCTGAAGTTGAAGCTCCAATACTTTGGTCACTGATGTGAAGACCTGACTCACTGGAAAACACCCTGATGCTAGGAAAGACTGAAGGCAAGAGAAGGGGATGACAGAGGATGAGATGGTTGGATGGCATCACCAACTCAAAGGACATGAGTTTGAGCAATCTCCGGGAGATGGTGAAGGAAAATGGAAGCCTGGCTGTGCTGTAGTCCATGGGGTTGCAAAGAGTTGAACACAACTGATTGACTGCACAACAGCAACAATTTTTGCCTCATTTTTTGACTTTCAAAACTGATCTTTTCTGAGGTGAGATTCCATTATATCTTATACTATGAATGAAAATGAATGATTAAACTTCTTAAAAAAACAGGTTTAAATAGCTTACTGTGGAGTAGAATGGCTAAAAAATGAAACTGAATAACCCATTTAAGACCATAGTAAAGGCCAAATATTTGAAGTAGAAGTAACACATTTTTTAAAGTACTTATGGCAGCTTATTCTCAAAACTGTTTTTAAAAAGTTTTGTATAAAGATCACTACAAGCCATTTTCTGCATGACCGTTTCAATGTTTCAACCACATTGTTCTTACTGTTAAAAAGGAAGTATTTTAGAGTTTTTACAGCAACCAGGAGACTATGTTATATTTAAATTTCTCATCTATGGGTGAACAATTATAAAACTGTTCGCCATATAGTGTGAGGTTTACAGAAAGGCATACTGGTAACTGATTTATGAGCTATAACTTAAACAACAAATTTTTTTACATGTGATGTCATTTTCTAAGCAGGTGAAACAGGCATGGTGAAACAGTGTTTCTCCCTTTCTTGGCTGTTCTTATTTATCTACTAAGCTTTTCTTTAAAAGAAATACAAAAAATGCATCTCACAATTCCAAAGAATAGTTAAATTAAAATCTTCTTGTCTTTTTAAATGATTTAATGTTATTCTTTTAGAGGATTAAAATTTATCAGGTACAATAATCGTATGTCATAAATATATTATATTGTAGACCTTACATAATGCAGACTGACAAACATTTTCATTGCAATTCAGAAAATACAGATTTTTCTACCCATTCTCTTTAGCTTAGATACTGGTTATGTAATTTATTCTTTAAAGAATGAGTACTGGATACATCAAGCCTTACTGTTATGAATTAAACACTCACCATTAAACACTTCATTAAATTCTCCAGGAGGAGCATGAATGATGAACTTGGCTGCTATGCGCACCTGAAACAGAAATGAAGATATAAATGTTCTATAGCATAAGCCTCTGCTAAAACAACCAAAGAACCATGTGGAATTATACTGCTTCAAAATTCTATTGAAAATGGCTTTAAGATTTTAAAGACTGACTTTTTTTTCACTCAAACACCCTAAAGTTATTACTCTTTTAATTATTTAATATAATCACAATGCATAAGCTGAATGCAGATAAA
Organism: Bison bison bison; assembly: GCF_000754665.1. Classification (NCBI taxonomy): domain Eukaryota; kingdom Metazoa; phylum Chordata; class Mammalia; order Artiodactyla; family Bovidae; genus Bison; species Bison bison. The sequence goes on along the minus strand of NW_011495076.1, from coordinate 12,167,573 downwards.
CTATACATATAACTAATGCATTTAAGGATTCAAAGCTGCCTACATAGAAAGATTTTCTTATAAGCAAATTTTTCTTTTAAACTAAAATGGAAAAAAATGACCCACCAAGAAAATTTATATGTATGAAGAATTAAGAAACATTTAGGTACAACAACAAAAAATATATGCACGTGTCTATACATGTATATATACAGATGTGCTTATCTATAAAGTCTATCTATAAAGATAGACTATAGATAGACTTTATATCTATAAATAGACTAGTCTATTTATTTATAGACTATCTATAAATAGATAGTCTATAAATTTATCTATCTATAAATTAGTAAAAAGAAGAATGTAGAGAGGAAGAAAGCATAAATTCAAAATGCTCTGAACATGACACCTGACTGAATCTTGGGAAATTTTAGCTCAAAAATAAGTGAGAGACAAATATCAATAGGTATGAAACTGAAATCTGAAACTGTTAGTCACTCAGTTGTGTCCAACTCTTTGTGACCCCATGGACTATAGCCTGCCAGGCTCCTCTGTCTGTGGCCTTCTCCACGAAAGAATGCTGGAGTGGGCTGTCATTCCCTTCTCCAGGGGACTGAACCCAGGTCTCCTGCATTGCAGGCAGATTCTTTTCTGTCTCAGCCACCAAGCACGCACCATCAACAGGTATACTGACAGACATATTTCAAGAGAATAAGGGCTATATTACAGTGATTAACACTAATGAATACATACATATATATATATATTTTTTGAAAGGTTAGATGACAAGCAAAGTATTATTATTTAGTGAAGAAATTATGAGTAATTATAATAATTTCCCCATCACTATACAATAACCTTCAACTAAGCTGATCAGTGATCTTGTCATATATGTACATTCATGCTGCTGCTGCTGCTGCTGCTGCTAAGTCGCTTCAGTCGTGTCCAACTCTGTGATACCCCATAGACGGCAGCCTACCAGGCTCCCCGTCCCTGGGATTCTCCAGGCAAGAACACTGGAGTGGGTTGCCATTTCCTTCTCCAGTGCGTGAAAGTGAAAAGTCAAAGTGAAGTCGCTCAGTCGTGTCCGACTCTTCGCAACCCCATGGACTGCAGCCTATCACGTTCCCCCATCCATGGGATTTTCCAGGCAAGAGTACTGGAGTGAGTGGGGTGCCATCGCCTTCTCCGATGTACATTCATGAGTCCTACCCAACCAACTGAATTAGATTCTGGAAATGAGGCCCAGAACATACTACTGAGAGAAGCTTTCCAGGTGATTTTTAAAATACACACTCTAAGTAGTCACTGAATTAAGGGACCACACTTGGCAAAAACAAAAGCCTTATTTCATATTGTCCACTGTCACTGTTCTGATGTGGAAACTAAAAACAATGGAAAAGGAAATAGTCCTAGATCTATAAAGTAATCAAATTTATTGTTAAAAGCATTTCAACAAACAAAAACTTCAGGTTTTCTTCTAACAGGTATTTAAGGAAGAAATACCAATTCTATACTAATTATTTCAGAAAACAGAAGTGAAAACAACTTACAACTTTTTAAAAAAGAACAGCATTATCTTATACCAAAGACTAAAATACTATAAGAAACACAACTCAAAGACCAAAATCCTCCTGAAGGTAGATGCAAAAATCCTCTCAATAAAATATTAGCAAATTTAATCCAATTATATATAGAAAGGATAACACATCACAACCAAGTGGAGTTTATCCCGGAAATGTAGGGCTGTTTCAATATTTGAAAATAAATGTTGTAATTCATGATATCAACTGATTAAGATGAAAAGCCACAACTACCTCAACAGAAGCAGAAAATTATTTAATAACATTCAACAACCAATAATGATAAAAATTCTTAGCAAACTAAAAAGACAGTGTCTTTAATCTGATAAAAGATATTTTCAAAAAAGCCTATAGCTAACATCATCCTTAGTGGTCAAAGACTGAAAGCTCCCACCTAAAATCAGGAACAAGACAAGGATGTCTGTTCTCATCCCTCCTATTTAACATCACACTGAGAGCGCAATAAGGTAAGAAAAAGGAATGAAAGGCAATTTCATAAATAAAACTTTCTACTTGCAAACATGATTCTTTCCAATGAAAAATCCCAAGGAGTCTTAAACAAATAAAGGAAAACTACTCAAAAACCTAAAAAACTTTCTTGGAGTAGGAAATGGCAACCCACTTCAGTATTCTTGCCTTGAAAATTCCATGGACAGAGGAGCCTGGCAGACTACAGTCCATGGGGTTGCAAAGAGTTAGACAAGACTAAGCAAGAGGAGCAAGCAAGAACCTATAACTTAGGTAAAAATCTAACAAAATATGTGCAAGACTAATATTCTACACAAAACTGATGAAAGAAATCAAAGAAGCTCTAAATAAACAGATATGCTGGGTTCAAGGATTGGAAGTCTCCTTATTGTAAAAATAACAATTTTCCCCAAACTATTCTACAAATTCAATGAATGCCCAATCAAGATCCAAAAAGAATTTCTTTGATACATATCAATAAGCTGATTCTAACACCAATGCTTCCTATACTATTATTTTTCTATGTTTGAAGAATCCAATGAATGCAGATTATTTTGGCTATGTATTAATACGCCCTCCCTTAAATGCAAACAAGATCAAGAAATCACTTTGATGCCCAGAACAGCCATAAACACCACCAAAGTATTAAAAAAAAAAAAATTTTTGCCTAGAAAATTAGAAGGAATAAATATTATTCACACCCTCAGTAGCAAATGGGCTTCCCTTGTGGCTCAGCTGATAAAGAATCTGCCTGCAATGTGAGAGACCTGGGTTTGATCCCTGGGTTGGGAAGATCCCCTGCAGAAGGAAAAGGCTACCCACTCCAGTATTCTGGCCTGGAGAATTCCATGGATTGTTTAGTACATGGACTGTATAGTCCATGGGGTTGCAAAGAGTTGGACACCACTGAGCAACTTTCACTCTCAGTAGTAAACACCAAGGAGTAATGGCAAATGGAATAGAATAGCCAAAGCAATTTTGAAAAAGAACAAAGTTGAAAAGTTCACATCACCTAAGCTACAGTCATATACAGATCATAATGGAATAGAATACAAAGCCCAAAAATAAACCCATATACTTCAGTCAATTAATCTTTGACAAAGGAGGCAAGAATATACAATGGAGAAAAGACAGTCTCTTCAGCAAGTGGTATCAGGAAAGGCACATATAAATCAATGAAGTTAGAACACTGGCTCACATCAAAACACAAAATGGCTTAAAACACATATAAACTCAAAATGGCTTACAGATTTAAATATAAGACATGATACCATAAAACTCCTAGAAGAGAATATAGGCAAAACATTCTCTAACCTAAATCTTACCAATGTTTTCCTGGATCAGTCTCCCAAGACAAAAGAAATAAAAGCAAAAATAAAAAATGGGACCCAATCAAACTTTTATGCTTTTGCACAGCAAAGGAAACCATAAATAAAACGAAAAAACATCCTATTTGGGAGAAAATATTTGCAAATGATGTGACCAATAAGGGCTTCGTTTCCAAAATATAATACAAACATCTCATACAACAACAACACAACTGAATCAAAAAATGGGCAGAAAACCTAAACAGACATTTCTCCAAGAAAGACATACAGATGACCAACAGACACATGAAAAGATTCTCAACATCGCTAATTATTAGAGAAATGCAAATCAAAATTACAGTGAGGTAACAACCACCTCACACGTCAGAATGGCCACTGTTAAAAAATCTACAAATAATAAATGCTGAGGAGAAGGTGTGCAGAAAAGGGAACCCTCCTACACTGCTGGTGGGACTGTAAATTGATGCAGCCACTATGGAAAACAGCACAGAAGTTCCTTAAAAAAACTAAAAATACAGCTGTCAAAGAACCTCAATCCTACTCCTGGGTATGTATCTGAACAAAACTATAACTGAAAATGATACCTACACCCCCGAGTTCATAGCAGCACTACTCACAATAGCCAAAACATGGAAGCAGCCTAAACGTCCATCAACAGCTGAATGGATAAAGATGTGTGTACCACAAGTACTATTCAGCCATAAAAAAAGACTGAAATAATGTCATTTGTAGCAACACAGACGGACCCAGAGACTACCATACTAAGGAAAGGAAGTCAGAAAGACAAATACCATAGAATATCACTTATATATAGAATCTAAAATATGACACCAGTGAACATACCTACAAACAAAAACAGACTCCAAATACAGAGCAGATTTGTGGTTTTGGGGGCACCAGGCAAGGACGGATTGGGAGTTTGGGATTAGGAGTTGCAAACTCCTATATATAAGATGCACAAACAGCAAGGTCCTACTGCAGAACACAAGGAACTAACTATATACAATATCCTGTAATAAACCACAATGAAAAATAAAAATAATAAAAAGTATTAAAAAAAGTTACAGTCATTAAGATAGCATGGTATTGGCAAAGGGATAGATAATGAATGGAATAGAGCTGGACAGCCAAAAAATATATCCCACATGTATATAGCCAAATGATTTTTGACAAAGGTACAAAGGCAATTCAATGTTGAAAAATAACTGTTCAACAAATGATATCCAAACAATTAGATATGCATGAGCAAAAAATACACTGCAATGTAAACCTGACTCCTTACCAAAAAAAATTACCTCAAAATGGATCATAGCTCTAAATGAAAAATATAGAAATTAACAAAAATTAAAAGGAAACAGAAGAAAAACCTTCATGACCTGGGGTTAGGCAAAAAGTTACTAGACGTGACACTAAAACCACTATCCATTAAAAAAGCTGACAAAAAAAAAAAAAGCTGGACTTTACATTAAAAAAGCTGGACTTTACTGAAATTAAAAACTTATGCTCTGTTATCAATGCTAAAAAAACGGAAGAAGAATTGATGCTTTCAAACTGTGGTTTTGGAGAAGACTTGAGAGTCCCTTGGACTGCAAGGAGATCAAAGCAGTCAATCCTAAAGGAAAACAATCCTGGATATTAATTGAAGCAACTTGATGTTGAAGCTGAAGTTCCAATACTTTGGCCACCTGGTGCAAAGAGCAGACTCACTGGAAAACACCCTGATGGTGGGAAAGACTGAAGGCAGGAGGAGAAGGGAATGAGAGGACAAGATGATTGGATGGCATGACTGACTCAATGGACATGAGTTTGAGCTGACTCTGGGAGATGGTGAACGACAGAGAAGCCTAGCGTGCTGCAATACATGGGGTTGCAAAGAGTCGGACACAACTGAGCTACTGAACAATAACAACAAAAGAATGAAAAGACAAGCTATAAATTGGAGAGTGTGTGTTAGTAGCTCAGTCATATCCGACTCTTTGCCGCCCCATGGATTGTACCCTGCCAGGCTCCTCTGTTCATGGAATGCTCCATGCAAGAATACTGGAGTGGGTTGCCATTCCCTTCTCCAGGGGATCTTCCTGACCTAGGGATAGAACCCTGGTCTCCTGCATTACAAGTAGATTCTTTACCATCTGCTGCTACTGCTGCTGCTAAGTCGCTTCAGTCATGTCTGACTCTGTGCAACCCCAGAGACGGCAGCCCACCAGG
>NW_011495076.1:12158487-12161871 GCF_000754665.1 Bison bison bison | reverse complement strand
TCAGTCGAGTCCGACTCTTCGCGACCCCATGGACTGCAGCCTACCAGGCTCCTCCATCCATGGGATTTTCCAGGCAAGAGTACTCTTTACCATCTGAGTCACCATAAACTGGAGAAAATATCAGCAAATCACATATCCAATGAACAATTTGTATCTGGAACACACACTATCAAAATACAACAGTAAGAAAACAGTAAACAAAAGATGTGAACACACTTCATCAAAGAAGATAAACAGAAGATAGATAAACACAAAAAAGGATGTACAATATCATTAATTATTAAGGAAATGAGTATTAAAATCATGAAACACCATTATATACCTAATAGAATGGCTAAAATAAAGAAGACTGATAATACCAAGTGCTGGTGAGGATACAGAACGACTAGAGCTCTAAAACACTGCTTTGGCAATGCAAAATGGTACAATTGGTAGAGATAACAGGTTAGCAATTTCTTATAAACACACATTATATGACACAACAATCCCACTTCCAGGTATCTAACTCTGTGTTTCCACAAAAATCTATTCAAAATTGCTCAAAACCAGGAACAATCCACAACGGAAATGTCCACATATGGGTGAATGGCTAAGTGATAACGCATCTATGCAATGGAATACTACCCAGCAATGAAAAGGAACAAGTTACCAATACATGCAACAACTTGGATGAATCTCAAAAGCCTTGTGCTAAATGAAACAAACCAGTCTCAGAAGGCTACATAGCAATGATATAAGTTTCCATTTATATGATATTTTCAAATAAATAATATTTTATAGCAAGGGAGAACAGATTAATGGCTGTTAGGGTCTGGGAGAAGTGGGTGTGAACACAATGGGAGAAGCGAAGGCAAAGAAGAAAATGAGGTAGTTTTGGGAGGATGATGGAGTCACTTTATATCTTGATTTTGGTAATAGGTACATGCATCTATACACGTTGATAGTCATAAAAGAGACTATATGCTAATTAAAAATACATATTTCATGTGTTTTCAAATTATTTTCTTCTAAACTGTTTAAAAGTATTATTACAATCAAAAGGCAAAATATAAAAAATAAGTGATTTTAAATAGGCAAGGGTGGGTGGTGCAGGGAATGGAAGATAGCATATGCTAAACATACACTGGAATCTACTACGTCTATACAAATATCATAACTTCCTTTGTTCCCTTATTCCTCTCTTTCTTCTGTTGGGGTAAATGGAAGAAAGCATTAAAAACAAAGTCTTAATCACTAACACAGGCAACAAATAAAAATTGTGGTAACCTGCTCATGAATTTCGGAGAAGGCAATGGCACCCCACTCCAGTACTCTTGCCTGGAAAATCCCATGGACAGAGGAGCTTGGTAGGCTGCAGTCCATGGGGTCTCGAAGAGTCGGACATGACTGAGCGACTTCACTTTGACTTTTCACTTTCATGCACTGGAGAAGGAAATGGCAACCCACTCCAGTGTTCTTGCCTGGAGAATCCCAGGGACGGGGGAGCCTGGTGGGCTGCCGACTATGGGGTCTCGCAGAGTCGAACACGACTGAAGTGACTTAGCAGCAGCAGCAGCTCATGAATTTATCAAATATTTCTTTTGGACTTTTAGAGTTTTGAAGAAATTGTTTTTACTAGCCCTAAAGACTTACACACTACCAATAAGCTGACAAAATTAAAGTACTGATAGCAAGCAGTATATTTTATATATATATATATGTATTACACAATAAGCATATTTAGGGAAATGATTAACTGTTGAGTTTTATCTTTTTAGTTGTTTCAATAAAAAATACATATCATTTAGACTTTTATTCAGTTCTATTTTGCTTTTTTACCGAGAAAGCAAAACTGCTCTATACTTTCTCATCTTAGACTTACTTGCCCATGTCATTGCACAAAATGCATACAGTAAACCAAAGAGTTAACAGACGGCTCACAATAACCAAAGTGAGTGGTGGGTCAAAAGAAGTGCCATTGAGTATTTAGAAGTCATGGGAGCTAACTGAGAATCCAAAACACAACTTGGTTTACCAGCTATAACTGAAGTATCTCCATCTGGTCTTTGTGAATTTCAAAAGATAAGACAAATCTGATTTTTGGATTTCTCAGCTGCTAAAGAAAATAAAGTGTGCCCACCACAGTAAAGGATTACTTATCTTCCTGAGAAACTGTTCTATCATCAGGTTATTTTTTAAACATTGCTACAGACTAAACATTCCCCTATACCCATCCTTCCTAGCTAACTTAAAAAAGAAAAAAATTATTTATTCTAGCCCACTTCCAAATCCAAGAAAGAAAAAAAAGTCATACAAGTTAACAAGAAGAGGTCTCAAGAGTAGAATTAAAGTCTGAAAATAATCAAACACAAACTTCCTCAAAGTCTCTCTAACACACATGGAGCTATACTCAATCTACACCTGAGAATATTACAGTTTTTCTGGACAAGCCCTAGTACACTCCTAGACCCACAGCAAAATCTCCTACATTAACCATCATCTTCTTCCACATGATATTATTCAAAGTTCAGTTCAGTCATTCAGTCATGTCCGACTCTTTGCGACCCCATGGACTGCAGCACGAGGCTTCCCTGTCCATCATCAACTCCCGGACCTTGCTCAAATTCATGTCCATCAAGTGTGATATGCCATCCAACCATCTCATCCTCTGTTGTCCCCTTCTCCTGCCCTCAATCTTTCCCAGCATCAGTCTTTTCCAATGAGTCAGTATTTTGCATCAGGTGGCCAAAGTATTGGAGCTTCAGGAGCTTCAGCTTCAGCATCAGTCATTCCAATGAACACACAGGACTGATCTCCTTTAGGATGGACTGGTTGGATCTCCTTGCAGTCCAAGGGACTCTCAAGAGTCTTCTCCAACACCACAATTCAAAAGCATCAGTTCTTCGGCGCTTAGGATAATTTATGGTCCAACTCTCACAACCATACATGACTGCTTAGTGTTGGCAAAGTAATGTCTCTGTTTTTTAATATGCTGTCTAGGTTGGTCGCAGTTTTTCTTCCAAGGAACAAGCGTCTTTAATTTCATGGCTGCAGTCACCACCTGCAGTGATTTTGGAGCCCCCCCCAAAATAAAGTCTGTCACTGTTTCCATTGTTTCCCCATCTATTTGCCATAAAGTGATGGGACCGGATGCCATGATCTTAGTTTTCTGAATGATGAGTTTTAAGTCAGCTTTTTCACTCTCTTCTTTCACTTTCACCCAGAGGCTCTTTAGTTCTTCCCTTTCTGCCATAAGGGTGGTGTCATCTGCATATCTGAGGTTACTGATATTTCTCCTGGCAATCTTGATTCCAGCTTGTGCTTCATCCAGCCCAGCATTTCGCATGATGTACTCTGCATATAAGTTAACTAAACAGGGTGACGTTATACAGGCTTGACGTACTT
>NW_011495076.1:12156536-12158387 GCF_000754665.1 Bison bison bison | reverse complement strand
GTCCAGTTCTAACTGTTGCTTCTTGCCCTGCATACAGATTTCTCAGGAGGCAGGTCAGGTGGTCTGGTATTCCCATCTCTTTAAAAATTTTCAGTTTGTTGTGATGAACACAGTCAAAGGCTTTGGTGTAGTCAATAAAGCAGAAGTAGATGTTTTTCTGGAACTCTCTTGCTTTTTTGATGATCCAACAGATGTTGGCAATCTGATCTCTGGTTCAAGTTCTTCTAAACTGGTGTAGGATTCAGGAAAGAGTTAGTACTTTTACTATATTTTTAAACTGTAATTCTAGGTTGGGGAAGGGAGAATGCCTCGGTTTTGTTGGGAAGGTTTGGCTGGATGGGAGACTCTTATCTATGTTAGTGACTGGCAGCTGACAGGCCTACCTCCTAACAATCACATCGAGAACAGTTTTAAAAAGTTAATACAGAGTTAAAAGCTAGAAGAACTATATTTTTCTTTGCTTTCTGGAAAATCCCATGGATGGAGGAGCCTGGTAGGCTGCAGTCCATGGGGTCACTAAGAGTCGGACACGACTGAGCAACTTCACTTTCACTTTTCACTTTCATGCATTGGAGAAGGAAATGGCAACCCACTCCAGTGTTCTTGCCTGGAGCATCCCAAGGACGGCGGAGCCTGGTGGGCTGCCGTCCACAGGATCGCACAGCGTCGGACACGACTGAAGTGATGCAGCAGCAGTATCCAAACATTATTTTGTATAAAATATACAAAAAGATAAACATAACATAAATGGTATGTTCCACTCTTATGCTTCTTGGAAAAAAAGCAGATACTATAATGCTACTTATTGTTGTTTAGTTGCTAAGTCATGTCGGACTCTGAGACACCAGGGACTGTAGCACCCCAGGCTCCTCTGTCCATGAGATTTCCCAGGCAAGAATACTGGAGTGAGCTGCCATTTCCTTCTCCAGGGAATCTTCCTGACAGAGGGATCAAAACTGTGTCTCCTGCATTGGCAGGCAGATTTTTTACCAGTGAGCCACCAGGGTAAGCAGAAGACAGAGTAGTACATTCAAAACAGCACCCAAAATGTTAGTACACGTTACTTGTGAAAAAAAATAATTTCTGCCCATCAACTGTTAAACACAAAAGTACTATTAAACTTTTTTGTACTTTGCTTTTCTTATGGGCTACAATTCAAGGAACAAATTAAATAATGACAGAAACCCACAGAATAAAATAAGAATTCTTGTGTCCATACTGACATTAAGAAATGGATAAACAAATGGACGGAAGCTCTTCATTATAGCAGAATTTCAATTAATAAATGCAGAAATAATGACTGAATTAGAAAATTACCTTACTACCATCCACAGATGCTAAAATTAGTTGGTAACAGTCTAAAAGGATAATTTATAAAATGTGAGGGAATCTTTCTACACAATACTTAACCAAGAAGGGATAAACAATAACTCTGCACTGAATAAACTCGCTACACACCACCTTTACTAAATGCCCTAAGTTATCTTAAGAGTATAGACTGACGCTATGTGCCTCCCAGAAAGATGTACTGAGGACACAGGGTCACTTCTGTTATGTTCCTGCCAGAAATTCACGGCAGATCTAATCAGGAGGAAATGTCAAACTGAAATCGAGGTAGAGTCCCCAAAGTAACTATTTTGCACTCTTCCAAAGTGGTAAGTTCATGAAGGACAAAAAATGCTGAGAAACTGTTACAAATTAAAGACCAGAGAGACACTACAACAAAATTCAACATGATCCTGGGATCCTGGACCAGGGATTGGTGAAATCTGCATACAGTCTTCAGATGAGACAGTTTAATACTGTATCAATATGAAATTTCTTGATTTTGATCATTGCACAGCCCTAAAT
>NW_011495076.1:12144209-12156436 GCF_000754665.1 Bison bison bison | reverse complement strand
CGGGGCAGGAAATTCCTTCTCTAAAATTGCAGGGATTTTCTCTGATATTTTTTGTAGCTTTAAAGTTTTGCTCTTTACATTTAGGCCATTAATTCACCTGAGATTGACTTTTGTGTATGATGTGGGATAGAGATTCATTTTTTATTATCCTGTCATAAGGATAAATAAACCATCCTACTGCTATTTTTTTTAATGGACTTCTCTTCTCTACTGGACCAAATAAATAAAAGAAAGAAGAAAAGTAACTCTTTTCAGTACTATTTTTTTCAATGTGAGTTACTTTTTTTTTTTCCAATCTGGGATACGAAAAACACATCATAATTTTTAATAAATTCCAAAGATCCTTCTGAAAAGTGTCTAATAAATTTAGTAGTCAGCATTCAGGTAGTAACTGCAAACATGTAACTTCCTCAAGAACATCTCAATATTTAAAAATATCAGCAGGCAACCCTATATTCTAAACTTCGTAGGTAGTTACTACATGATGAATAAATTTATAAGCAAGAATAAACTCTCATGAGCATTCTATGAGTTATTGCTAATGCAGTTCTGTAATGTGGACAGTTAATTTTCAAATAACATATATTCAAAACCATAAAAACTTACACTAATACAAGAAGTAGTAGAGTACATCATCTTTGGAGTCAGACTGAATGAGTTGGATTTTCATTTCTACTACTCATTAGCTACGTAAACTTGGGTGAATAAATAATAATATTAGTATTAGCAATGTAGAGAGTAAATACATTTGCATTAGCATAGTTCAGTAGTCTTACAATTAGCTCTGGAATACAGGCATTTTCACAGTACATGTGAAATGCTTCTCTGTGCCCAAAGTGGGTGGCTTATGCTTATGCATTTCTGTATTTTCTGCAGTACATTCACTTCCGCACACCAACATTCTTTCTCTTCCCCTGGCATTCATCCCTTCCCTTTCTACTCTGCTCACCTCAAAAAGCAGTGCAACAGGAAGAAAAGCTAGTTCCTAGTTCTGTGACAGCAATGTACAGTTAACCTGTGGGTTTTCATCTAAAAGCTAAGACAAATGATTTTTGTCTGCACCCAGGTTTTGATTTAACTTCTGTAAATCTCCATTTCTCATAGGCAAATTAAGGGAGATAACATACATTGTTATTTCTTAACCTTTTAAAACCCTTGTGTCTGTAAGATAAAATTAAATATTATCTACAGTTACCTTCTGAGAAAACTGCTACTACGTTTAATTCATGAAAAAAAAAAAAGAGAGAGAGATTCAGAACTGGGATCTAAATGAATTCTTCAGAGGAAGTCTAAGGCTTTTAGGAGCTGCCTCCCAAAACAGCATAATCTTCCTATGATGGTTCAGAAGAAACACCCCAAATATCTGGACAATATCTTCTACTTCCACTATTTCGATTATCACACATAACAACAGCTGTAAAACCTATTACAACCTCTTTCAAGATCAAGATCCACTTTTCTAAATATAACTCAGTTATTAGAAATCTCCACTAAGTGCATCAAAAATATCTCAGACTTGTCTCACCCAAAGCTACTCCCTCTGTTCGTCATAAAAATTACTGGCACCACCCATATACCATGCCATACTTTTCCCTTTCTCCCACAGTCAGCCACATGATTGAGTGTCTCTCTCTCTCAAATCTAATCTTCTTTTCTTTGATTCCATTTCATTCGGACCCAGTCACTTTCTGGATTGTTACAACTGCCCTGCCTCCAGTCTTATCTCCAAAAGTCATTTTCCACTCTGCCACCAGATTGGTATTTTTCAATGAAAAGTCCTATTTTTTTTTTTTTTTTTTCTGTTTAAATCATCTAATGGCTGCCCATTACCAACAAGGTAAAGTCTAAAGTCTTTAACATGACATATAAGGCCTTTCTAAATCTGAAGGCTGTAAAATGTACTGTTAACAGCATAAACCCTAAATAAGACTGTATGTACGCAGACTACAGCTCCACTGACTCTTACTTACATGACCAAAAACATATTAAACTCAGTTTCCTCACTTACAGTGAGATAATGCATTTAGAAAAGCACTTGGCACAGAGTATGCACTCAATTAACAGCTATTACCTTTTTATGCTACTTCTAGCTTCTACAACATCCCACATATACACAGTACTGAAGTCTCACTACTCCATTCTTTCAGATGAGAACTCTCGTCTCTCATGCCTCCACATCACTGCATATATGTTTTGGTCACCTTTTATCTACTATGATTAAATTGTACACAGCAGCAGAATATCTTAAACCTTGCAAATTATCAGAAGAAAAGGTCACGTAGAAAGAAAAACTCAAAGATCAAATTATGCTTTTAAAACATCTTGACGTATTTAGCACAGCACTCATTAGCATATACTTTTGCTAAAGCATTAGTACTACTACTGAGAACTGCAATATAAAGGCTAAAATTAAAGCCCCGTTTTATGTGCACCATGACATTAGGGGAAAAACGGGAGAACCTTGAATAGCCTGACCCCAAGTTCCCATGCTCAATCTACTCCTGCAGATAAAGTTTCTAGCCAGAAGACCCTCTATCACAGGGAACAGACACAGTTCCTGCTTATTCCTGAGTAGTGGGCTTCAGTTCCCTGCCAGCCTGTGGAATTATTCAAACTAGTCAATCACACCCTTCTGCTTGAACCAGGGATCACTCTAGCCTCTTAATACTTCAAAGTTTGCCTCCATGGCCTCTGCTTATTCACTCTGTTCCCTCAACTATGTCCCCATCTCCTGGGCTGTTGAGTATATGTATTAATAGACTGCTACCCATCTCATCTCTCCAACATCAGGGGTTGTGTGTTCAGCCATCCCTATAGGCCTATAGCAGGAACCCCTCCCTCATCAACACAGTGAAGACGAGGCTGATAAACAGGATCTCACTTCTCTAGGAAGCCTGAATTTCAGATGTTAATTGGAGACTGAGAAGCAAGGAATTCAGTTATTTAAAATATACTGGACTAGCCCAACAGTTTATTCAGGTTTTTCTGTAACGCCATAAGGAAAAACCCAAACGAACTTTTTGGTCAACCCAATATTTTAAACAAACAAATAAGCTGACATATAGTTCCAACATTAGAAGGGCATGAGATTCTTCATATAGCTTCTCTATTTTTATTTGAGATATAAATTCACAAGCATGTTTATCTAGTTTTCCATCCTCCATGGATCTGAAGGAAGGGTAAGTTTGACAGTTATACTTAAAACATTAAAAACAGGCTGACAATGGCTGCAGAAAACAAATTTCTTTATAGGAATAAAAAAAAAATACAAATCAAATCTCTTGAAAAAAGAGCTCTAAAATTCCTAGGACATGAATTTTTATTTAAGAATAACTACAAGCTTACATCAATAAACTTCTCAGTTTAGTTCAGTTGCTCAGTCGTGTCCAACTCTTGCGACCCCATGGACTGGAGGACGCCAGGTCTCCCTGTCCATCAGCAACTCCCGGAGTTTGCTCAAACTCAGGTCCATTGAGTCGGTGATGCCATCCAACCATCATCCTCTGTTGTCCCCTTCTCCTCCCGCCTTCATTCTTTCCCAGCATCAGGGTCTTTTCCAATGAGTCAGTTCTTTGCATCAGGTGGCAAAAGTACTGGAGTTTCAGCTTAAGCATCAGTCCTTCCAATGAACATTCAGGACTGATTTCCTTTAGGATGGACTGGTTGGATCTCCTTGCAGTCCAAGGGACTCTCAAGAGTCTTCTACAACATCACAGTTCAAAAGCATCAATTCTTTGGCCCTCAGCTTTCTTTACAGTCCAACTCTCACATTCATACATGATTACTGGAAAAAGCATATCTTTGACTAGATGGACGTTTGTTGGCAAAGTAATGGCTCTGCTTTTTAATATGCTGTCTAGGTTGGTCATAGCTTTTCTTCCAAGGAGCAAGCATCTTTCAATTTCATGGCTGCATGGCTTCTCAGATAAAAATAAAGATCAGAATTTTCCATTATTGGATGATGTAGATTAAACATTTCAAAATCTCCAGAATTACTGTAACCCTACTGGGTGACTGAGTAACTGGGGAAAGTCTTGCGTGTGTGGCCAGTGGAGTGCAAGATGATTACAGGCTCTTTCACAATTTTAGGCAACCTTGTTCAGTCCTCTCTACTCCTTGACCTACAAAAAACTATTTGCTAGTTCAGAAATAAGAAGATAAAGTTAGTTTATTAAATAATGAGAAACAGGGCTTCCCTGGTAGCTTGGTGGTAAAGAATCCTCCTGCCAATGGAGGTGACACGGGTTCTATCCCTGGTCTGGGAAGATCACACGTGCCATGGGGCAACTAAGCCTGTGTTCCACAACTACTGAAGCCAGGGCACCCTAGAGTCCATGCTCCGCAGCAAGAGAAGCCACCACAATGAGGACCCTGCACACTGCAACTAGAGAGTAGCCTCCACTTGCCACAACTAGAGAAAAGCCCAGGCAGCAATGCAGACACAGCACAGTCCAAGATAAACAAAGAGTGAGAAACTGTCTTTGACAGAGCAAATTAGAAGGCCTGAAAGTAAAACGAACTTCCTCAAAAATGAACACTGTACCATCTGCTCCAACTTCTTCGGACCATAATCCTCACAAATATCTGAAGAAAATGGACGGAGTCTGGTTGTAAAGCATTAAATCACTCAGACAAGGGAAGGTAAGGATATTCATCTTTCAAAATCATATCAAATCAAGTTGATTCCACTATTCTTAGAATTTACCAAAGCCTTTTCCTAGAAAGGAGGGAATGTTATGTTTTCCATTGAGTAAAAATACTATTCATTCTGATAAATCTTACAGGAAATTGTCTCCTACTCTCCACCACCCATTACTTTCTTTTTGTGAATGTTAGTAGATAGTCACCTAGGACCAGAGGGGTCTCACGGTGAAAGAAGTGCTATGTTAATGCTGGGAAGCTGTCTGCACAAATCGTTCCTCATGTGCTACAGGCAAGAGAGAGAAGCTGAAGCCCCTCGTATTGTGCAGTGCATTCCACAGCTTGAGCCCACAGACAGAAATCAGTTTTTCTGAACATTTTTCAATTTGACTGAGAGACTATGTTATGAGCAAAACAAATAATACTGATGAATTATGCGGCACCTGCACATTATGCTGGACCAGTATGTGTAGAAGCCCAACTGCCACAGTGATGGAAAGAGATCAGTCACAACACCTAGAAAGAGGACTACTTCTGGTTAAACCCATGGAGCAAGGATGGCGTACTTTTCTAAAGGAATTCCTAATTCCTTGGTACTTTCAATGCTGCAACAGATACAAATGGAAGATAAGCACATTTGGTATAGGAAGCTGTGATCAAAACCCTTGGCAACAGTAGGGCACAGATTAATGATCTAGACAAATATCAACAGAATACTGAATTGCTCCTGGGTGATCTCTAAGAACACACTGAGTATAGTACAACGAGTACAGTACAACACATTGAGTGTTACCTGGACTAGTTTTAGGACTATACTCTTAAAACCTACCATCTTATCTACACTGCTGAATAAACCTGAAAAAATTCTCAGGGAAGGAGAAGAAAGGGTAAGTGGGATGATAAATTCCATATATAGCTTTCTGCTTTGCAGTCCTTGACTCTGTCAGTCTATTAGTGTACAGAAAGCACCCTTCTCAAGTGAAGCCAAGCTTCATGGTGAAATGCCATGGATAGAAGAGAAGGCAATGGCACCCCACTCCAGTTCTCTTGCCTGGAAAAGCCCATGGACAGAGGAGCCTGGTAGGCTGCAGTCCATGGGGTTTCGAAGAGCTGGACACTACTGAAGCGACTTAGCAGCAGCAGCAGCTATGGATAGAAGTGATTAGATTCCCTAGGCCTACACTGCCTCTTTAAGATACATCTGTTACTGGAAGAGGTGAGCATCTGGCAGTGCTACTGCAACTCTGTGATTACCAGCTAGAACAGGAAAGTACAATAGAGTGGGGAATTTACCAGGGGTTTTCAATCAACTATTGTTACAATTTATAAAAGCTGTTGGCAAAATTAATGTTAACTTGTGTCTATGAGTTCTCCAGATTTTTCTGATGCTTCTGCTGGGCACTGTGAATTGGCAAAATTTTTACAAACACTAAGGTAAAATCCTGGAGACTTTTGACTGTCTGAGGAAAACACTAATTCTTAAGTAAGAAATGGGGTCTTCTTCCATTTATATTTGTTTCCAAAACAAATATAAATATATTAAGCTGAAAAAATTTTTAAAAGATTTAAGCAATTGAGAAAAAGGAGATAAAAAGTATAAAAAGCAGACTGTGCATGTGCATGAAAGCATATGCACACCAATATAGCTATCTAGAACCATTAAATTTAGAGGCAAACAGCCCTGCACTCTACAGGAGCTCCAAAGTAAACCACATAGGAAATACTTATACGAAAAAATTACCTTAAATTCAACTTAACTAGGCATCCTGTATTTTGTCTGAGAACCCTACCTACAACCCCTCTAAGTTCTGTATGGTGGACATTTCCCATATACTCATTTCCTCCTTAATCAAGGCAAGAGACACTAGGGTAGAGATTTCCCAAATCTAGATGCCTAGTAGAGCTGCTGGCAGAGTTTTTGAAAAAATACAGATTTCCATGTTCCATTCCCAGGTAGCACAGTGGTAAAGAATCCGCCTGCCAATGCAGGAGACGGTAAGAGATGAGGGTTGAATCCCTGGGTTGGGAAGATCCCCTGGAGAAGGAAATGGCAACGAGCTCCAGTATTCTTGCCTGGAAAATTCCAAGGACAGAGGAGCCTGGTGGGCCAAAGTCCATGGGATGGCAAAGAGTTGTACATGACCGAGCGAGAGAGCTCTAACATTCCATTCCAGACCTACTGAGAATCAATCTCCAGAGGACTGAGACCTAGAAATCTTATTTCTGAAAATCTCCCCAAGTGACTGTGACTGGCTGCCAGATGTTGTACCCACTGACCTGTAGGGGACTGTATATGCAAAATTTGAGGCCTTCAGTCTTCTGAAGAAAAGAATCATAGGTTTCACCTGATTCTCAAGGAATGTGATCCCCAAAAGGGTCACTGCCTTAGAGACCAGCAGTAAAGTTTTAAAAAGCTATTATGAATTTTTCTTCTTCAACTATAAGAATTACTTGACATTATATCCCATAACTCTCTAAAAACTTCCTATGCCTTTTTGAGAGTTAAAAGTAAAATAAAAGTAAAAAAACATAGCTTTTAAAAAACTCTATCATTATTTATTTAAATAGTTTATGATCAAGTGAACATCAACTGCACGTCCATGTTATAGACTCATTTACTGAGTATACATAACAGGTAATTTGTTTTGATAAATTTTCCTTTTGAGTCCTTTTCGTTTATAATTAATCATTTTGAGTGGTAATTAAAAAAAGGGCCCATATCACTTAATTTACAACTAGGTCATCCACTGAATTCAACATCTAGTTCTTTTCATATGTTTTACCACTTACTTAAAATATTAAGAAACCTGTGAATCCAAATTAGGTATTATCATGAACTGAGAAAGTTATACAAACTATTATTTATCTTATACCTTCAATTTCTTTCTCTCTTCTGAATCATTCCTCTCAGCCCACAAACACTCTTAAATCTTTTCTATCTTAAAAAAAAAAAAAAAGTATCCCTAAAATGAAATAGAAAAAATAAAGTACTATCTATTCTTTCTTCTTTCTTTTGGGTTTCTCTACTGAATTTTTTTCAAAAATGATATATAATTAAGTGGAGAAGGAGATTAAAGATGTATAAACTTCCAGTTGTAAAGTAAGTGAGTTACAGAGATAGAATATGCAGCATAGGAAATATTGTGAATAATACTGTAATAACTGTATGTGGTTACAAGACTTATCATGGTGACAAAAATACTGCATCACTACATGGTATACCCCAAATTAATAAAATATTATAAACTATATGTCAATTTTTTAAAGCTTAAAAATTAATCCAAAGACAAACACAGGAGGAAAAAAAAGAGTAATTTATACTTACTGTCTCCACTTCTCATCCTTTAGTCAACATTTGCTGAGCACCTAATACAGTGAAATTCAATCCTGGTGACATTTTCAAATCATCTGGGAAGCTCTTTTTGAAAAAAATACAGATGCTCAGGTCTCACCTATGAGTGAAGTCTGTGCATTCATCTTCGTTTATAAATTCTCCAGATGATTCTAATGTGCAGCCAGAGTTGACATCACTGATCTACTATATGCCATACACTTACTGCCACTACCAAGATGCATAAGACACAAAGCCTGCACCTGAAGAACAGCAAATAAGAATATCAGGACACTTACTAAAATTGGTAAATGTTACAACAAAGGTAAGTACAAAGTGCTAAAGGAACAGAGATAGGCCAGGGTATGCAAAGAGGAGGGATGTCTTTGAGTCCGATTATTGATACAATGTAGACAAGAAAAGAACGCTATTAAACTGATTTCTTAAAGGTCACTAATGATCTCACGCCTACCACTTAAAACAGTCCACCTCATCTGCACCAGCTTTACCATATGCAAGACAGGGATAATAACAAGGCTGCTCTTGACGATTATTCGAGTAATTAATACAGTAGATACTGGGACATAACAGATATTGTGTCTCATCCCTTTCTCTTAAAGCCAAAGGCTCTTCTCCATCCCATATTCCTTTTTAATCCCTTTGCAATACTGCACTGCGCCTTCTAGAAATTCCCCTCAGGTTCTGTGAGATGAGCACCTATCCTGTGCTACTTCAAAGGTCACTCCTCACCTTCTAGTTTCTCTCCTCTTTATGACTTAACATCAAAGTATTCAGAAGTACATGCTTTCTGTCCTCTCTTCTGCTATGTCTGAACTTGTTCTCCTAAAAGGTTTACACTCATCTCTCTTGAACCCACAAAGTGAGGATCTCCAAATCTACATAGAATCTCTGGGCTTCATCTCCTGTCCAAACTCCACTTCTACATTTCCATATCTGCTAGGTATGTTTACAGAGACATTCTGCTAGCACCTCAAACTCAGCAGAACCCAAACAAAATTCACTATTATTCCCCCAAGCTGTGCATCTTCTCTCCTGTTTTCTTTAGCTGTTAGTGGTGGTTCCACTTCTCAGTCAACCAGATTTTAATGTTCACAGTTACCACTGCTTTTTCCCTTTCTCTACACTTACCATGTCTTGTTGATCCCAATCCTGAAATGTTAGCAATCATTTTCTTTTTTTCCCTCTGTGCCTTGTGAAAACAACTTTAAATCACATCCTAACACTTAAGTCAGTTTCCCAACTGGTCTCAATAGCTAGCTCCAATCTCTCTAGACCCATGGTTCTCAACCAGGGGTGATTTCATACTACAGCAAACATTTGTGGCCACAGGGGCCAAGGATGCCCAAACATCCTAAAATGCACAGGACAGTCCCATAACAAAGAGTCACCTGGCCCAAAAGTGAATAGTGCTGAGGTTGAGAAAATCCGTGCTGTTTAACAGGACAGTTAGTTCGTCTTTTCATCTCTTACTTAAAAATGTACTTAAGATACAAGTCATACTTCCTGCTCATCCCTACTTTTCCGTTTTCCTTCCTATGTTGTGCTCTCTGGCATGAGCTTGTACCCTAACTGATGCCTACCATCCTTCAAGGCAGAAATAACTTTTCCATCTTCTGAATTTCCAAGAACGTACTGGTTTCTGACTCTGTGCAGTATGTATGTTATATACGTCTGATTCACCTCTGAATCTATCTATAGTCTTACATTGTCTACCAAACAGGTAACCACATCACCAGCCTTCAGTGAATATAAGACTTAATCTATGGTTTAATTTATTCACAAATACTGCATTTCTCCTCTTCTTCCCTGCTCCCTCTGAAATTAGGTTTATAGATATAACTTGCTTCAGAAAATGGAAATCTGAGCAGAAGTGCAGTGAGTCTCTTAAAAGAAGCGGGGATAGGAGTAGGGGAAGAGACCTTTAAAAGCCAGTAAGGTATTCACTGCATTTCTTTCCCACTGCTATGGGGACAGTGGTTAAAAAAAGTCTAAGACTTTTTTTTTGAGGGGAAGGGTAAATTTCACATGCTGTTGTAGATTTAAGGTGTACAGCCTGTTACTTGGATATATTTATATACTGTACCTTGATTTCCACTGAGGCAATATTCATTCACATCATTTTAGTACAATACTGTCTATATTCATTATATTGAGGATCAAGTCACTATGGTTTATTTACTACTCATAAGTTTGTACCCTTATCTTACTCCCCAACCCTACATTCCCTGATAACCACCTTTTACTGTTTTAACAGGTTTGACTTTTTTTAGATTCCACATGTAAGTGATAATGTACAGTACTTGTTTGTATCTACACTTATTTCACTTAGCACAAGGTGCTTAAGGTCCATCCCTGTTGTCACAGATGGTAGGTCATCCTCCTTTCTCATGGCTAAACAATATTCCATTGTGTGTAGGAACCATATCAGAAAGCCTACATTTAGATCGAAATTCTCCAAGAGCCTGAAACTATATGACTTCACTGATCATGGCTCTTCTGCTGCTGACCCACACTACACATACAAAGAATGAGTGAGGCCAAGCAAAGCCTCCACCACCACTGCCTTCATGTTTAGATTTCAGTGTGTTTCTTATAGCATTATATCCTTGCTTCACTGATTCACAATCAATGTTAAGATGCATAATTTCATGGATCACTAAAAAAGGAAAAATGCCTCCAGTCTCACAAGCCATTATTGTACAATGCAGCCTGATTTCAGAGATTTTAAAATATGGAAAATGATGAGCTGTGAAACCAATAAAATACGGTATTACTATATTTGATAAATGAATGAACATGGAGATAGTTTACAAAAATTATTTCCATTCACTCTCAGTAGAAACATTGTACAACATCTGTGAACTAAAACAAGCAAGAAAAGTTCTCATCCATAGGTTCACAGTAGAACATGTGTCTTTAAGGAAAGTATATGAAAACTGTAGCTCTATCCTTCAAAATAAAATTTATGAAATTATTTTTTGACAACTATAAGTGGTTCTATGAAATCCCTTTTTTTATATATGAATCTCTTGCAATAAATTACTGCTCCAGGCAATTAAGCTTTTAGGTCAGAACACAGAACCACAACTCAAGTTTTCCCATCATACTTTTCAACCTTAAAATCTACTCGGTAGTCTCCGAGTGTTTTTATGTACTGGGTTCTTACACTAAAACTCAATGCACAGGGCTTCCCTTGTGGTCCAGTTGTTAAAACCCCACGCGTCCACTGCAAGGGGCTTGGATTCGATCCTCGGTTGAGGAACCAAGATCCTGTATGCCACACAGTGCAGCCAAAAAGTAAATAAGAAACACTAAAATTTTTTCAAAAATCCTTATAAAACGCTGTCTATATATGACTAGTCTTATATGACTACCCCCTATGTATATGACTCTCCTACCTCTACATTTATGTAGGAATGATTCCCCAATATATGGAAAAGTACTACAAATTTCGTTAGTGTGCAAAGTCTGAAAAACTCCATGAATGTTATAGCAACTATCAAATTTCTGCTTGCTGTAGGAATTTTTACATTTTATTGGTGCAATAACAGGATTCATTCACCTACAGAATGGAATTAAGAACGTATAATTTCTACATTAATAGCTTACTGGTTGATTTACTTTTTTAGTTAATAAGAACAATACTGACTTTACATGAATTATGACGAAATATGGGGCTTCCGCGGTGGATCAGCAGTAAAGAATTCACTTGCAACACAGGAGACGCAGGTTGGACCTCTGGGTGGGGAAGATTCCCTGGAGAAGCGCATGGCAACGCACTCCAGTATTCTTGCCTGGAGAATTCCATGGACAGAGCAGCCTGGTGGGCTACAGCCCATGGGGTCGCAAAGAGTCAGAGATGACTGAGAGACCGAGTCCAGCATGATGAGATATACTGTCAGCTTACCTTGTTTTTACATACAAACAAAAATTCTGAAGCCAAATTATGATTGATTGTGTATGAGGGAGAAGTATACAAACTGCATATTAATATTTAGCATGCAGAAGTGATCTGAACTGTAGCCAATATCACCACCTGCACCTCAAAGAGCACCAGGAATTTCATTTAACTATTTGAATCTTTAAAATCTATCAGATCAGATCAGTCGCTCAGTCGTGTCCGACTCTTTGCGACCCCATGAATCGCAGCACGCCAGGCCTCCCTGTCCATCAACAACTCCCGGAGTTCACTCAGACTCACGTCCATCGAGTCAGTGATGCCATCCAGCCATCT
>NW_011495076.1:12139817-12144109 GCF_000754665.1 Bison bison bison | reverse complement strand
AGTTTCAGCTTCAGCATCATTCCTTCCAAAGAAATCCCAGGGCTGATCTCCTTCAGAATGGACTGGTTGGATCTCCTTGCAGTCCAAGGGACTCTCAAGAGTCTTCTCCAACATTATTTAGAAGTGAAAAATGCGGGTGTACTAGATTTTCCCTCTAAAATCTGACTTTATATGCTGCTACTTTTCATAATGTTTTTTTCCTTAATTCTGTGAATTCGTGACTCCTTTCTTCATTCACTCACTGAACCCCTGTACTCATCACATATACTGTACAGATGCTAAAGATGACATTTCTGCACTAAGGAATTCCAATAGAATACAAGGGAAAAAACCAAGTAGACAAATAACTATGCAAAACTATATTTAAGACTAATGACGTGTTACAGGGTTCAGAAGAAAGAGAAAACAGCTTTCAGGAGAAAGAAAACTAGTCAAGTGAGCTGAGCTAAATCTTGGAAGGATGAGTAACATTTTCATTTTTTCAAAAAAGGGGAGAAATTGGGGAGCAGTACCAATTTTCAAGGCAGGTAAGTCAGGAGCAGAGAAAAAGAACTGAAATGTATTGTGTTTACATGCCAGGCAACAGTCACACTTACAGAAAGTTAATGGAGAATATACCTTCTATTATATTCCCACATTTTAGAGTAAACAGAGGCTACTAAGGGATGAAATAATTTACTCAAGGTGCTACATGCGGATTAGCATGCAGGTTTCTTTGAAGTCACAGCATGATTAAATAACAGTATATATTAAAAATGTCAGAACTATTTAGGTTAGAATGGAATACAAGAGCACGAACACCATTTTCAAGAGTTGGGCCTCCTTGTAAAAGCAATGGAGGAATCTAGCAACTAAAAGTTAGGGAATAGAAAAATGGCAGGAAGATAGAGGGATCTGTCTAGAAAGTTTATAATAAAAGTTCAGCAGTGGCAAATAAAACAGACATGAGACAGTCTTCTCTTTTTCTTCCCTTAGATTTATTTCTTCAACTGTGTAGTCACAGAACAATCAATTTTCATTTTGTTCATACATAAAAATTTGTTACTAAACAACAGTAGTTCATAAATTGTTAATGGTCTGGTCAACTGAGGTTATAAATAAAATATTAATATAAGTCAATTAATTTTTTCAAGCAAGAAATAATTAGAATAAAACATATTCTGATGGAAAAGACAAGGTTTGGAAACTGATTATTAGGTTCAGAGAGCACAAGGAAAAAAGTTAAAAAAACCCTGAAGTCAAAAACCTGGGACTTGAATAATAAGAACAGTCATAAAGAGAAAAATGAGCAGGAAGAGATGGGTATCTGCCCTGCTTTGGGTAAGGGGTGAGAGAGGGGAGTTTATAAATTTATTTTTAGACAGGTTCCATCTGAGCATCTCCTTAACTGTGAGCACTTCTACTGTGAGTAGGACCAGCAGATAAAAATGTGTGACCAGTGCTAAGGAGAGAAGCAGGGCTGAGCTATGTAGTGAGACACATCTACAAAGTTACAAAAGTTGAAGCTATGAGAGTGGATCACTCTACTCACTGGGGTGGGAGAGGTTAGGGGCCGCAGATCCTTTCGAGTCAATAACTAAGGTGTCTTCCAAAGCCTGGAGTGACTTTCAAGATTTCTCATTTAGAGAGCAGTTTGGAAGTAGTTCTTTTCATTTCAGCCTTATCCCACAATTTCACATAATTTCAATCACAAAGAATGCTTTTTTCTGTACAATGCGGCTGACCAAGGAATGGAAACATGGAATTGTTCTGGCCTAGGGCTTCTCTAACTATGTAAAAAGGTCTATAGGACACACCACAGCAAATAACTTTAAAGAACTTCACTGTGCTTCTTCAAATAATTTTCTTCCCTATTAACCTAGTGGCCAAAGGAGAAAAAGTTGTTAATTTCATAGTATCAAGAAACAACTGTACATGATTGAAAAAGCCAAGATATTATTCTAGATTAATTCCTAAAATGCTTCCTACCACAAGGTTTATATGAAACTATACCAGCGGCATAAAACTTTTAAATGTGTCAAAGAAAAATAAACTTTGTTCTAAAATGATCAAAACACAAATTAAAACCCAACACTATTTAACATTTAGTTATTTACAATTTCTATTAAAACCAAACAGAACTACTGTTTCTCCTCTTTCAAATTAAGCTGTCAAACTAAAAACAAACTTATAAGTCCAGATTCTATCATCAATTGTTAAGGAAGCCTAATGTCACAAGTGTATCAACTTCTGATTCAGACAAACTAAGGTTTAAATAGCGCCTTAGTACTGCCTACTTAAGTGTCCTTCTGTGAATAACTTAAAGGTTTTCAAAACTTATTTTAATTATTTTGTGAAATAGTAATAATAAAATCTAGTTCAAACTTACAACAAATTAAAAGTATCTTCTGAGTTAGGCATATACAAAGCCTGGTACTGCACGTCTTAACAGTTTCCCTTCCTTATATCTGCAATCGGTAATGGAAATTCCAAGAGCACTGAAGTACTAAAAACTTATTCTTGAAAATTACAAACAAGGTGGCAAAAAAGTAAAATAATTCAAATATTAGTTTTTAAAAATCACCTTTAAATCTATTTCCGATTCTATGTGAAAGGTCCTTCTCCAACAGATTAAAAAGAACATTTAAACAAATAAAGTAACAAGACTGTTAGAATTTCACTTAACCAGTTACTTGAATCTAATCCCAGTTAATATTTTTCTTAAATCACGAAAAAAAGTAATCAGAAATTTATAGGTAAAATATTTTCAGAATAGTCTTACAAAACTCTAAGTAAAAACAAACCCATGAAATTCCTTCAAATGAGTTTTCATTCATTTACTCTTAAAACATGGTATTGGGCATCCATAAAGAAGACTCCCCCACCTCATTCCTGCAACTTTATGGAGTTTAGCGCCGGATAATAAGAAATCGTGTCATCTCATTTTGAAAAAAACTTGGCTATTTTAGGCGTTTACAACACATGGCAGGTCTATATTAACTCCCACACTAAGTACTCTCTCCTCAGCTAGATTTCTAGTCACTTGAGCTACTAATCACCACTTACCAACAGCAGAACGAAAAACATGACAATCCCTTTGCAAAAAACTTTTTAGCACTACTTAATATTAAATGTGTATGCATATCTGCTTACATTTTCAGTTATCAATTTATGGTTATTTACCAATATTACACATGTGAATCCTGTGCAGCAACTTTTATGTACATAAGGATCTGCCTAACAGGCCTGTGAATTATGGAGAACCTTGTTGCTCTCCCCACTTTGTAGTTTTATTATCACTTTCACCAAAGAGCACAGAGGTTATTAAAAAAAAACAACTTTTTCCCCGAAACTAAAGATGAGGCTGACTGCTGCACGTTTACAATGGGAAGAAGACAGAACATGACATTTCGGTACAAGAACACAGGATATAAAAACACTTGGAGCAGAACGTTCCAACCAAAAATATCCTTAGGCTTACACCAAGATTTCTTAAACACCAGTATGTGTGTGTGCTTCATATATGACAGAACTGCTTTGAAGCTTAAGAAAATGAGCCCTACTAAATTAAGAGTGGACACTTCGAAAACTGTAACTATCTTATTCAAAGTTATGTCAGTTACTTCTGAGTTTGAGAAACATTAAGGATCTTCCCAGGAAATACTCAAAATTAGTAGGGTACTTCTGTCCCTCAATACACAGACTGGGGAGTGGGACCTCACAGGGGCCAAATGAAACCGCGAGAGAACCAGTGCAATGATCAGATCTCCTCAAATGCCTGAGAACTTAAGTAGTTCATCTGGTTCCAATGCTGTCACAGCATCTAAGATACAGTAAAAGGAGTTGCACAATCTCCCGTTTTCCGAAGAAGTCTAGCAGTACAATGGGGCGCCACCAAATCGGCCCCCAGGAGGGCTGCTGCCAACAGGGGTAGCAAACAACTGGGGGAGGGGGTGTCTTTTTGTGAGCAACTTCATTGCCTCCAGGGGAACATGGGAACTGCAGAGCCTACAGCTAAAGCCGAAAAAGAAAAGGAAAAAAAAAAAAAAGACTTCCACGGGTAAAGGGAAAAAAAAGAATCAGAGAACCTAGAAAAGGAAGCATTTTGCTGGTGGGAGGAGGGAGTAGAAGAGAGAAGTGAAGGTCTGCTTCCTAAGCGATTTTTCCCCCTTAGCGCTCACCCCGGCCAGGCCTTCGGGCTGCGTACTGTCCTTGGGCCGCTTCCAGGCCGGGACCCAGACCCTTCTGCAGTTCCCGACCCGGACACAGGGCCTCGCGGCCAAGGCGCCAGGAGAGGGGCCCCGGCGGCCGCC